>NC_135953.1:114738515-115078515 GCF_053455715.1 Rhinoraja longicauda | reverse complement strand
GATTCTGGATTGCAGAACCCTAATCCTAGGAAGACCATGGACCCACCACTTGCAAACCTTGGTTTTTTTTAAATGGTGTATTTTTGCAGTAAGCCCTTGTTTTTTGGACAGTCTTTTTCTTGTCATTCTCCTGTAGAATTTAAGTGTAACTTATTAATAATTTATGTTTTTATTTGCTCTTTTAGTCTACGTGCCTGTGTTGCTGCTGCCAACAAGATTATCACTGTACCTGTACCTCACCCTACTTATGCATATTACAATACACTCGACTGGAATCGACATGACTTGACTCTTGGTTTATCCTGGAGACTGTAAAACAAAAGGGCATTGAGTGAGATTTGTTCTTTCTCTATATCAGTGGCAAGAAATCAAATCTTTACCTCTGTGGGTGAGTTCTGCTAACATAGCAGAACCAAAGCTTTCTGATCAATGTCTCTCTGTTTTTTTGACTGAATCAGGTAAATCAATGCTGATAACAGCAACACTGTGATTGGTTGCTCTGCATTAGTTGTCTCAACTGCTGAGCCCTCAGAACCATGAAACCAATACAGAAATGCAAAACCACCAAGGATGAAGTAGTTTCCTTGGCAGGGGCCCTGCATTGGAATAAGTAATCATTTGCTTCTCACTATAACCAATGTATGTACTGTATGTACTCAATGTAGGACCAGCTAGGACTCCTATATATCGGCAATCGTTTCACTGAACACCTCCGCTCAGTCCGCCTTAACCTTCATGATCTCCCGGTTGCTAAACACTTTAACTCCACCTCCCATTCCCATCCTGTTCTTTCTGTCCTGTGCCTCCTCCACTGTGAGGCCCAATGTAAATTGGAGGAATAGCACCTCGTGTTTCGCTTGGGCAGCTTACAACCCAACGGTATGAAATTGACTTCTCTAACTTCAAGTTTTTTGTTGGTGGAAGTTTGTTTTTCAGACTGAAGGCTTGTGACTAGTGGTGTGTCTCAGTGATCGGTGCTGGGCCCATTGGTGTTTTTCATCCATAGCAATGAGTTGGATGAGAATATACCATGCATGATTAGGTTTGCAAATGACACAAAAATTGGAAAATAGTGAAGATGATTATCAAGAATTAGAACAGGATTTCGAACAGCGGTGCGTGGGTCAAGGAATGGCTAATGGAGTTTAATTCTGATAAATATAAGATGTTGTATTTTTGGAAGTCAAATCAGGGTAGGACCTTCATAGTAAATGGTAGGGCTTGAGGTATGTTGTAGAGTTGTGGGATCTTGGAGTGCAAGTACATTGTTCCCTGAAAATTGTGTCACAAGGTGGCGAAGAAGACATTTGGCATGCTGGCCTTCATCAGTTGGGGAATTGACGATAGAAGTTGGAACTTAATATTACAGTTGTACGAGACATTGGTGAGTATTGTGCACTTGGAGTATATGTGTTAGTTTTGGTCACCCTGTTATAGGAAACATACCATTAAGCGAGACAGGGTGCAGAGAAGAAGTTTGAGGATGTTGCCAGGACTTGAGGGCTTGAGCTATAAGGAAGGGATGGGCAGGCTAGGATGTTATTTGTTGGAGTGCAGGAGTCTGAGGAGTGATCGTACACTGGTGTATAAAATAACGAGGGGAATAGATAAGGTGAATCCACAGAATTTTTTACCAGGTTACAGGAATCAAGAACTGGAGGGCATAAGTTTAAGATGGGAGGGAAAAGATTTAATAGGAACTGGAGGGGCATTTTTTTTCACAGAGGATGGTGGGTATATAAGCTGCCAGGGGAGGTAGTTGAGGCAGGTATATTGTTTATCTTTGTTGCACTGAATTTGCTTGTAAAGTTGCAACAAGTAAGAATTTCATTTTTCTGCCTTATATTCAGTGCATTTGAAAAATGACCACTGGTCTAAATCTGCATTCATCAAAACTGGCAGACTACTGATGATAAATCAGTTGCAGAAAAATTAGCATTTAAAGAGCCACAGTTTACCTTGACATAAACCCACCACAACGTCAGCCTCCTCATGGAGGGGTGTCAGAGCTTAAAGGAAAGCCGACTTTCTGGTGCAGCTGATGCCATCGTGCTTGCTTCTGCTGATGTTGCCATCGAAGATTTGACATAAAAAGTGGGCCGCAATGGCAGTACAGTGATGCAATGTTTAGGACCAATGCCCCACAGCTCCAGAGATCTGGGTTCAATCCAGACATCAATGTGCAAGCTATATGGAGCTTGTAGGTCTTCCCCGTGGCTGCACGGCTACACCTTGTCCCCAGGTGCTCCAGTTACCTCCCACATGCCACTTGCTGTTTAGTTCATTGGACACTGTAAATTGCCCCTGAGATAGGCAGTTGCAGAAGAATAAGGTGAAGGTTTGGGGGGGGGGGGGGGGGGTGATAAGGAAAATAGGATGAGTGCAGGCAGGTGCTTGATGGTCAGGTTGTAGTCATTGGGACAAAGTGCTTGTTTGGGTACTCTGTGATTGAGTTTTCAGTGTTTTGGAATGAATGCAAAAAGAAAGTGACGTTTTGGATCTACTGCGAATTATGTAATGTTGGTGCTCCTGTGTTTCAGGATTTACAACAGGGTGGAGATGTAAAATTCAAAACATCCACTTAACCTTATGTGATTTCCTGATTTTGGTGAGGATAGTAAATATGGTTAAACGCCTCTTAAGCTGGGGAAAGGGGCAAGTTGAAATCCAGCTTTGTTCTAGCACACCTTCTAGTGGATGATTTACATTACAGCAGTGACAGCAAAGTGCAAAATACAATGGATCACTCCTCTCTCCATCTGTTCCTCTCCCTTTTTCACTCTCACTCACTCTCACTCACTCACTCACTCACTCACTCACTCACTCACTCACTCACTCACACACTTACTCACTCACTCAGACTGAGATCTAAAGTTGTTTTTCTTTATTTATAAACCAATACAAGACACTAGCATGACTGAAAAGGACAACTAAATATAATGCATTCCATCTATGCCAGAAATGAATGGGCTAAGTGAGCATACACTATAATCCCCAAACCCTTTAACACTGACCCTGCTTGGATTTGCTCGCTCACTCGGATGCACCTCATTGACATCTGCCATTGTTGGAATATCTTGGGTACCTCTTGCACGATGTTCAAATCCACAGCAGTTTAGGTGCGAAGGAAGAGGTGCCAACACTACCCTGGCCACACTCTCATTTCACTCCTGCCATTGGGAAGAAGCCAGAAAACTGTAATGTCCAGATTCAGGAGAAGTTTCTTCCCTACAACTATCAAAGGTACAACCTCCAAATAGCCTCCGAACTACATAGACGGGGTCATAATTTTTTACCTTGCACTATTATTGTTTGTTTGTTGTATGTGTGTGTGTGTGTGTGTGTGTGTGTGTGTGTGTGTGTGTGTGTGTGTGTGTGTGTGTGTGTGTGTGTGTGTGTGTGTGTGTGTGTGTATACTGTATGTAAAAATTTAATTGTTCCATTCTCGACATATGGCAATAAAACACACTTGACTCTTGACTCTTGACTTCCAATCCCCTCCGTCATTAACATTATATAAAATCTCATTCTCAGTTCCTTGGTTAAGCTAAACATGAGCCTATCCTTATATTTGTTTGAGATAAAATCTCTTAATTTCTGGCATCCTAGTTGTTCTCTGGGTTGAACCCTGCAATATATATTATCTCCAAATGGAACATTGACTATAGAAACATAGAAACATAGAAAATAGGTGCAGGAGTAGGCCATTCGGCCCTTCGAGCCTGCACCACCATTCAATATGATCATGGCTGATCATCCAGCTCAGTAACCTGTACCTGCCTTCTCTCCATACCGCCTGATCCCTTTAGACTCAAGGGCCACATCTAACTCCCTCTTAAATATAGCCAATGAACTGGCCTCAACTACCTTCTGTGGCAGAGAATTCCACAGACTCACCACTCTCTGTGTGAAGAAATGTTTTCTCATCTCGGTCCTAAAAGACTTCCCCCTTATCCTTAAGCTGTGACCCCTGGTTCTGGACTTCCCCAACATCGGGAACAATCTTCCCGCATCTAGCCTCTCCAACCCCTTAAGAGTTTTATATGTTTCAATAAGATCCCCCCTCAGTCTTCTAAATTCTGGCTTAATGTATCGCCTCCTATAAGTAAAAACATTTGGAATAGCCAGCTCGCTTTGCAAAAGTAAGCCAGGAATTGCAATGATCAGAAATGTGAACAACAATGAAGAATAGGGCATGGGTTATTCTAATCTATTGTCCATGTGTGCTTATATCTTCAAATTCCACTTTACTGATGAATAACTGGGTGGCATAATGGTGCAGTGGCTAGTGCGGGTGGCTGCCTTGCAGCTCCAGAGATGCAGGGTCAATGCTGGCCTCCAGTGCTGTCTGCTTGTAATTTGTAGGTTCTCCTGGTAACCACATGGATTTTATCCTGTTTCCTCCCAAATGCCAATGACATGCTGGTTGGTAATTGGCTCCGGTAACTTTCTCCTGGTGTAGATGTGTGGTAGAAAAATATGAAACTTGAAGAGGAGTTAAAGTGGATAAAAGAGGAAAATAGAATTGGTGTAGACAGGTACCTGACTGTTGGTGCAGAAGCTATGAGCTAAAGGTCTCGCTTCTGTGCACAATGAATCTATAACTCTAAAACTGATTTATGTGAAAAACTGATTTGGTAAACTAATAACATTTCAAAACAATATATTTTAAATGTTAAACGAAAAATAATTTTGCAGGTAGTTGGAATTCGGAATTGTTCTGAGGAGCCAAGAAGAAACTTGTCTTTATCAGAACAAAACGAGTTTAAATATAAGAGTTTAAATCATTATTCAATACAATGAACATTTACAAAATAACTAGCCCTTCGTTTACAGCTCTGGGTGATTCTGATTTTTGTACGTCAGGGACAGGCAACACATCGATGCTTCATTGAACTGCACATCTGTTTTAAACCTCTGTGGAAAAACCATCGCTGTATTTTGTTCTTATGCACAGATGATATTTAAGTGAGGCAGTGTCTCATTTCTTAGTGCCAGGCCCACATGAGAGAATAGAATGTAACTGGAAATAATGTCACGTTCCCTCTCTGTCTCACTTTCATCCCCCTTTTTGATGCACATCTCTTGCACATACGGGTAAAAGTGTTGTCTAGCAGTGCTGCAGATGGATGCAGATTCATTCCCCCTCTCCTTATTTCCCAGTATCTCTGCAAAATATTCTCTCTCAAATGTCCGGGTGTCAGGGGTTATGGGGAGAAGGCAGGAGAATGGGGTTCGGAGGGAGAAATAGATCAGCCATGATTGAATGGTGGTGTAGACTTGATGGGCCAAATGGCCTAATTCTGCTCCTATCACTTATGACCTTATGATCAACTCCCCTTTGATTTTTCTTTCCACCTTCCTACATTAAGGTGTAATAATTTTAACCCCAGCAAATTAATCTGCAAACACATCTTTGGCCTGTGGGAACAATATGGGGCAACCGGTGGCAGAGCTGCATGGTCACACGACTGAATCAAACCCTCACCCCTGCTGGTATAAGGCAGCTGCACTAACTGCTGCACCGCTGTGCCGCCCATCAAGTATTCGTAGAACACAGAGAGTACTACTAAAGCAGATGTGTTGCTGCAAATTCCCCACTGATCATTGCCATCCGATCAAAGTCGCATTTTCAACCCAAGAATTTTTCCAGAAAAATTCAGAATATCGCAAAAGTTTTAGTAGTACTCTCTGTGTTCTACGAATACTTGATGGGCGGCACAGCGGTGTAGCAGTTAGTGCAGCTGCCTTATACCAGCAGGGGTGAGGGTTTGATTCAGTCGTGTGACCATGCAGCTGTGCCACCGGTTGCTCCATATTGTTCCCACAACAATGTGTTTGCAGATTAATTTGCTGGGGTTAAAATGATTACACCTTAATGTAGGAAGGTGGTAAGAAAAATCAAAGGGGAGTTGATCATAAGGTCATAAGTGATTGGAGCAAAATTAGGCCATTTGGCCCCATCAAATCTGCACCACCATTCAATCATGGCTGATCTATCTCTCCCTCCTAACCCCATTCTCCTGCCTTCTCCCCAGACACCCGGACATTTAAGAGAGAATATTTTGCAGAGATACTGCGAAAAAAGGAGAGGGGGAATGAAACTGATGGCAGTGTTCTGCTGGGAGTTAGCATGGACACACTGGATCAAAGTCCTGTGTTGTAAAAAGTATTGTAACTCACATTAATCTATTGATCAATTAAAGATAGCTTATCAATGCAAGGGAGCATTCTATTGTGGATTATCACATTGTTATAGATGCAAAATAATCATAAAAATACTTATGCTTCAGAACTGCAACTCAGATGATCAAAGCGCTGGCTAGTCTGTAACGTGGTATATTTATTTACAGTTCTGCTGTTAAAGTGGCAGGCTGTTTCAAAGGAACTCCTCTTCGTAGCTTAAATTGAACGACACACTACATAGACCCAAAGCACTCAAAACAGTTGACCGAAAGCTTGGTCAAAGGGAGAGATTTTAAAGAAAACCTTAAAGCAAGAAAGGTGTAGAGGATTGGAAGGTTAGAGAAAGAGTCTCAGACCCTTGTCATCCAAAGTTCTGGTCACCCATGGTGGGCTGATCCAAATTGGGGATAATTAAACACCCATTGACCAAGGTTTGAAGAAGATTCTTCTTCAGTTTCTTCTTAGGCAGTCCATCAGGATCAAGAATGACTTGTTTCCGCTCCAATTTTGTGACCTCTAAGCTGGTGGATGAGGTCGAGGAGCTTCTTCCGTAAGTGTGGCAGTTGCCTGACAAGCAGATGAGTAATTTGTGAGTTGAGACATTCCTTCAATTCCGAAGTTCTGTTGCTGGAGATACATGGTCAGGTTCTCATGCCATCCTGAATGCTCATTCTCCCACTTTATGTGATCAAGAGCCAGAGATTCCCAGGTACTAAAGGTGATCTTGCATATCTTCAAAGAGGCATTGAAACACATCCACAAATCTTTATTGCTGTCCATCCGGTAATCTCTTCCTCTGTTGCAACTTGGAATAGAGTTTCTGTTTAGGGGGTCTGATCTCTGGCATGCAAACAGTGTAGCCCATTGAACACTGCCCAGTTCATCACGAGTGCTGACCTTTCTATCATCGAAGGGACTCACAGGAGTCGCTGCTTCAAAAAGGCAGCCAGCATCATCAGAGACCCACACCACTCTTTTCATCCGGTAATCAACCGGAACCAGAACCAGAACCATGCCATTGGGAAGAAGAAAGGAGCCTGAAAACTGTAACACCCAGGTTCAGGAAAAGCATCTTCCCTACAGCGGTCAGGCTACAAAACACTACACCCACCAAATAAGCTCTCAACTACATAGACTATGGGCACTGGTTTTGTCTTATTGCTTGTTTGTTTGTTTTTGCAGAGACAGCATTGGTGATAACATTTAATTGGTGTATAGTGGAGGTAGTCCAGGTCTCAAATAAATATGAGAACACGGATCACTGGAGATCACAATAGACAATAGACAATAGGTGCAGGAGTAGGCCATTCGGCCCTTCGAGCCAGCACCGCCATTCAATGTGATCATGGCTGATCATTCTCAATCAGTACCCCGTTCCTGCCTTCTCCCGATACCCCCTGACTCCGCTATTCTTAATAATAATAATAATAATAATACATTACATTTATATAGCGCTTTTCATATACTCAAAGACGCTTTACAGGGATTTAGAGAACATAGGGAAGTGAATAAATAGATAAATAAGTAAACGAACAGAGAAAGGAGACAGAAGGTGAGGTGACCTTCAGTGGTTGAAGGCAGTGCTGAATAGGTGAGACTTCAGTGATGTTTTGAATGTGGTGAGTGTGGAGGAGTCTCTGACGGTTTGAGGTAGTGAGTTCCATAGGGTGGGAGCAGCGATGGAGAAAGCCCTGTCCCCCCAGGATCTGAGTTTGGTCCGGATGTGTGGGGATAGGAGATTGGCAGCAGCAGAGCGGAGGGTGCAGGTGGGAGTGTGCCTGTGGAGGAGGTCGGTCAGGTAGGATGGGGCCAGGTTATGGAGGGCTTTGTAGGTCATGAGGAGGATTTTGTACTGGATTCTCTGGGGGATGGGGAGCCAGTGGAGTTTGTAAAGGACGGGGGTGATATGGTCACGGATCGGGGTGTGGGTGAGTAGACGGGCAGCGGAGTTTTGAATGTATTGAAGTTTACTGATGATTTTTGAGGGTGCGCCATAGAGGAGGCTGTTGCAGTAGTCCAGACGGGAGGTGATGAAGGCGTGGATGAGGGTTTCTGCAGCTGTGGAGGAGAGGCATGGACGGAGACGGGCAATGTTTTTGAGGTGGAAGAAGGCTGTCTTTGTGATGTGTTTGATGTGTTTGTCGAAGGAGAGGGTTTGATCAAAGATGATTCCAAGATTCCGGATGTGAGGGGAGGTGGATACTGGGAGACCATCAATATTGAGGATGAAGTTTTGGGTGGATTTGGTGAGCGTTTTTGGACCAATGATGATGATTTCAGATTTGTTGCAGTTGAGTTTGAGGAAATTTGATTGAAGCCAAGATTTTATTTCAGTGATGCAGTTTGTCAGTGTAGAGTGTATGGTGGTGGAGATTGACTTGGTGGAGATGAGGAGCTGGATATCATCGGCGAAGCAGTGGAAGTTGAGACCATGACGGCGGATTAATTGACCAAGGGGGAACAGGTAGAGGATGAAGAAGAGGGGGCCAAGGACTGAGCCTTGGGGGACACCTTGGGGAGGGGAGCGGTGGGGGATTTACAGTTGTTAATGGAGATGAACTGGTGCCTGTCAGAGAGGTAAGATTTGAACCAGGATAGGGCTGTGCCGGTGATGTTAAAGGAGGTTTCAAGTCGGGTGAGGAGAATGGAGTGATTTATGGTGTCAAAGGCGGCGCTGAGGTCAAGTAGGATGAGGATGTTGAGGTTGCCAGCGTCGGAGGAGAGGAGAAGGTCGTTTGTGATTTTGAGGAGCGCAGTTTCAGTACAGTGGTTGGAGCGGAATCCGGATTGGAAAGTTTCATACAGGTTATTGGTAGAGAGGTGGTATTTGAGTTGGGAAGCTACAGCACGTTCCAAAACTTTGGACAGAAAGGGTAGGTTGGAGATTGGTCTGAAGTTGTTTGGGGTGTCAGGGTTGAGACCAGGTTTTTTCAGAATGGGGGTGACAGCAGCGATTTTGAGGGATGGCGGGACGATGCCAGTGGACAGGGAGGAGTTTATTGTTGCAGTGATAAGTGGAGAGAGAGCAGGAAGGCAGGCCTTGACAAAGCTGGAGTGGATGGGGTCCAGAGAGCAGGTGGCAGTTTTTATTCCTGTGAAGAGGTCAGAGAGGTCGGTGGTGGAGACTGGGGAGAACTGAGGCAGGGGTTGACAGGATAAGGGGGGCAGGTGGTTTGAGGTGGAGCAGGTGCGTTGGTGGTTAAGGTGCTGTAGATGTTGTCTATTTTGCTTTGGAAGAATGAAAGGAAAGTGGTGCATTTGTCAACTGTGAATGATTGGGAGATGGTGTCCAGGGGGCTGAGGAGTTTGTTTATTGTAGAGAAGAGTGTTTTGGGGTTTCCGGAGCCAGAGCTCTATCTAGCTCTCTCTTGAATGCATTCAGAGAATTGGCCTCCACTGCCTTCTGAGGCAGAGAATTCCACAGATTCACAACTCTCTGACTGAAAATGTTTTTCCTCATCTCAGTTCTAAATGGCCCACCCCTTATTCTTAAACTGTGGCCCCTTGTTCTGGACTCCCCCAACATTGGGAACATGTTTCCTGCCTCTAACGTGTCCAACCCCTTAATAATCTTATACGTTTCGATAAGATCTCCTCTCATCCTTCTAAATTCCAGTGTATACAAGCCTAGTCGCTCCAGTCTTTCAACATTCAGGATTCAGGATATCTTTATTTGTGACGAAATTTAGTCACCCACAGTCCGACAATAAAAGCAATAAATTAAGCAAATTACACAACCCCAACCAACACAACAACAAAAAAGAAACATCCATCACAGTGAGTCTCTTCCAGCCCCCTCCTCACTGTGATGGAAGGCCAGAATGTCTTTTCTCTTCCCCTGCCGTCTTCTCCCGCGGTCAGCCTGTTGTCGTTGCCACGTTCCAGTCATATGACAGTCCCGCCATTCCGGGAATTAACCTAGTAAACCTACGCTGCACGCCCTCAATAGCAAGGGAATCACAGAGCTAGGGAAAATAAGTAAATGCACAGCATGTCAGTCAGGATTACAAAACAAAGTTTTCAGGTATAAGGCTCCTTCACGAATATTGACTTATCTTTTAATTTCAGGTTCTGCATGGAACTCTGCGTTTCTAAAACATCTGTGTACGTTTTTTTCAGATTTCCGCCATTGTCATTCCCCAGTCGCCTCAGCCTTTATCTAAATCTTGGGGTTTGATAGAATTCTTGACAAGTAAAAAGAAAACACACTTGACTGTACAAGAGGTTACGTTCAAAGTCGGGAAAGCATGTGGATATGATCAACTCCACTCTCCTTCAGATCTGTAAATTGTTTATCCCCCATGTTTCTGAAACCATTTTTCATCCTCCATAAATTCACTGACCTACAAGTGAGATAAGAAATTAATAACATTTATCCGTTGTAGCAGGCTCGCTACTGGAATCTGCGGTTGATTAAGACAAGTCTTGTAGAACACTGCTTTTATTATTCCAACCATGTTTTTGCAAGATTAGCAAAATCATCATGAAATACATTCTGTCGGGCTCTCACTGGTGTTTCGTATTAAGCTTGCAGTGGACGTTAGGACGTTAGTGAATCTGTCCTTTACTGAATTATATTATGGCTATTTCTCAGCTTGGGAAAGTGAGAGGAAAAGTGCAGTTCTGCTTTTATAGCTGATGTGAAGAGAAGATTAATTATGAAACGTAGCCTTCAGCTTGGCTGAAGCCTTTACTGCAGTGAAACCTGTTATTTATCACGAGGTCTTAAATTTGTGAACCCAGAAAATGGCCTTGAGCCAGTAATCAAGTGATACACTTGGCAAAAATCAATCATTGCTGCAAAGTTTTCATGTTTTGGGGTGAAATGTTGTGTCCTTTCTTTCTAAAAAGTGCGCATTTTCCCTTTTTTTGTGTGGAAACATTTCATTCCACACCCTGATGCCAGAGAGAAGTTTTACCCACCATGGCCCTCCCACCCCGACAATGCTCAGTGCCAGAACCGAAATGCAGGTGCTGAGGGGCACAGTCTAACGTGCATTCAAAGTGATGCTAGAACATCACAAGCCTCAACAGAAACCCTCGCTACCTTGGCCACACTCTCATTTCACATCGGGAAGAAGGTATGGAACATCCAGGTTCAGGAGCAGCTTCTTCCCAACAACCATCAGGTTATTAAACACCACAACCTAGGTTCCATACTATAAGTTCATAAATTCATAAGTTCAAGGCAGAATTAGGCCATTTAGCCCATCAAGTCTACTCCACCATTCAATCATGGCTTATCTATCTTTTCCTCTCAACCACCTTTTCCTGCCTTCCCCCCATAACCCCTGATACCCTTACTAATCAAGACTTCAATATAGACTTGGGGGCATTATTTTTGTCTTTTCATTATATATATATATATATATATACATATATACGTATATACATATATACATATATATATATATATATAAATCTTATGTTGTTTTTTTATGGGTTTTACAGAGTACTATGTTTACATATCTCGTGCTGCCGCAAGTAAGAATTTCATTGTTCTGTTTCGAGACATATGGCAAAAAAACATTCTTGACTCTTGAGCTTGTGTAAGCAATATTTCTAACTGGGACATCTTGCAGGTGAGGTCCCTCACCTGAAAATTACAACATTCGATCTTAGAAACAAGGAACTGCATTTATTGGTTTGCAAATAAAGACACAAAGTGCTGGAGTAACTCAGCAGGTCGGGCAGCATCCGTGGAAAACGTGGATAGGTAATATTTTGGGACCTACTTCATAATTCTCTTCCAGCTTTCTTTTCCCCTCCCTAAATGTTTTGGCTTGATGCTTTTAAAACCAAAACATTGCAGTCTGATTTCTTACCTACTTGCTATGGAGGGTGTGCAGCGTAGGTTCACTAGATTAATTCCCGGAATGACGGGACTGTCGTATGTTGAAAGGCTGGAGCGATTGGGCTTGTATACACTGGAATTTAGAAGGATGAGGGGGGATCTTATTGAAACATATAAGATAATTAGGGGATTGGACACATTAGAGGCAGATAACATGTTCCCAATGTTGGGGGAGTCCAGAACAAGGGGCCACAGTTTGAGAATAAGGGGTAGGCCATTTAGAACGGAGATGAGGAAGAACTTTTTCAGTCAGAGGGTGGTGAAGGTGTGGAATTCTCTGCCTCAGAAGGCAGTGGAGGCCAGTTCGTTGGATGCTTTCAAGAGAGAGCTGGATAGAGCTCTTAAGGATAGCGGAGTGAGGGGGTATGGGGAGAAGGCAGGAACGGGGTACTGATTGATAGTGATCAGCCATGATCGCATTGAATGGCGGTGCTGGCTCGAAGGGCTGAATGGCCTACTCCTGCACCTATTGTCTATTGTCTATTGTCTATTGTCTACTTCCATGAGCTCTCTCCAATAACCCGACCTTTGCCCAATGCTCCAATTTTAACCTAGCACCCCAATCACTGTTCTGTGACCGAATCTATGCCCAGCACACTAACATCTGTAACTTGAACATTACCCAACATACCAACATCTGTGCAGTGACCTGAACCCTGTCCAACATACCAACATCTGTCCCATGAACTGAGGAATTTCTACCACTTGGAATAATAAAGAGTACAGGTATCTCTAAGGAGATGGCCGATAACAATTTGATCATCATGCATGTTGGAGTGAAATGCAAGAAGGCTCTTGGAACTTGAATATCACTTCTTCTGAGATGAAAATTAATATTTAACGAAAACATTGACATTGCAAAGACTGGAATGTTAACCATAGTGATCATTTTGTACTGAAGAGTTATATTAGCAAAGTTTATTGGCAAGAATAATAACTCTGTTTAGTTCCTTAAGTTTTAACATAAAGTCACAGTCTGAGGTCCTGCAAACGTGCTGATCAAAAGTGACCACCCATCCCCTTAGGGCATGTCCCATCTAACTTCTGATATGTGGGAAGTAGAGAATGGACAATTGTGTATGTGGAACTGGAGGCACGCACCGAGAACTGGTGCCAACGTGCACAGGGAAAGCCAATTGTAGTTTGATTTAGTTGGAGCACAGGCCCATGAACGCATGGTACGACACCATCTTTTAAAGGAGAAGCTTATTGATGAGACTTGTACGTTATTCCAAAATGCTTTATGGAGCAAATTTCTGGCAGAATCTCATTTCTATTCTGTTTTATTTTTAGATGGTAGGCCTTGTGAAGGTCTGCCTGGGCTGAATGCATCTGGTTACCAGGGGAAAGTTGAGGACAAGAAGGTCCAAATTAGGTGGCCAGCCACCCATGCCCAGACAGGAAGCACATGTTCCAAATTGCTTTGGGTATTGGTTACAGGCATGACTCCTGCATGATGCCGACATAAAGCCCCTCCAATGTGTAGTAAGGAGCATTGTGCGGATTGTCCTGAACTTAGAAAGAAACAAAGAAAAATAGGTGCAGGTGAAGGCCATTCGACCCTTCGAGCCAGCACCGCCATTCAATATGATCATGGCTGATCTAAAATCAGTACCCCGTTCCTGCTTTTTCCCCAAATCCCTTGATTCCTATAGCCCTAAGAGCTAAATCTAACTCCCTCCTGAAAACATGCATTGAATCTCGAGAATTCAGGACGACCAATTTATCCGTAAGTCAGTGATGCCTGGAAACTGAACTGTAAAATGTGCTGGTCACTTCCACCCGGTTTGGCCAATTATCCCATTCCTTTTTAACCTTAGACACTTGGCTTGAAATCCAAGCCACCCTAAAAACCCTTAAGATACAATAGTGGCGTTTAGAAGGCTTTCAGCTTCTCACTCAGAGGTTGGTAGATGTATGAAATGAGCTGCCAGAGAAGGTGGTTGAGCAGGTACAATAACAACATTTAAAGTACACCTTGACAGGTACATGGATTGAAAAGTTAGAGGAATATGGGCCAAATGCAGGCAATGGGACTCGCTTTGATGGGGCATTTGGTCGGTGTGGATGAGTTGAGCTGAAGGACCTGTTTTTGTGCTGTAAGACTCTATTTAGCTAAACACATGGATATGCAGGAATTGAGGATATGGATCACATGCACAGGCAGGTGAGATTAGTTTATCTTAGCATCATGTTCGGCATAGACGTTGTGAGCTGAAGGGTCTGTTCCTGTGCTATGTTCAGGAAGGGACAGCCCATGCTGGTTTACATCGAAGATAGACATAAAATACTGGAGAAACTCTGCGGGTCAGGCAGCATCTCTGGAGAAAAGAAGTAGGTGACGTTTCAAGTTGGAACCCTTCTTCAGACCCAGTCTGCAGAAGGCCTCCAACCTAAAACGTCACTGACTCCTTTTTCTCCACAGATGCTGCCTGACCCGCTGAGTTACTCCAGCATGTTGCATCTATACTATGTTCTATGTTCGATGTTCAGCCAACACCTGGCAGGTTGCCCCCTAGTCTGCAGCCAACACCCACATCTCGCCAGTGACATGTTAACAAGACCAGGCCACCCGACTTGGTTGTGGTGCTGTAGGCAGCCTCTCAGTTCACGCCTGGCCTGTGGAGCTGGGAACTGTGGAATCCCATACTCTGGCCTGGTCCTCTCTCCCCATTCACCATGTCGCTGGCGTAGAGCTTTTCAACGCCGCAGCAGCGAGAGGTACAGCTGGAAAGTCTGCCCCCCAGCCTGCCTGCGGCATGCAGTTTGAAAGCATTTAAGTGGGGAATCAGAGGCTATTGTGGGAAGTTGGTAAGTGTACAGATACTGTATTGCTTTTTATAATGTTTTAGGATAAAGGATCCATTCAGTGGAACATATTTCATCCTTAAGCTGTTTAGTCTGCTGCAGCATGGAAGGTGAAATTCTAGATTTGGCCCGCTGCCTGAAATTCTGGGATTTCGCCGTGAGACTGTCTGCGAGCCAGTTGGTCTGAGTAGCGAGTGCAGTAAAACTTGGTATGGATGTCTGCACTTGTTGCCTATTTTAAGCCTGCCATGCAGAGGGAGCTGACTTATCTGCCGGTGTCATTTTACATCAATGTAATTTAAAGTTGCAGGGAGAACGGGTCAGACTGAGCACTGTGATACCGAGACACCAGTTTGCTCCAAGTATGTGTAGTTCCCTGCTGGGAAACGTGGGGCTGTAGAAATTCCCCTTTCCATCATGATTTCTCAGTACCGTACTCTACTTGAGCTATCGTGATCTCTTTCATTTTCAGACGTTCAGAGAGTCGAATGCGGGCAATGGGACTAGCTTACATGGGGCATTTGGTCGGTATGGATGAGTTATCATGGACTCTTGATTTTCTAGCCGTTCTTTTTTTGGCTTAAAGGATGTTCTTCCAAGTGGAGCAGTGCCACCCCCAGTAAACTGGGAATGAGGCAGTATTACCGACCGGAACGAACTTGGAGTGACCACATAATTGCATAATCATACAATTGGGATTGAAGAAATGGTGCTAACCCTATTGTAAATCTAGTGGGTATATGGAGTGAGCTGCCAGAGAAGGTGGTTGAGGGAGGTACAATAACAACATTTATAGGACACTTGGACAGGTATACAAGGGCTGGAAAGGGTAGAGTAATATGGGCCAAATGCGGGCAAGTGAGACTAGCTTAGATGTGGCATTTGGTCAGCATGGATGAAACATAGAAACATAGAAACATAGAAAATAGGTGCAGGAGTAGGCCATTCGGCCCTTCAAGCCTGCACCGCCATTCAATATGATCATGGCAGATCATCCAGCTCAGTAACCTGTACCTGCCTTCTCTCCATACCCCCTGATCCCTTTAGCCACAAGGGCCACATCTAACTCCCTCTTAAATATAGCCAATGAACTGGCCTCAACTACCTTCTGTGGCAGAGAATTCCACAGACTCACCACTCTCTGTGTGAAGAAATGTTTTCTCATCTCAGTCCTAAAAGACTTCCCCCTTATCCTTAAGCTGTGACCCCTGGTTCTGGACTTCCCCAACATCGGGAACAATCTTCCCGCATCTAACCTCTCCAACCCCTTAAGAATTTTATATGTTTCAATAAGATCCAATTTCAGTCTTCTAAATTCCAGCGAGTATAAGCCTAGTCTATCCAGTCTTTCTTCATATGAAAGTCCTGCCATCCCAGGGATGATGGGCTGATGGACCTGTTTCTGTGCTGAATGACTCTATTTAGCTAGCCACATAGATAAGCTGGGAATGGAGGCTATGGATCATGTGCAGGCAGATGAGACTAGTTTATCTTGGCATCATGTTCGGCATGTACATTGTGGGCTGAAGGGCCTGTTCCTGTGCTGTACTTTTCTATGTTCTATGTTCAGCGCATCAGCTTGAGGTCAGTTATAAATGCAACAGGGAATCCCAGGAGAAACTCTTACCCAGAGAATGGCTGGATTGTGGAGCTCGCTGCTGCAGGAGTGGTTAAGGTGAATTGTATTAATGCATGCAATACAATGGCTCCATAAATAAGGTTAAATAATGGGGTTATTATTAACTGAAGAAGGATAGGAGGACCAGTAAAGTGTAACTTCTAATAAGTAGGAGCTGCAGATGGTAGTTTATAAAAGAAGACACAAAATGCTGGAGTAACTCAGCAAGTCAGGCAGCATCTCTGAAGAACATGGATAAGTGAAGCTTTGCGTGGGGTCTGAAGAAGGATCCTGACCCTAAACGTCACTTTATCCATATTTTCCAGAGATGCTGCATGACCTGCTGAGTTACTCCAGCATTTTGTGTCTTTCTTAAGCATAAACACTAGCATTGAACAGTTGGGCAGAAAGCTCTTGTCCATACATTGTATGTAAGTCAACGTTAGTTAATGAAAACTGGCTGTTAGCTGCTCTCCAGAATGAATTTCATGGCACACAAGGTTGCCATTGGTATGTGCTGTACCTAATAATAAAATCATATTATACAAAGCCACTTCCATTTGATGTAGTTCTGTGATTTTGATGACTGATACTGTTGGACACACCTATTTTACAAAGTAGGACTGAAACACACCACTGATTACAATCGCACATTTCAAATTGCATTGATCACTTGCGCTTCTGGGCCATGGACCTTCTTCAGTGGTCAGACAAGATCATGTTGGTCAGCAAGCTTTTAACCTGCTTATAGTTAGTTTTAACAATAAATACTAGCAGAAAAAAAGACACAAGTGCTGGAGTAACTCAGCGGGTTAAGGCAGCATCACTGGAGAACATGGATAGGTGACATTTCAGGTTGGGACCCTCCTTGAAAAAGCGTCCTGACCCAAAACTTCACCTATCCATGTTTTCCAGGGATGCTGCCTGACCCGTTGAGTTACTCCTGCACTTTGTGTCACGTCTGAAGAAGAGTCCCGATCTGGACATGACCTATCCACGTTCTTCAGGGATGCTGCCTGGCCTGCTGAATTACTCCAGCACTTTGTGTCCTTTTTTTTGTGTAAATTAGCATTTGTAGTTCCTTGTTTCTACAAATACTTGTAGTAGTTATCTTGGAGAACTGTGACATTTGGAGACGTGGGAGCAAACCTTTGCCCCGCCCAGGGTTGATAAGACATCTTAATTTATTTTATGAGGCTGTACCCTAAAGTAACTACAGCAAAGATGTGGCAGGGTATAGGAGAAATTTCCCAGACATCACAGTGATAGAAGGGAGGGATAGTGTGACAAGATGCATATGGTTGTCTGATGTTAAATACTTCAGTCGTGCAGTTCTCCACCTGATTATCACGCTTGCTTGTAGTACTGCAGCAGCTCCCTCACTGCTTTAGCTGCAATAATCTGTAAACTAAGGCTGCTGAACTGTGACCAGTCAAATAAAATTAGTCCTTCGTAATGAGATTTTCTACTGAGCATATGTATTGATGCTCGCCTGCGGTGCAGGAGGTAAGTGGGAGGCCTCTTTGAATGTGGTGGGGACGGGGGTGGAGATAAACAAAACAGTTGCCTGCCATGTTAGTAACCTGTTGTGTTTTTGTATACCTTGTGAATCGGCCTACATTATTTTAGGTTCTTGCGTCTCATTCACTTGACATGCCAAAGTTTGCTCGCCTTTTGGCTCTCAGTAAAGTAACACCCTAATTGTAAAACTTTCACTTGTGTTTTCAACCCTGTTCCCTCTCAGCTCTGCAATCACCTCCATTCCTATAACCAGCTTCACCATTCGTACCTTTACTTTCAGCTGGCAGGAACCTACTCTCTGGAATTTGCTCCTGAAACCACTCTGCTTCTTGACTTTCTTCCTTTATAATGCTCCTCAAAACCTTCTCGTTAACCAAGCTCTTAGTCCCATTATGTGGCTCAGCAGCAATGTTGGATGGTGCTCCCATACATCACCTTCCCGCTGCTTCCTTTATGTGAAATGCCCTGTATATGGGAGATTCAGCATGGCATATTTATGGCGTCCTTCTATGTCCTAGGAAACTATTAATCATGAAAAATATCATATTTTGTTGCTGCTTTTACATTGTGTTTTTACATAAGAAACAGGAGCAAGAGGGCACCATGCAATTCTTTGGTATTTTGTTGCTGCTTTTACATGAGAACGTAAGAAAGAGGAGCAGGATGATGCCATCAGCTCTCTGAGCCTGTAATGTGCCATTCATCAAGATCTAGGGTGATCTTCAAGCTGAAAGACATTTCCCTGCATTCTCCCCATATCTGATTCGCGTAATTTTCAGAAATCTATCGATCTCTGATTTGAATGAACTCAATGACTGAACCTCCACAGCCCAACCCTCTGGGATATAACATTCCAAAGTTTCACTGTCCTCTGTCCAAACACATTTCTCCTCCTTTCAGTCTTGAATGCCTTGTTCTGTATCCACGATCCCTATGATTTTCGACTTCACAGGCTGAGGAGTCTCGGACTTTTCCTGAGAGCCCTTGGCCAGGGTACTCTACATCCAGCATTCCACGCTCTGTGAGAACTACATTTCAATGAGATCTCCTCTCACTCTTCGAAACTCTATAGAATACTCGCTTAGATTATTCAATCTGTCCTCATAAGCCAAAAACTGCAAGCAGTCCCTCTACAGCATAGACTCATAGAGACATATAGTGCAAGATCAGGCCCCCTTTGCCTGCTGAATCTGCACCCATTCATCAAGCACCCATTAATAGTAATTCTACACTAATTTTCAGTTCAGAATTGAACCAGGCTAACTGGAGTCGTGAGGCAGCAGCTCCAATCACTGCGTGTCCTTTTTGAGGTAAGAAGACTAAAGCTGTACACAATTGTCCAGGTGCAGTCTTGTAAAGGCTCAAGTTATGCACAAAAAGCTGAGTAACTCAGTGGGTCAGGAAACAGCTCTGAAGAAAAGGAATAGGTGACGTTTCGGGTCAAGACCCTTCATTACCTATTCCTTCCCTCCAGAGATGCTGCCTGACCCGCTGAGTTACTCCAGCTTTTTGTGCCTATCTTCGGTGTAAACCATCATCTGCAGTTCCTTCCTGCACACAAGGCCCAAGTTATCTTTGGTTCCTCTTTGTCAGTCAGATATAGAGACAAGTTGCCAGCAGTCTGCAATGATTCTACCACTAGAAGAACGTGCTTCAATGTTGTGTTCCCCTAGCAAACCTTTAGTAAAAGAGAAATAAAGTGTTGGTGTAACTTAGCAAACGTATTTCAGATTTACAACAACTGCAGCTTTTTGACTTCCAAAAAAGGGAAGAAATGAGCAAGTTGGTTAACCAAGGATGAAATTGTTGCAGCGGTGAAGAATGATACATATCAGTAACTCAACATTGTAAACCAGCATCTGCATCTCCTTGTGTCTAAACCATAGAGGGCATTTGTTCACGGGCTTATGGTAACAGTTGTTTGAAGAGAATGTAAAACAGTGTGGAACAAATCAACATACTCTCAGTTTGAACTGCATAAGCAATCCAGAACATAAACCAGCCAAGGATCCACGCGAAACTAGAATAAGTGGCGCCAAAACATGGTGGTGCCCGCATGTTTAATATATGCAAAAATAATTTCATTGTGCAGTTACATATGTGATAAATAAAGCACCATCAAACTATTGAACAAAATGTTGGGATATTTTCAAGTGTCTTCTGCTGTGAAGACTGACCCAAAATAATTATTTAGAATCTATGCCATTCTTCTTTTCCCAACTATCATTCTCGAAAGGGCCAACGTTGACTTCACCCAACAACAAACAATCGGCTGGAGGAACTCAGTGGGTCGAGCAGCATCTGTCTGGAGGGAAAGGGATTGTTGACGTTTTGACGACAAAACCTTGCATCAGGAGTGAGAATGGAGAGGGGAGATAGCCAGTATAAAAAGGAGAGGAAGAGTGGAGAGGCAGAAGCCTGAGGTGGTTGGTGGACTGAGGGGTATGAAGGATATGGCTGGCAAATGAAGCCAAGAAGGACAATCTCTGTCTGGTTCCATCTTCCTACATAGTCTGTCCACCAATCACCTCTGGCCCCTGTCTCACCACCCAACCTCTCCTCTTTATACTGACTATCTTCCCTCTCTACTCTCAGTGCTCAAGCAGTTTTTCAATACAAAATGTTGCCAAATTCCTATCCCTGGGCAGATGAGGCTTGACTCGCTGAGTTCCACCAGCAAATTGTTTGTTGCTCCAGATTATAGTACCTGCATTTGTGTCTCCGTTTATTCGCCTCTTCTGAGAGCTGGAGAGCTTCTACTGTCTGCCTTGCTGGTTTACACTCATACTGTATCCTCTTCCTCTTTGTAATGCTTTTGTCATTGATTTTCCAATCCTCTGACCTATCACGGATCTTCACAGCATTATATGCCTCCTCTTTCAAATTGATGTCATCCCTAGAGTTGTGGGAAGATGGCAGGAGAATGGAGTCGAGAGGGAAAGATGGATCAGCCATGATTGAATGGCAGAATAGGCTCGATGTGCCGAATAGCCTACCTCTTTTCCTATGACATGAATTAATGAACTAATGTCTTGATCTAACAATGGATGGCGATTCCTTCTCACTGAACATTCTTTTTGACCAGAATATACATTTGCCGAAACTTATCAAAGATCTTCTTAACTACTCTACAGCCGTACTCCATATTCTAGTTTTCCTGTGCATTTTAGTCATCTCTGTCCTTCCAACTTTGGAATTATCCTTACTTAAGTTTTAAATCCAAGTTTCTCATCTTCACTCTGAGTTTGATACTCAACCAAGCTATGATCACACTTTCGTAGGATATCTATATACTAAAACTCTCGTTTGTTTGTTTGTTTGTTCCTGAACTACAGCCAAAACGGTACACGATAGAGCAACAATTTTAGGCCCACCTTACTCACCGTCGTCCCTTTGGTGCTAATGGAAGAAGTTTCATTGAAATCGGTATAATATTTTTATAGTTATTCACATTTTAAAGTTTAAATCTATCTCCTAGGGAGGGAGGGGGGGAGGAGCGAGGATAAGGGGGGTTGAGGAGGATGGAGTGGAGGGGGGGAAAGGGGGAGGGAGGGGGGTGGAGGGGAGGGGAGAGGAGGGGGGAGTGGGGGAGGAAAGGGTGCTGCACCAATGCAGGAGAGGTTTGGGCCCAACGGGTCCAATTGGTCTAGTCCTTTATATTTATTCTTTGTCATGCATTATAGCTACTGTTGGGGGATTGTCTGTATGCTACATGCACAGTGGGCACAGCGGTAGAGTGGCACAGTGGCACAGCGGTAGAGTGGCACAGTGGCACAGCGGTAGAGTTGCTGCCTTACAGGTTCGATCCTGACTATGGCTGCTGCCTGTACAGAGTTTGTACGTTTTCCCCGTGACCGCGTGGGTTTTCTCCGAGATCTTCAGTTTCCAACCACCCGCCGAAAACCTACAGGTTTGTAGGTTAATTGGCTTGGTATAAGTGTAAATTGTCCATAGTGTGTGTAGGATAGCGTTAATGTGCGGGGATCGCTGGTCGGTGAGGATTTAGTGGCCCAAAGGGCCTGTTCTGCGCTGTACCTCTGAACTAACCTAAACTAAACTATACCAACCTTTGACATCTTTTCTTTAATATTTCATATCTTCGACTGAACTAATTCTACATCTTGAGCTTCTGAGCCAATATTATTCCTCATCACTGCAGTGATTTCATCCTTGGTTAACCAACTTGTCCATCTCTTTTGTTTTTTTGGAAATCTAAAAGCTGCAGATGCTGCAGATCTGGAATACTGGCAGAAGTGCTGGCAGGTCAGACAGCATATGTGGAAAGAGAAACAGTTTCAGGCCTCCGCCCTTCTTCAGAACTGCTTCTCCTTGTACATATGCAGTTTGACCTACTGAGTGTTTCCTGCACTTTCTGATTTTTTATTCCTTTCTGAAATGCCGAATACCCTTGAAAATTCAGTTCCCAATTTTGCAACTGCATCTTTGAAATGATCGTACATTATGTCTGTTTGTGCTGTCAGCTCGACTGGCTTGTTAGTAGTACCGTTTGCATTTAGGCAGAATTTTTTTTAATTTCGACTTATTATTTTCCTTATTAGAGCCATAGTCATACAGCACGGAAATATGCCCTTTGGCCCAACCTGCCAATGCCAACCAAGATGCACCATCTGCTCTAATCCCACCTGCCCACATTTGGCCCACAGCCCTCTAAACTTTCCTTTCCAAATGCCTTTTAAATGTTGTTATGGTACCTGCCTCAACTACCTCCTTTGGCAGCGCATTCTGGAGACTGGAGCGACTAGGCTTGTATACACTGGAATTTAGAAGGATGAGAGAGGATCTTATCAAAACATATAAGATTATTAAGGGGTTGGACATGTTAGAGGCAGGAAACATGTTCCCAATGTTGGGGGAGTCCAGAACCAGGGGCCACAGTTTAAGAATAAGGGGTAGGCCATTTAGAACGGAGATGAGGAAAAACTTTTTCAGTCAGAGAGTTATGAATCTGTGGAATTCTCTGCCTCAGAAGGCAGTGAAGGCCAATTCTCTGAATACATTCAAGAGAGAGCTAGATAGAGCTCTTAAGGATAGCGGAGTCAGGGGGTATGGGGAGAAGGCAGGAAAGGGGTACTGATTGAGAATGATCAGCCATGATCACATTGAATGGCGGTGCTGGCTCGAAGGGCCGAATGGCCTCCTCCTGCACCTATTGTCTATTGTCTATTGTCTATACCATATTTCCATATACCCACCACCATCTGTGTGAAAAAGTGGCCCCTTAGGTTCCTATTAAATCTTTTCCCCCTCACCTTAAACCTATGTCCCCTGGTTCTTGATTCTGCTACTCTGCATAAAAGATTCTGTGCATTTACCCTATCTATTCCCTCATGATCATGTACACCTTTATAAGATCACTCCTCATCCTCCAACACTCCAAGGAATAAAGTCCTAGCCTGCTCAACCTGTCCCTACAGCTCAGACCTTCAAGTCCTGACAACATCCTCGTAACTACATGCTTTAGTTTAGTTTTGTTTAGAGATACAGCGTGGCACACCAAGTCCACGCCGACTAGCAATCCCTGTACACTAGCACTATCCTACACACTAGGGACAACTTTACCAAAGCCAATAACCTTACAAACCTCTACGTCTTTGGAATGTGGGAGGAAACCGGAGCTCCGTGAGAAAACCCACGCGGTCACAGGGAGAACATACAAACTCCGTACAGACAGCACCCCTAGTCAGGATCGAACCCGGATCTCTGGCGCTGTAAGGCAGCAACTCTACCTAAGAAGCACTGTATCACCCCAGCACTATTTTCTGGTGCACTATTAAGCCTGCACATTCTCCCCCATTCTGATACACTCAGATTCTCGTTACCCCTGTCATTGCCCTGCATTAATGCCTTTCACTTTCTGTGTTCCTAAATACACCTTCAGCTGAACCCTGATTTTTTATTTCCAGTTTAGCATTTCACCCTTCTAATTGGCCCCTCAGGTTTCCAGTTTAGCATTTCCCTTTGCCTTGAGAAATTGACCACATTTCACTTGCAGAAACAAATATGAGTGCCTTCTCTATGCAGCATGCAGTAAATGCAGCCAAACGTGGGTGCCTGTAATTTTCAAGTGTGGTGAGGAGCATGTACAATATCATACTATATCCACATGGTTAATAGGATTTTAACAGATCTGCCATCAACAGTGACAATGGTCAAGTAATTAATGCAAATTAAATGACATTCAAAAGGCTTACTAGCACAGTGTTAAAGGTATTGAGTTACATCCAAATTTCCCTGTACGGTATTGATATCAAAGTGCTAACGGGTGGTGACAATAGCATTCATTACTTGTAACATCATAGTGTTGATGGGTGCAATATTTAGTCAGCTGTGATAAGTACAGTATAGAGTAGAAGCACATTATTTATGAACTTTATATAATTTATATACTTTAATATAATGTTCTTATTATTGAAAGAGTAAGAAAATAACCAGGTGCTGGTACAAATCGAAGGTATTTATTCACAAAATGCTGGAGCAACTCAACAGGTCAGGCAGCATCTCAGGAGAGAAGGAATGGGTGACGTTTCGGGTCGAGACCCTTCTTCAGACTGATGTCAGGGGGGCGGGACAAAGGAAGGATATAGGTGGATACAGGAAGATAGAGGGAGAACTGGGAAGGGGGAGGGGAAGAGAGGGACAGAGGAACTATCTAAAGTTGGAGAAATCAATGTTCATACTGCTGGGCTGCAAGTAGCCCAAGCGAAATATGAGGTGCTATTCCTCCCAATTTCCGGTATTGGAGGAAATTGGAGGAACAGCCGTTGATGCTAAACCAATGTCTAATACCTTTTGATTAACCGAGTATGTTAATGGATGTGGAGCGAACACAGAAATAGAGAGTTCGTTACAGATCAGATGCAATCTTTTTGAATGATGGAACAGACACAAGGGGATTTCTTTCATTTTAGTAAGTGCAGTACATAGTCCTTGTGTTAGACTATTGATCAATATAAATATGATTGATAGATTTAGAAAAGGGCTCGGAACACACCAATAATTCAATATGGTTATGTACTGCCTACGATTTGTTCAAAAGTTTAATACTTTTGCAGAACATTTGGGATGTTCTGCAAAGTTTCAGAGGCAACTTTTTATTCTAACTAATTTGTGTCTTCAACCAGTTATCAATGCAGAAATTTGTCCTTTCACTCTTGTATAGCCAAGCTTTGCAAGCACGTGTTGGGCTTTGAGACACATTATCTTCCAATTCTTTTCTCAAACCAGAAAAAAAAAACAGACCAAAAGCTTTCAAATTTTCAAATTAATCACGCAGATATAGTCATAGAGCATGAAAACAGGCCCTTTGTCCAAATTGCCCACACCGACCAACAACCTCCATCTACACTAATCTCACCTGCCTGCGTTTGGCCCATATCCCTCTAATCTATCCATGTACCTGTCTAAATGTTTTTTATACTTTGTGATAGTATCTGCCTCAACTACCTCCTCCGATAGCTCATTCCATATATCTGTCACTCTTTGTGTTAAAATTTGCCCCTCAGGTTCCTATTACATCCTTCTTCCCTCACCTTAAACCTGTGTCCACTAGTTCTCAGTTCCCTACTCTGGGTAAAAGAATGTGCATTTACCCTATCCTTCTCATGTTCTTATACTCCTCTATAAGACCACCCCCTCATCTTCCTGCGCTCGAAGGAATAAAGTTCTAGACTGCCCAACTTCTCCCTATAGTTCAGGCCCTCGCGTCCTGGCAACATCCTCGTCATTTTTTTCTGCACCCTTTCCAGCTTCACAACATAAGAGAAGAGAACAATTATCACTCACTTTCTCCTCAATATTTCCATCTTTTTAGTAAAACCAAGGAGTGGTTCAGGTGTGCTAGCTGCACACATGACAGATAGTAGTGACCAGGCAACAGAAATATGACAACCACAAGACATATGGATGTGGAACTCTTGATTTCAGTGAAATAAAAATCGAAAAAAATGCTGGAAATGTTCAGCAGGTCGGACAGGAGAAGCAAGCTCATGGATCTGAAATGTTAACATTGTTTCTCTCTCCACAGATACAGTTCTTTGGTTTGGTTTGGTTTAGTTTAGTTCAGAGATACAGCACGGAAACAGGCCTTCGGCCCACTGAGTCCGCGCCGACCAAGGATCCCCATTCACTAGCACTATCATACACGTTAGGGACAATTTACAATTTTTTTTACCAAAACCAAATTAACCAAAGTATGTCTTTGGAGTGTGGGAGAAAACCGGAGCACCCTGGGAAAACCCACGCGGTCACGGGGAGAACGTACATACAGAGAAACTCCATACAGACAACATCCGTAGTCAGGATCAAACGCGGATCATTGGCGCTGTAAGGCAGCAACTCTACCGCTGCGCCACCGTGCCGCTCTGAGCTGTGCAGTATCTCTTTGTGCATCTCAAGCATTTAATGTTTTTGCCTCTGTTTTAGCCATTAGGTTATTCAACAGGATTTCACAACTTCCTATGCTATTCCCTTGAATAATTCTTTGAAATCTTTAGCGCCCATAGGCCTTTGGCTTAATATCTGTCCCAGTGGATGGTACCGCCTACGATGCAGGGCTCTCTTAGCATCTGCACAAAACGGAGTCCCATAGTTTGGGTTAAAGTCTCCAGAATGGAGGTCAGAGCTCAAGTCTGACTCAAGTAGGCGAATCTGAAGAAGGGTCTCGACCCGAAACCTCACCCATTCCTTCTCTCCAGAGATGCTGCCTGTCCCGCTGAGTTACTCCAGCTTTTTGTGTCCATCATCAATTAGGTGAATACCGTCAATAAGCCACAGCTGAGAGTGAGAAACCAGAACAGAGTGGTGCCATGCTATCTCAACTGTTTCCAAATAATGACCACAGTTTTAAGTAACAGTCATCCATCCAGTCTTACAGTACCAAATCTGAAGTATGATAGAAATAGCTTATTGCTTTCAGCACTTACAATTTTTGCTCACTTGTAACCTTCAATACATGACTTCCATGTAACCAATCCTAGCTGTCCAGTATTTCTGAACTTGCTGTTTTCGGTAAGTCTTGATTTCCCCAGGCTCCCCATCTCATTGGACAAGCAGCTTTTGCCGTTTGACACAGAAAGAGGGGACAGAATGAATGAACAAAAATAACGAGATGTTTGATAGTGGTTAGTAGTTCAGAACGGACTTTCCCGTGGATAATGGCTTGTTCTGTAGCAATGTTTGTATTTAAGAGTCTTTTACAGCAGACTGGTGAAGTATGTGGATTCTCTTTGGAATTACTTGATCCAATAGTGGCATTGCAGGCAGTGTAAAGTCAGAAATAAATAGACCCTCATCCTGGAAATTTTAATTTGACCACACTTGAGCTAAACGAGCCCAGAGTATTGACGATTGACCAGGTAGCCTCTGGGAATTGGGACCCACCTGTCAGCTCCAGATAACCCTGTAAACCTGCTTCATGAGATGCACTGGAAGTCAAAAGGATATGGACAAGTTAAGAAAGCAGGTAGGAAGGCAGTAAATAAAGTAAGAAGGATAGTTTCCTTCTCCCCTGACTCTCAGTCTGAAAAAAAGGTCTCGACCCGAAATGTCACTATTCCTTTTCTCCATACCCACTGAGTTACTCCAGCATTTTGTGTCTATCTTCAGTGTAAACCAGCATCTGCAGTTCCTTCCCAAACAGTAAATAAAGTACGACGTGGGATAGTGTGACATTACACCTGTCGATAGAAAAAATAGAAAAATGATATTTCTGTACAGAAATGTAAACAAATGTTAATGTACAACCCTGGTTTATGAAACACAGCAGGTAAAAGCAATTCATTTGGGAGGCAGATGTATGTTAAGCTTTATTGCAAGGGATTTGTAGCTCAAGAGGAAGGAAGTATTAGTGAAATTGTACAGGATTTTGGTCTGAACTATATGCAGCTTTGAACATCTGTGCCCAAGGAAGGATCTACTTACCTTGGAATTGGGATAGAATTATACTCACTGAGATTGTTTCCTGAGATGAGGAGATTTTCCGATGAGGAATGATTAAGTCTGGGCTATGTTCGTCAGAGGTTGGTGGAATGAGGGGCAATGTTATTGAGGCAGTCAGTATTATGAACGTTGCTGTTGATAGGCAATTTCCTCTGGCTGGAGAATCTAGATGTTAGTAACCGAATCTTCAGGAAATGGAGGGAGCTGTTGAGGAATGAGATTAGGATTTAACAGAAGAATCCGTGGAATTCTCCACCCCAGATACCTGTGGGTGTTCAGTCATTGCTTATAGTTAAGACTGGTGGAATTACAGCGCAGCTTCATTGAATCATGCAGTACAAAACAAGTTCTTCGGCCGACTACATCCATGATGATGTAGCCCATATATATATATTAATCACATTTTTGCCCATATACATTAATCTCCTGTCTCCCACATTTGGACCATATCCTTCCATGCCTAGCCTATATAAATGTTTGTCTGAATAATTCTTAAACGTAGTAATTATATCCGGTTCCACCGCCTCCATGGGCAGTGTGTTCCAGATATCATTCACACTCTGTAAATAACATGCTCCTTAGAGCCTCTTCAAAACTCCTTCCTCTCATGTTAAATCGATGCACTCTTAGTTTTAATACCCTGAGCATGAGAAAAAGATTTTGACCATCTTTCCTGTCTATGTCTTTCATACTTTTATATATTTCCATCAGTCACTCCTCATATTTCTTTGCTCGAAGGAAAACAAGCTCACCCTATCCAATCTCTCCTCATAACTAAAGTCCTCCAATCCTGGCAATATCTTGATGAATCTCCTCTGCAATCTCTCCAGAACAATCACGTCCCTCCTAGAGTGTGGCCACTAGAACTGGACACAATACTCCACGTGCAGCCAAACCAATGTTTGCAAAGTTTGGTTCGGTTTGGTTTACCTATTGTCGTGTGTAAAGAGATACAGTGAAATGTTTGTTCTGCATATTATCTAGTCAAATCATACTATAATGGGTACAATACATCCTCTTCTGGAACAGCAACATCTTGCAACTTCTAAGTCTCTGAAAAGTCCGATCTTAAGCCACGAAGATATTCAATTACTTATTTTCTCACATTAAGGCCCAGTGTCCTGATGATACGGCACCAATTCATATCATATCATATATATACAGCCGGAAACAAGCCTTTTCGGCCCACCAAGTCCGTGCCGCCCAGCGATCCCCGTACATTAACACTATCCTACACCCACTAGGGACAATTTTTTACATTTACCCAGCCAATTAACCTACATACCTGTACGTCTTTGGAGTGTGGGAGGAAACCGAAGATCTCGGAGAAAACCCACGCAGGTCACGGGGAGAACGTACAAACTCCTTACAGTGCAGCACCCGTAGTCAGGATCGAACCTGAGTCTCCGGCGCTGCATTCGCTGTAAAGCAGCAACTCTACCGCTGCGCTACCGTGCCGCCCAACTTTCCATCTGACCTATATCTTGCTGTAGTCTTGGACTAAGATATAATAGTTTTTCTTGCTCTTCACAATACCTCCACCTTTTGTAATCCTCAAACTCACAAACTTACTTATCATACCTTATATGTTCACATACCAATCATTAATATACAACACAAAGAGCATAGTTCCTGCCACTCCCTGTGCTCTATCACCAGTCCTATTCCTTTTTCCAATAATAAAAATATATTTCCACAACTACCCTTTGCCTCATGTAGCCAAGCTTCCCAAAATGCAATATCTTTCACTTGTCACAATTAAATTCCATTTGCCAATGCTCTGTCCATTTTCCTATCTCAGCTATAACCTTAGACGACCCTTTCTAATTCACAACACTGTCAATGTTCATGTCATACATAAACTTACTAATCATACCTCCTTCGGGGATGTTGGAATTAGAAATTTACAGGACAGCCATAACCCTATTGAAGGATCAAATAAGTTCAAAGGGCCTTTAGACAGACCTACTCCTGCTTCAATTTCTGATGGCCATACGTTATTATAGAAGGTGGTGTATCTGAACAGAGACTTGCAAGTTTCCAGTACTTTCCATTGGTGTTTTAGAAATCAAACACCACCACAACTGCCAATCAGTGTGCAGTCTTTAAACATTGTTCATTGTCAAAGTTCCATGAAATTAAATGAGCATAGATGTGACAACATAAAGGCGAGCTGCACTCATCGTTATATATTGCAATATTATAAGTACATTCCTTGTGCGTTCATCTGAGAGATTTCTACACAACAACAAATCATCTGTTTCCATCTCCATTCCCACTGAACCGTTCAGGCATTCTATATGTTTGTGGATCTCTCTTTAGGTTACGTAGTGAATGACCCTGCATTTTTCCATATTGCATTCCGTCTGCATATCTTTGACAAGACACGTATCCCCCCACCAAAGTGGATCCTTTTCACAGTTTACATTGCATATAAAAGTGCCTTTTAAAAAAAATGTGTTTCCCATTCATAGACTTTTCTACTTTCTGAAATAGAAGAAGTCTTACAAATCTTGCAAATCTTAAAAGAACAAAGGAAAGCATTGCAAGTACGAACCCGTCTGATGAGTGCAATACGAGGATGTTGCCAGGACTAGAGGGTGTGAGGGGTAACTTTTTCACACAAAGGATGGTGGGTGTATGTAACAAGCTGCCAGAAGAGATAGTTGAGGCAGGGACTATCCCAACATTTAAGAAACAGTTAGACAGGATAGGACAAGTTTGGAGCGATATGGACCAAACGCAGGCATGTGGGATTAGTGTAGGAAGGAAATGCAGATGCTAGTTTAAACCGAAGGTAGACACAAAATGCTGGAGTAATGCAGCGGGTCAGGCAGCATTTCTGGATAGAAGGAATGGGTGACATTTCGGGTTGAGACCCTTCTTCAGACCGAGGATACATTTTGTGGCTATCTTCAGGTGGGACTAGTGTAGCTGGGATAAGTTGGCCGGTGTGAGCAAGTTGGCCCGAGGGGCCTGTATGACTCTCTGAATGGAGCCTTCTACCGTTACCCATTACTGGTTTATGTGATCATACTCCCACACCAATGTAGTTGACTCTAACATCTGTACCATAACGGACTACCAAGCCACCAAATTGTTTCATTTCACCAGGAATGGGCAATGGCCATTCTTGCCCAGGAAGCCCACATTCCATGAAAGAATTTTAGCAAAGCATGTGACTCATTTTAGAAAAACAAGGAAAGCATTTTAGAATTGCTATTCTATTGTTTTGCATTACAAATAATGCATAGCTCATTTTATTAAGGAAGAATTCATGCATTTTCTTTGTGACTGCTTTCCTTCTCAAATTGATGCATCTCAAATGGATGTTAGGAAATGTAGTTCATCTCTAATCACCAGTGTTAGACATTTGAAGAGTTCAACTTTTGCACCAATCAATTCTCCGCAGATTTATGCTCTTGAGAAGCCAAATAGATATGATACAAAAAGAATTGACCCAATTCATTTAAACTCCCAAATGTTTCAGTCTCATTTAAAGCTCTTGATCATCATCTTGGTGGAAGTCAGTTGGGAGAATTAGTTAAAAACCCTCTTGCTCTGTATGAGAACATAAAGGGCTAGATTAGCAAGTTTGCTGATGACACAAAAGTTAGTGGTTTTGTAGATAGTGAAGATGGTTGTGAACAATTGCAGCAGGATCTGGATCGATTGGCCAGGTGGGCGGAGGAATGGTTGATGGAATTTAATACCAAGAAGTGTGAGGTGTTGCATTTTGGGACGTCAAACAAGGGCAGGACCTACACAATAAATGGTAGGGCCCAGGGAAGTGTTGTAGAGCAGAGGGATCTAGGAGTACAGGTGCATGGTTCCTTGAAGGTCGAGTCGCAGGTAGATAAGGTGGTCAAAAAGGCTTTTGGCACTTTGGCCTTCATCAGTCAGAGTATTGAGCATAGAAGTTGGGAGGTCATGTTGCAGTTGTGTAAGATGTTGGTGAGACCACATTTAGAATATTGTGTTCAGTTCTGGGCACCATGTTATAGGAAAGGTATTGTCAAGCTTGAAAGAGTTCAGAAAAGATTTACGAGGATGTTGCCAGGACTAGAGGGTGTGAGCTATAGGGGGAGCTTGAGTACGCTGGGTCTCTATTCCATGGAGTGCAGGAGGATAAGGGGTGATCTAAAAGAGGTGTATAAGATCATGAGAGGAATAGATCGGGTAGATGCACAGTCTTTTGCCCAGAGTAGGGGAATCGAGGACCAGAGGCCATAGGTTCAAGGTGAAGGAGAAAAGATTTAATAGGAATCTGATGGGTAACTTTTTTACACAAAGGGTGGTGGGTGTATGGAACAAGCTGCCAGAGGAGGTTTAGAGATATGGACCAAGCACAGGCAAGTGGGACTAGTGTAGCTGGGACATTATTGGCCAGTGTGGGCGAGTTGGGCCGAAGGGCCTGTTTCCACACTGTATCACTCTATGACTCTATAACCCAGTGTAGTTCAGCGGCAAAAAGGCAGCTTTAAGGAGGACTTGGGAGAGGACATATGTGGTTTATAGCCGGGAAGGCAGCAACTTCCCTTGAGGGAGCCCAGGAGGAAATCTCTCTTCACAAAGAGAGGTTTTGCCTTGCAGACCATAAGACCATAAGACATGGGAGTAGAACTGGGTCTTTCAGCCCATTGAGTCTATTCCACCATTCAATCATGACTGATATATCTTCTCCTTCTCAACCTCATCCACCTGCCTTCTCAACATAACCTTTGATGCCCTTGCTAATCAAGAATCTATCAATCTCTGCCATAAAAATACGTATATCTTGGCTTCTACAGCTGTCCATGGCAATGAATTCCACAGATTAACTACCCTCTGATTAAAGAAGTTCCTCCTTACCTCCTTTATAAAAGAGCGCCCTTTAATTCGGAGGCCATGACCTCTGGTCCTAGACTCTCCCACCAGTGGAAACATCCTTTCCACATCCACTCTATGCCTTTCAATATTCTGGAAGATTCGATGACGTCCCCCCTCAACCTTCTAAGTAGAGGCCCAGTGCTGTCAACCGCTCCTCATATGCTAACCCACTCATTCCTGGAATCATTCATGTAAACCTCCTCTGGACCCTCTCCAGAGACAGCATATCCTTCCTCGGATATGGGGCCCAGATTTGCTCACAGTGGTACTTCCAGGGAGCATAACCAGAACAAAGATAATAGTTCCCCATAACTATGGGAAAGGAGGTTAATGAATGGGATTTGGTGCAGCTGTTGTTTTGACAGATGCCTCAATGGTCGACAGAACCCCTCAAGTTCAAGTCAAAATAGGCAATAACAGGTCCAGTCCCGATGACATAGCTGTGTCAATTTTTGCAAGTTGTTTTTTAAAAAAGTTTTTAAAGATACATAGAAACAAGCCATTCGGCCCACTGAGTCCACACAGACCATTGATCATCTGTTCCCATTATCCCATTATCCCATCTGCTCCCTACACACTCAGGGCAATTAACCCACAAACCCACACAGGAAACCCACACAATCACAGGGAGAATGTGCAAACTCCACACAGACATTACTAAAGGTCAGGATCGAACCTGGGTCTCTGGCGCAGAGAGGTGATGTTAGCACCAAGCCCACTACCTTCATCTGTACTTCCAAAATGGTTCCAACTGGGGATTTTTATTGAAACTCCAATGCTCTGCAGGGGTTTTAAATTTGAAAAAAAATAGGTTATAGCATCTCAGGGTAGTTAGACCGTTTTCTCACTTTGTGATCCTGGAGTGGTTCATTTCATTGGACACTTAGTTTGAATGCTGACACACACCTATCTATGTCTGATAAGGGGCTTTGGCAACTGAGGGAGAAGAGTGGTAACACTGCTGGTGAAACAGTTCAAGTGCCCCTCCTGTTGGCCAAGTTCCAGTACAGTATAACGCTCCACATTAGAGCTGGCATGCAGGGCTGACACATTCTCTCTCTGAGCTTAAATTTAAAAACCTTGCAGAAATCCTACAGTTCTGCTCCAAAACTGGAACAAAAAAAACTGCTCCGTTCAGTCTGTACATATTTTTGAAATAACTCAGTCATTCTTGATGCTCTTTTCCCCTCCCCCTCGAGTTTGCAGACAGAATCTGAGCAGCTAGTTAGAAACTGCTGGCAACCCTTGCGTGGAAGAAAGCCATCACACCTGATCTTCTGTGTGGCTCTCCAGTAGCCATTAGGATAATATGATGTTGCCATGGTAATCACGTGGCTTCCCAATGCCAGGCTGACATAACTGATACAGTTCCATCAGTTATATCCCTGCATTTGTGTAAGGGGGGGGGGGGGGGGGGGGGGCTGGAAAGGGATAAGGTAGGGAATGCAAAAGTGTTAAAAGTAGATGGTAATCTAATTGACTGCAGGGCAGTTGCCGATCATTAACCTTTTACAGTTATTGTTCGGTTTCCACGAGTCATATACCTGAGCTTTGTAGAAGCGTGGAACAGCATGAAGGATGTACTAGTTAATATCTCGAGGCCATAACCTTCTTGCTATCAGATACCTTTTGCAGCTTCTGAAGAACAGACTGTCTCTGCCACTAGACTGTTATCTCCCCGTATATCAGCTCATCTTTTTGCAGATTTCTGCAAAATCTGTGCTCTTCTTCACATAAGCTGAAAATCTGGCGGTTGTAAGTGAATGCCCAGGCAAGGGTGGGCGTTTCAGACACCAGCAAATCTGAATTCATAAGGGATTGATTGAATGACTGAAGATACAGCATGGAAATTAGGCCCTTCGGCCCTTCGAGTCAGCCGCACTAGTCACACTAGTTGTATGTTATCCCACGTTCTCATCCACTCGTACACATCAGTGAGGGATGGGGGTGGCGATGGGGTGGTCTAATGCACGCTGTCAACTGATTCTGCTCAATACATTGTGGAGCAGGAACCATGACTGTTCTGAAAACTCAATCAATCGCTCCAATATAAGCAATGATTATTATAATTTTTGTGACATTCGGAGGAACAGGAATGCACCGTTGATTCCTCGCCAGCCCACTCCTCACCTCACCTTGTGGGCAGTACGGTGGCACAGCGGTAGAACTGCTGCCTTGCAGCGCCAGAGACCTGAGTTCGATGCCAACTACGGGTGCTGTCTGTACAGAGTTTATACGTTCTCCCCGTGACCGTGTGGCTTTTCTCCAGGTGCTCCGGTTTCCTCCCACCATCCAAAGATGTACAGGTTTGAAGGTTAATTGCCTTCCGTAAAAGTTGTTAATTGTCCCTAGGGTACAGGATAGTGCTAGTGTACAAGGCCGAAGGGCTGTTTCCAATCACACCCACCCAGAGATTGACTTGGGAGCATCTAGCTGCAAAATGTAACATGATTTCCCCAACAGCACACACAAAATGGCATATTTGCCAGATAACACTGGCACAGAACGATGCATAGGAAATTGAGTCATGTTGTATTGAGTTGTGGAAGGTGTTGGGGATTTTCTGAACAACCACATTCTGGTGGCCCTGTTACCATTGAGCAGCAGCACAATTTAAAGAGGGCATTGTTGGGAGTTTGATTCCGGCAGATTTCCTTTAATTTACTTATGTACCTGGTCCCCTACTCTTCACCCTCCCCTTATGACTACACTAAACTAATATGCTTACACTGCTGATCACCTGTAACATTCAATTCCTCCTTTTATATATATATATATATATATATATATATATATATATATATTGATCTATCTCTCTCTCTCTCTCTCTCTCTCTCTCTCTCTCTCTCTCTCTCTCTCTCTCTCTCTCTCTCTCTCTCTCTCTCTCTCTCTCTCTCTCTCTCTCTCTCTCTCTCTCGCTCTTTCTCTCTCCTCTCCATCTCCCTCGCTCTTTCTCTCTCTCTCTCTCTCCATCTCCCTCGCTCTCTCTCTCTTTCTCTTTCTCCCTCGCTCTTTCTCCCTCTTTCTTTCAGCCAGACTCAACTTTGGAACTTGCCTTAGATCTTCCTTTGCCTATTCTGCCACAATAGGGCATGAACAGAAAGGGGTAAGGACATTTCAGTGGTACTGTATGCCTTGGTTGAACCTGAATTTCACTCACCCAGGGCCGTAACGATGATCAACATGACCATTGGTCAGTGTTCAGTAGCCATCCATTGCCCCTCTCGAGTGAAACCCAATTCCTAGACAATTATATTGTAACCAGTTTTTTCTACTCACCGGTGATAAGCTGTTTCTGACAGATAATTCCCAGATAAGCTGTTTCTGACAGATAACTCTCTTGGCTCACGTCCTGATTCAAACTGACCACGGGTTTCACCACTCTACAGAGGAAAACTGTCACCTAATCCATATCAGTTACATTAGTTCTAAAGTTATTCCCTTTATTCCTTTGGAATCAATACAAAATGTCACCAATTAATATGGACACATAACTGGACGAAGTTGGCATAATTTAGAAATACAACATGGTTCTGCGAAGAAATGATAAGAGTGGAGTTGTTTGTTTTTGGAACCAAGGAGTCTGCACAGTGGCGCAGCGGTAGAGTTGCTGCCTTACAGCGCTAAAGACCCGGGTTTGATCCTGACCATGGGTGCTGTCCCTACGGAGTTTGTACATTCGCCCAACTGGATATTCTCTGTGTGCTCGCTTTCTCCTCACAGTCAAAAGACATACAGGTTTGTGGGCTAGTTGACTGCTGTAAAATTGTAAATTGTCCCTTGTGCATCGGATAGTGCTGGTGTATGGGGTGATCGCTGGTTGGCGTGTACTCGGTGGGCTGAAGGGCCTGTTTCCATGCCGCATGTCTAAAGTCTAAGGACTGCTCCTTAATATAAGCAAAAACATACAGTACTGTTAAGTTTTCAGTGCATCGTGGAAAGAGATATGATGTTTCAGGTCGATGATCCTTCAAAACTGGTGAACAATCAGTGACCTGAATCATTAATTGTTTCTCTTTCCCCAGATGCTGTCAAACCTGCTGAGTGTTTCTAACATTTACTGTTTTTAATTCAGATTTTTTAACACCTGGTGTTGTTATTCAGTAGATTTAAGATCACTGATAGAAGTTGAACTAAAGTTCCTACAATAGAAGTATGGTAGGGGATTGGTACTCACTACTTGAGAGGATGGTGGAAGCAACAACATAGGAAAAGTACTTGGATAGCACTTGACCTTACTGAGCAGTTAAGACTTGACCTTCAAGGCCATGGACTGAGAAGCAGAAACCATCAATATAGAAATATAGAAACATAGAAACATAGAAACATAGAAAATAGGTGCAGGAGGAGGCCATTCGGCCATTCGAGCCTGCACCGCCATTCATTGTGAATAATAGCTGATCATCCCTAATCAATAACCCATGCCTGCCTTCTCCCCATATCCCCTGATTCCACTAGCCCCTAGAGCTCTATCTAGCTCTCTCTTAAATCCATCCAGTGATTTGGCTTCCACTGCTCTCTGTGGCAGAGAATTCCACAAATTCACAACTCTCTGGGTGAAACAAACATTTCTCACCTCAGTTTTAAATGGCCTCCCCTTTATTCTAAGACTGTGGCCCCTGGTTCTGGACTCGCCCAACATTGGGAACATTTTTCCTGCATCTAGCTTGTCCAGTCCTTTTATAATTTTATATGTTTCTATAAGATCCCCTCTCATCCTTCTAAACTCCAGTGAATACAAGCCTAGTCTTTTCAATCTTTCCTCATATGTCAGTCCCGCCATCCCATCAATCAATCTCGTGAACCTACACTGCACTGCCTCAATTACAAGGATGTCCTTCCTCAAATTAGGAGACCAAAATGGTACACAATACTTCAGATGTGGGCTTACCAGGGCCCTATACAACTGCAGAAGAACCTCTTTACTCCTATACTGAAATCCTCTTGTTATGAAGGCCAACATTCCATTAGCTTTCTTCACTGCCTGCTGTACCTGCATGCCAACTTTCAGTGACTGGTGTACAAAGATACCCAGGTCTTGCTGCACCTGCCCCTTACCTAACCTGACACCACTGAGATAATAATCTGCCTCCTTGTTTTTGCCGCCAAAGTGGATAACTTCACATTTATCTATATTATACTGCATCTGCCACACATCTGCCCACTCACTCAACCTGTCCAGGTCACCCTGCAACCTCCAAACATCCTCTTCACAGTTTACACTGCCACCCAACTTTGTGTCATCAGCAAACTTGCTAGTGTTGCTTCTAATTCCCTCTTCCAAATCATTAATATATATGGTAAACAGTTGCGGCCCCAACACCGAGCCTTGCGGCACTCCAATCGCCACTGCCTGCCATTCTGAAAAGGACCCATTTACTCCTACTCTTTGCTTCCTGTCTGCCAACCAATTCTCTATCCATGTCAACACCCTGCCCCCAATACCATGTGCTCTAATTTTGCTCACCAATCTCCCGTGTGGGACCTTATCAAAGGCTTTCTGAAAGTCTAGATACACTACATCCACTGGCTCCCCTTCATCCATTTTACTTGTCACGTCCTCAAAAAATTCCAGAAGATTAGTCAAGCATGATTTCCCTTTCATAAATCCATGCTGACTTGGACTTATCCTTTTACTGCTATCCAAATGCACCGTTATTACCTCTTTAATAATTGACTCCAGCATCTTTCCCACCACCGAAGTCAGGCTGACTGGTCTGTAATTCCCCAATTTCTCTCTCACTCCTTTCTTGAAAAGTGGGATAACATTAGCTATCCTCCAATCCACAGGAACTGATCCTGAATCTATTGAACATTGGAAAATGATCACCAATGCATTCACTATTTCTAGAGCCACCTCCCTGAGGACCCTGGGATGCAGACCATCAGGCCCAGGGGATTTATCAGCCTTCAGTCCCATTAGTCTACCCAATACTATTTCTCGCCTAATGCAAATTTCTTTCAGTTCCTCTACCCCCCTAGATCCTCTGTCCTCTAGTAGATCTGGGAGATTGTTTGTGTCTTCCTTAGTGAACACAGATCCGAAGTACCTGTTCAACTCTTCTGCCATTTCCCTGTTACCCATAATAATTTCACCCGTGTCTGCCTTCAAGGAACCCACATTTGACTTTGCTACTCTTTTTCTCTTAACATATCTAAAGAAGCTTTTACTGTCCTTCTTTATATTCTTGGCCAGCCTCCCCTTGTACTTCATCTTTTCAGCTCGTATTGCCCGTTTTGTTACCTTCTGTTGTCCTATGAAAGTTTCCCAATCCTCTGGCTTCCGGCTACTCTTTGCTGTGTTATACATCTTTTCTTTTAGTTTTATTCCATCCCTAACTTCCCTTGTCAGCCACGGTTGCCTCCTACTCCCCTTAGAAACTTTCTTCCTTTTTGGAATGAAATGATCCTGCGTCTTCCGGATTATGCCCAGAAATTCCTGCCTTTGCTGTTCCACCGTCAATCCTGCTAGGATCCCTTTCCAGTCGACCTTGGCCAGCTCCTCTCTCATGCCTTCATAGTCCCCTTTGTTCAACTGCAACACTGACACTTCCTATTTAACCTCCTTCTCAAATTGCAGATTCAAATAGCCTGCAGAGCTCTTTCTAAACCCACTTGCTAAATGGCCACCCATTAGTGGTGTTAATTTATACAATTCTAAGGTGCCTTTAAATGAAGAACTAAATTCTCTTTAAAGCCATTAATGTTTAGAACAGGTTCCTCATGCTGCAACAAAGCAGTGCTTAACCATCATCAAGACACTGACCCCCCCCCCCCCCCCCCCCCCCTTGAAGCACCACTCCACCATAGCCCAAGCGTCTCACTAGTTGTATTTCCCCTCTTTTCTAAATTGCTCTGAATTGTCGGACAGAAGCTCGTGATACAAGAAAAACAACATCGATACTTTCTTTAATACAGTGAACTATAGGGCCAGCAAAATGGTCATCTAGTCAAACACAATATCTCGAGTGTTACGCTCCTGGATTTCCATTCACAAGTGCTTTCATCTCAGGGTCGTGATCCATTCAACATTTAGTTTAGTTTAGAGATACAGCGTAGAAACAGACCCTTTGGCCCACCAAGTCCACCAAGTCCACGCCGACCAGCAATTACCCCGTACACCTGCACTATCCTACACAAACTAGGGGCAATTTTGAATTTTACCGAAGCCAATTAACCTACAAACCTGTACATCTTTGGAATGCGGGAGGAAATCGGAGCCCCCGGAGAAAACCCACGCAGTCACAGGGAGAATGTACAAACTGCGTACAGACAGACCCATGGTCAGGATCGAACTCGAGTCTCTGGCGCTGTAAGGCAGCAACTCTACCACTGCTCCACAGTCCCGCCCCATTTTTAGTCCAGTTTTCTCCAGAGATAATACATCTCCATTGTAAATCATGCCATCACTTCTCAGTAATCATTCTACTTCTGAAGCTCACAAATCACACCTTAAGCCAACTTTATTTTTAATTGGATTCAAGATTTTTTCCTGAACCTAAATGATACACTTATTTTGGTCAACATTTAGCAGTAAACACAACTTAGTCCAGCAGGCAACATCACAGGAGACCAGGTTATATTATGTATTTATCAAATCATGCTGATGACAGCACTTCCTGTCCATAATAATGTTTCTGTGTCCCATGTTATAATAGAAATATGTCACCATGTAAAATTGGTTCTTAATTTTTATAAGAAGGGTACCGTAATAAAATATGTTAACAATTTGCCATCAGGTTTTTTAACTCAATTGAATGATTTGATTTGCCTCTCAGAAGTAAATTCTAATACCTAAACTGTTAGGAAAAATGAAAACACAAGAGCGAACTTTTAAGTAAATCTGTGTCTACTAGACTTGTACAATTCGTAAAATGTCATTTTGCTTAAAAATCCACTGACCAAGATCAGTTTGCAGAATTTATCATCATATCGGTTGATTAGCAGTTTATGCAGAGTCTTTATCAGTGGGGTTTACTCTGAATTATGTTCAGCCCTGGGAATTGAGACCTAAACTAAGAATTGAATCTGCAAATTTTATTTTAACTCCTCAAAATCACCTATTTAAAACCTCTAGTGTATTGTTAAAACTACTTGCAGCCAGAATTTAATTGTGATTAGTGGCACCCATATTTTCTCTATTTTTCTGTTATTATTTGGAAGATAAATTATGTAAATTATTGTTGTTTTTTGTTCATTGGAAATTCATTACAGTTCACTAATTTCCTTTCTGAACCAATTTCTCACTGATCTTTACCTTGGCCATTTGGCTAATCAAATCTATGCCAGTTCTCAGAGAATTCCTATCAAACCCACGCTATCACTTATTTCCCTGTAGCTTATTTTCTTCTACTTTCCCACGAGCCCATTCTGATTCCTGACATCCACACACACTGAATCATTTCCAAAGTCAAGAGAGTCAAGAGTGTTTAATTGTCATATGTACCAGCAATGGAACAACCAAATTCATACTTGCTGCAGTTTAACAGGCCCGTTAACACAATAACACGCTTGTAACTTAGAACTATTTAATGATCATTAATAGAATAAATTAACAACTGTAATACAGGTAACCACAATAGTGCAAAAGCAAAGTTTGCAGTGCAACCAAAGACACAGTCCATAGATGATCACAGTTGCTGGGGTAGTGGTTAGTGTTGTGCAGTGTTCAAGAGTCTGATGGTTGCTGGGAAGCTGTTCTTGATCTTGATTTTCAACCTCCTGTACCTTCATCCTAATGTAAGTAACAGAATGATAGCGTGGCCTGGGTGGTGTGGGTCTTTGATGATATTGGCTGCCTTTCTTTGAGGTAGCGTTTCCTATAGATCTTTTCAATGATGGGGAGGTCAGTTATTGTGATGAACCAGGCAATGTCTACCACTCTCTGTAGTCTCCTTCCTTCCTGGGTGGTCGAGTTGCCGAACCAGGCCATGATGCAACCAGTTAGTATGCTCTCTACTGTACACCTGGAGAAGTTTGATAGAGTATTCATCAACATACTAAAGTAGAGGCATATTCAATGGAGTATTCATCAACAAACTGAATCTCCTCAAACCTTTAAGGAAAGTGAGCTTTCTTCGTAACACTTCATTTGTGTAGAAAGTTAGCGAATTCTGATGCAAGGTTTCGACCTCGACTGTCAATATACATCTTTTGCTTCCAGAGATGCAGCTTGAACCACTGGGTTCTTCCTGCATTCTGGTTTTGTTTCCATATTCCAACATAATTATTATAGTTATCTTCATAATTCACAAGCATGTTTTGGGGGGAAACAAGAGCACTTGGGGGAAACTAGCGCTGTCAAAGGGAAAATGTGCAAACGTCACAGAGCATCCGAGATCAGGATCGAACCTGGATTGCTGGAGATGTGTGGCATCCCAGTGCAGGACTTGGTTTCAAAAACTTGGAAAATAGTTATGAAAATTATCTTTTCATCACTTTACAAAGTAATGCTGCTTGATAAGGAAATTGTGTTTATTAATGATTTAGGGCCTAAGAGATTCACATTTTGATTATTGATGTGTATTAAAATGGCAGTGGAGGAGGTGGTGGCACAGGACACTGGTTTGATCCAACGCCACTGGAACTCCATTTGCAGTAGCAAATAACTTGCCTGATTTTGTGCATAAGGCATTGCAGTTTATGATCTACAGTGTGCTTTTACATACTTAGTGTGCATTATCTTGGGAGTTGCTTGTGAATTATGAACAAGCCCTTGCTGAGAGACACTGAGGCTTAAGCTCACGACAATTGAACTCTTCTGCAACCTTTGTTAGAAGTCTTGGATCGACTTACAATGAACTAGTGTAAGGAGTCTCAAACCGACACAGTAATGGACTCCCTGCCCTGAAGTGCAAAAGGTAGGCACCCACACAGAGGATTGAATACCTGGGAGCTCATTGCCTCCCCCAAAACAAATAGGTCTAACTTAAAATAAACAGACAAAAATTTGGTTCATTAATGTCTGCTGCATAATGCTGCTTTAGATAGTCGGGAATTAAGTCTATAATCTCTGTTAGATTTCCCTATCATGGCCTGCATTCTTTCTTTGCAACCTGTATGTGGTCCAATGCGGCAGCAGTGGCATCAAACATGCATTGTCGCATGCTTTGTGCATGTGTGCATTGGACACATGCAAGAGTGCGATTCAAACTTCAACCTTAAGTTAGTGATAATGCTCCACTCTTGTTTCGGGATCACTCTCACACCATCATTTATTTCCATAGAGCGCAAAAGTCATGTATCGCTAGATTGAATTTCTAGACTGTAACTTCGTAAAATAGCTGTGTGTAATTGGTATTCACCCTGAGTGGTATGAGCCCTTCATCATTTAGGCCTTGTTTCGGTTTTGTCTGACCAGGTCTGAGATCCCTTTAAGTGATGTACCTAGCATTTGTTCTGAGTACCACACTTCAACCCAATCACAATGACAGCATCACTCCAAACTCCAACCCTGAGGAGTACCTTCAGCAACAGACTGGTTCAACCAAGATGCAGGACCGACCGCCACAGGAAATCCTTCTTCCCTGTGGCTATCAAACTGTACAACCTCTTCCCCTTCTGTCATGGGGTAGACTGAGATTGACTCCCCTTCTCCCCCTCCCCCACCAATCTCCCCAATCTTTGCACATCACCAATCCTTTCCACTCGTCACTTTAATTTCATGTTTCATGTATTTTGTGTTATTTGTGTTTTTAGGACTGTTGGCAGATCAATTTCCCTCCTGGGATAAATAAAAAGTTCTATCGTATCGTATCATATGTCACCACAGCCACTAATAACTGATTATGGTTTCAAACTCCACATCTTCTTCCTCCATTTTCTCCCCACATTGCTCCTACACTTGAGCTTTGAGGTCCAGTCGTTAACCAACTCCAGGCCTCTCTTCATGGCAACTGCCCTTTCCCTTGTGCCCAACAGCCCTACCTACCATGACCTGCATGTCGCTTTGTGCAAGTTTGGTCATGGGAAATCTGTCCTGTGGTGCATACATACCTTGGACCTTTTGCACAAATGTTGCAGCTATATGCCCACATTCGAAAAGTACAATTGCCCACTGCACATAGCCAGTTTAATCCACCTTTGCTTACACCGGAGAATTTCCAGGCTAGTTTTTCTTTTCAATTCCACACTTCCAGTAAAATTGTGACAGGAAAAGTGAGATGCAAAGACTGATGTACTGATTATCAGACACTGGAATTGTTGCTTTTAATAGGTTTAAAGAGGCATTTATCATCAATGTATGTTGTCTCCCCTGGGGAAGTCAATCCTGTCCCCATACACTCCTGTGGTGCCAGAGTCATCACCAATGTATTGCCCATTGCTTCAGCGCCTACCTAAGACATCCTCAGCCAGATTTGGTGACACTTGTCCTGTGTGCTCTCCTCAAGTGCACACCTGCAATGCCACATTCCGTTCTCTAGGGCAGGGGCCTCCAAACTTTTCAACGTTATATATTTGGCAAATCTTTGCGGGCTGCAGGAAAAAATAAAGAAATGTCAGTTTTATAAATTTAATGAGGTTTATATGTCAACAAATAAATAATATTCAATTTTTAAAAAGAGCTTTAAATATTGGAATATATATATTTCATGCATGAATTTATAAATTATATACCTACGGTATATATATACAATTTATAAATTCATGCATGAAATATATATATTCCAATATATATATTCCAATATTTAAAGCTCTTTTTAAAAATTGAATATTATTTATTTGTTGACATATAAACCTCATTATATATATACCGTAGGTATACAATTATTTTTAAAACAGAAAAAATACGTTGACCACCAGTGGGCATGCAGACAGTATAGAAATATCATATCATATAATGGCGGAGTCACCACATGTGTGTCACCGTCGCAGTGACTCACGGGTGGGCACTCCGCTAAGAAATCATTAAAATTTAAAATTATTATTAAGTCGGCAGCTGCATACAAGCCCTCAACTTGATAGCCTACCTGACGTGTAAGTTCGGAAACTGCCGAGGTCGGCCCTGAAGACCGGAGAATCGAGGAGGAGGAGGGAGTCGCTGGCGACGACGGACAGGATGAGTGGGCCAGTAGGAGAGGGGTAATGCCCCCAGCGCCTGCAAGGTCGGCTGCAGAAGGCGTTTCCCCCGGGACACACTGGTGGTCGGTCGGGCGAGGAGAGGGATGTCGATCGACGGGCTGTGCCAGTCGAGGGCGACGGAGGAGGCCCTGCAGCAGCCTGGGGCTCGCCTGGATCGGGAGTCGCTCCAGTACATCCAGCGTGCGGACCCGACTTTGGACTTTTGTAAATGGCGCCAAAATATGGTGGTGACTTGTGCACGTGTGATCTATGCTTAAAATAACTCCACTGCGCAGTGCACACGTGACAATAAACCATCATTCATATGGGCTGCTAAAAAGAAAAGTTCCCACGCTACCACAGAACCCGCAGCACAGAACGTGCTGGCTGCGGGCCGGATAAAATCTCATGGCAGGCCGGATGTGGCCCGCGGGCCACAGTTTGGAGACCGCTGCTCTAGGGCAACTTTTCCTGATATCTCCTCCATCTCTTCCTGTTACTCTTCTTAGAGCCTATCAAGTGGTTCTGCAGTCGACATCCCATAACCACTGGGCCTGCTCCCTCTCCCCACTCCCAAAATTCCCCTTCCTTCTCCAGTGCCCTTGGCTTTCCTACCAGCGTCTGAATTACACTGATGTCCTATCCATCTGACTCATCCCACTACCACATTTTTCGTCCTGTCATACTTCAAAGCCACCATCAAAGCTGCCAAGTGCCTACTAACAGTATTGTATAAAACCTCAGTTTAGCAATGTGATGGCTATGGGAATTAACTAGTAAGTAAGATGCTGAGATCAACCACATCCAGACAAGATATGACATTCATTTTATTAAAACTGGTAACATATCAGAAACAAAGTTATTCATTAATATTTTAAGAAAATTATCTGCAAAGCCTATTCCCCTTCTCTTTCCCTCGCTCTCGCTCCCTCTCTGCCTTCCTTTCTCCTTGTTTTCTTTGCTCTCTTCTCCCTCTCGCTCTCTCTTTTTTGGTCCCTCTCTTTTTGCTCTCTCTCTATTCGCTCTATTCACTATCTATCTATCTATCTATCTATCTATCTATCTATCTATCTATCTATCTATCTATCTATCTATCTATCTATCTATCTATCTATCTATCTATCTATCTATCTATCTATCTATCTATCTATCTATCTAATATATATATATATATATATATATATATATATATATATATATATATATACATACACACACATCTTATATATATACACATATATATATATATATTATATATATCCCCTAACCCCTCTCCTTTCTCTGTTAGTCTGTCTCCCTCTTGCTGAGGTGGCCCAGCAAGTTCCATTTGTAAAAAAAACAATTGTAACAGAACCCCCAGCACCAGTTTCTCGGGGCAATTAGGAACAAGCAATAAGCACAGCCTTGCTAATGATGTGCACATCTCCAGAATAAAATAACCTGAGCATGCACAGAGTCAAATAGCCTGCCACTTGTTATTGTCTGGACTCTCGAAGCTGTGACACCTGGGCACAGTACTGTAGGGCTTTTTGTCTCCATGGAGCAGAGCTGCAATATGATTATGAACCACCAGCCTCAGGAGAAGGATAATGGGAGAAAATCAGGAATGCTGAAATAAATATAAAAATAAATCATTTTAAAAAATACTTTTTTCCTCAAAATAATATGTAGCCTTGAGAATGTTTAAAAATATATATCTAGTATTACAGGCTGCTGTGTGATGTATGTAAATATTAATATTTGAAGTAGTCGCTTTATAAATTCATGCATAAAATTGGCAAAAGTGAAGGTTGTAATTATCCTTTGAAACAAGCGCATGCTTTCTTCCGATAAAGAAGTGTTCTTTGTACTGTGTATGGCTTTTTTTTTAATGCTGTGACTTTAGAATGTCAGCCTTTCAGTTTACTGAATAATGTCTTAATGTGTAAGTGTAATAAACAAGCCAGTAAGACTGTGGTATATTGGACACCTGCCTGCCGATCGGTGGCATTGTACTAATGACAGGGGAGACATAACATTTCACTGTAGCAATGCCAGACAAAATTAATCTTTAGTGGAGAATGCAGCAGCACAGTGCCCTACGTGAAGTGCGGTGAAGCTACTGGTTCTTTAAAAAGGCTGAAATAAAACTACAGCTGCTAATCCCCTGGTTTCATAGTCTACAGAAAGTCACTTGATATACTGATAAAATATATGCTCCCACGTGAGCCAGGTTATATAGTTTAATCTGGTTGGACCTTGCATTACTGTGGGTACTGGTTGTTTCACTTTGCTAATCAGCTATATTTCATGTACACTGGTCTTATGCTTCTCACTTGATTTCTCCACTTTTGTCAGAGTGAATGGGAAGATGTTTTATGAAGACAAATACTTATCTCTTTATAATGAGCTGAATAACCTTGATTCCAGAGGCCTTGGGAACTAGCCATCCCACTCTCTTTATCTTTTTAGAATTGTGCATTAGCAAAACGTAAATTGCTAGGATGGGATTGTTTCTCTTCTAATTGTTGGTACGGGTCTGTTCTGCACACAATATCCTGTTTGTGGCTGTGTTATACACTATGTGTTCTTCGGGCACTAAGTCAGTTCTTTCCTCCACACAGGATCAGAATCCGGTGGGAGTATCTCGGCCGGCGGGATCCATCCAGCCCCCTGTTCCCGGTCCCGGCCCTGGGACCGCAGTGCCCGGCTCCATGGCTGGTAACCCCGGAGGCAGTGGTTACCTTGGCAACCAGCAGCAGGCAGCCATGATGAAACAGTTGTTGATGGAGCAAGAGAGACAGAGAATGCATCAGATTCACTTGATGGAGCAGCAAAAGCAGCAGCTATTCAGGGAGCAGAGGCAGCAGCAGCAGTTTCTGGCAGAGCAGGTAAACCTTCATTACAGATAGTGCCAGCAGGAGGGGTTGGAGCCCAGGATCCCGCTCATGTCTCACAGCCCCAAAGGGGTATTGCCGTCAGGAATACCGCCATTAAATCCACAACTTCTCTAAAGTGGTGTTGAAAATGAAGCATACCCTTGTGAATTTGCCCTGAGCTCATTATTTTCTCATTACGATCATTTTCACAAGTGCTCTCTCTGTGCAGAAATATTTAATATGTGATTTTTTTAAATTTCCCTCTCCTCCTTTATGACTCCATTTCACAGCAACATAGAAAGACAGGAACAAGAATAGGCCGTTCAGCCCCTTCAAGCCTGCTCCCACCAATCAATATAATCATGGATGCTCCTCAATCTCAATATCATATTCATGCTCTCCCTGTGTCTGGATTAGAAATGTAACTATTTCCCTCTTACTTGGGACTTAGCCAAGTTCAGTCACTTGGCCTCTCTAGTCTTCCACGTAGCAACTGGCAGATTTACCAACCTCCGAGTGAAGGCATTTCTCCTCATCTTAGTCCTAAATGGCCAACCCCATATACTGAACGTGTGGCTCCTCGTTATCATCCCACCAGCCATCTTCCTCACATTTAATCTGTCTTGCCCCGCAAGGATTTTGTTAGTTTCAATTAATTCCCCTCTGATTTTGGTGAATACAAACCTGGTCAATCCCCTAATCTCTCCTTACATAGCAGCCCCACTATCTCATTTCTCTCCCATCTCACCTGATATTTTCCTGTTAAAGTGTTATGTTTGCTCATATCCAGCTCTGTGTTGCTCCTTTCTGGTCTATTTGATTTTCAGTCTGCTTAGCTTCATGATTATCAGCTGTAATGGAATCCCTTTCCCTCTCCTACCCACCTATCCATGCATCTAAAGAGTCATCATTTAAAAATGTTCCCACCCGTGAAAATTGGGATAAAATAGATATCCTAAATCTGGAGACAATAAATGCTCAGCATTTGATTTCAAATCTATTATGATTTAACACCAATACTAAACTCAGGCACATGTTCCACATGTTCGTCCAGGACCATCATTTATATAGAAGCATTTAAAACTATGGCCTATTCTATTACTGCACTCTGATGTCCAAGATTAAGCTGTGAACATTTTGAAACAAATCACATTCTTCAGGTGAAAGAGAAAAACAATTGAAAGTGTGGGCTGCACTTTTTTTTTATAGGTATGACCTATTCATATGTGTGCCATGAGTTCAAGAGTTTGCTTTTGATGAGACCAGACCTGTTGATACTGTCACACTAATGAGAAACCTTCATAATGTTCTGGATAGAGACAGGTTGCCAAAATTAAAAGTCATTTGTGGTGCATGGAGCATGCACTGGTCTAACAAAATATTTGATGGCTTTTATCTTTGCACATGATTAAAAGGAAGCATATCATTTTTTTAAAAACCATCTAACCATGATCTGGGGATTTGATCGATTGACTGAAAGAAACACCATGGAAATAGAATGTTCGGCCCACCAAGTCCACACCAATCACCGATCACCCGTTCACACTGGTTCTATGTCATCCCACTTTTGCATCCACTGCCCTACATTACCTGGGAGGGCAATTTTTTACAGAGGCCAATTAACCTACAAACCCGCCTGTCGTCAGGATGTGAGAGGAAATGGGAGCATGCTGAGGAAACCCACGTGGTCACAGGAAGAATGTGCAAACTCCACACAGACAGCACTCGAGGTCAGAATCCCACCATGTTCTCTGGCGCTGTGAGGCAGTAACTCTGCCAACTGTGAAAGTGCAGGAATCCTTGGCAATGCAAGTGACAGACTCCAGACTGTGAATTCTGGTCAGCACTAATTTATTTCTGCAAATATATTTGTTTTCTCCTCAAACTCTGCTGGCCCTGTTGTTCAAATCTGGTGGAATGCAAGAGGGACAAGGTCCAGCTGTTAATGGTGAAACAAGGAAAGAAAGCAGGGACAAAAGGCCTTAGTGCCCAGCGATTCTATCAGACACACCCAAACGTTACAGTGGACAATTGGGTTTTTAGGGTAGGTTACTGTGAAATGGACACAGAACTGTGAAGGGATGAAATGTAAAAATTGAGGTATTGAAACATACCTAGAAAAGTGTGATGGATAAGGAGGGGACAATGCGGGATGATGTTCATAAGTCATAGGAGCAGAATTAGGCCATTCGGCCCATCATCTACACCGCCATTCAATCATGGCTGATCTATCTTTCCCTGTCAAACCCCATTCTCCTGCCTTCTCCCAATAACCCTCGACACCCTTACTAATCAAAGAAACTGTCAATATCCACCTGAGAAATAGCCAACGATCTGGCCTCCACCTAACGTATGGTTAAAAACCTTGACAAAGCTGATGCTTGTTCAGGGGGACACCGAAGACTGATGCTGCCTTTGAAATGCTCTTTGAAAGTGTGGTGGCGTCGAAGGCATAAATTAAATCTTGGGGACCTTGGGAGTCCGCACGAGGCTCCTGCTGCTCATTACTCTGCAGGCTCATCAGAAAATAGAGGCAAATAGTATTCCTGGTCATGGAGGCAGCGTTAACATCCATCCAACTCTAATAAGTGGGGATCCCCAGACCCCCTATTGACCGAAATTCAACATTTGTAAAATATATCACATCAATGGATTATCAGTGTGGGAGTGAACAATTGTCTGCACAATGACCCCAAATAATCTCCGCGCAATGATGGAAATAGCAGAAATTTGTGTATTTACAGTAATGTGCATTGCACAACTGAGTGACTGACGGGAGACTCCAGTGTCCCCAGGTTCAGTGCCAGGCTTGGCCTTTCTCTGTGGCTGCCGTGGTCTGTGAGGAGTGAGCTACACTTTTCCTTGGTGTTCAGTCGACCTTGGGGTCTTGGGGACCTTGGGTGTCCGTACGAGGCTCCTGCTGCTCATTACTCTGCAGTGAATCTGACATGTTAGTTATGCATTGGATACAAATGGGGGGAGGAGAGGATGTGAGTACATGAGCTGTGAGTTCTCACTGTAGTAGTTCAGGCTTCAAGCTGAATTGGCAGCCAACCAGGCTTTAACACTAAAAACCTCTGAGGTGTTTTGAGGGTGTGAAGAGAACATATCCGTGCAAACCTATTGGCCTGCAAGTTTCATAGGCCTCTTCCTGGTCTTCACATGTGTGTGCGGCACAGTGGCACGGTGGTAGACCTGCTACCTCACAGCGCCAGAGACCCGGGTTCGACCCTGACCTCGGGTGCTTTCTTGGTGAAGTTTGCATGTTCTCCCTGTGACTGCGTTTCCTGCAGTTTCCTCCCACATCCTAATAGGCCTCTGTAAATTACCCCAAGTGTGTAGAGTGGATGCAAAAGCGGGATAACATGGAGCTGGTGTGAACGGGTGATCGATGGTCGACGTGGACTCAGTGGGCCAAAGGGCCTGTTTCCATGCTATATCTCGAAACTAAACCTGGTCAGGAAGTCTCCAAGGGGATGACACGTTCTGCTTTTTCCACCATATCTCCAGATAAACTTGGTATTTTAGTGAATTTCAGGGTACTTAAAATCATTGCAATAATTAACAGTTCATAAAGTTAGCTATACTGAAAAGACAGGTAAGCATTACACATGAGGACCTTTGAAGGGATGCGTTGATATTAGTTACATGACTGAAGCTGCAGCTAGTGGGGAAATCACAAAATAAGACTGTCATCTCCCAGCAAACCAGCTTAAGTTTAACGCTGCAGGTTAATTTCCTACATCAAAGAACATTTATTTCTCCTATCATAGACACGTACAGGATGGAAACACACACTTTGGCCCAGCTTGTCTATGCTGACCAAGATGCCCATCTAAGCCAGTCCCATTTACCTGTGTTTGACCAATATCTCTCTAAATCTTTCCTATCCATGTATCTGTCCAAATGTCTTTTAAATGTTGTCATTGTACTCACCTCAACTACTTTCTTTGGCATCACATTCCATATATGTGCCACCCTCAGTGTGAAAAAGTTGTCCCTCGGGTTCTTATTAAGTTTTTCTCCTCTCACCTTAAATCTATACCCTCTAGTTCGTGACTTTCCTTGTTTTTAGTTGAGTGAAATGAGTAAATGATTGAGGAAAACACAAAAAGGGAGTACAAAAACTTGGGCGGCACAGTGGCACAGCGATAGAGCTCCTGCCTCACAGTGCTAGAGATGCAGGGTTTGATCCTGACTAGAGCTGCTGTCTGTGGGGAGTTTGTACATTCTCCCTGTGACCACATGGGTTTTTCCGGGTGATTCGATTTCCTCCCACTTAACGAAGACGTGCAGGTTTGTAGGTTAATTGTCTTTTGTAAAATTGTCCCTAGTGTGTAAGATACGGGGATCGCTTGGTAGTGCAGACTCAGTGGGCCGAAGGGCCTGCCTGTTTCCACGCTGTAACTGTAAACTAAACTAAACAGGGCAAGACTTCCACAGTGGCACAGCTGTAGAGTTGTTGCCTTATAGCACCACAGGCCTGGGTTTCATCCTGACTATGGGTGCTGTCTGCACGTTCACCTTGTGACCATGTGGGATTTCTCCGGGTGCTCTGGTTTCCTCCCGCATTCCAAAGGCTTACACGTTTGTAGGTTAATTGGCTTCTGTAAATTGCCTCCAGCGTGTCGAACAGAATGAGTGTACTGGTCGGCGTGGACTCGGTGGGCTGAGGGGCCTGTTTCCACGCTGCATCTCTAAACTAAACATAACTAAACCGTGCAATTGTTCACCCAGAATCAATGGGTTTGCTTTCCTTCCATCAGCAACAGCAGCTACAACAACAGCAACATGAGCAGATGCAACGGCACCTCCCCAGAACACATCCACAGAGCAAGGACCAGCAGAGGAACCCTTATCCTGTTCAACAGGTCAATCAGTTCCAAGGTAAGCCTGTGCAATATGCAGTTTGATCTGGAGGATTGACTGTGATATTAAATATGCTGTTACACTTGAATGGATGCATTTGATTTTAATTAAGCGATGGGCTTCATTTTCATAAATAAATAGATTCAAAGAGATTCAATCATGAAGCAACCCCTTCAGTCTAAGTCTACATTGGCCATAAACCATCTATTTACAGTAATCTTGCATTAACTCCAATATTTTTTATTCTCTCCAATTCTCATCAATTACCCCCAGATTCTACCAATCACCCAAACACAAGAGTAATTTACAGTAGCTGATTAACCTACAAATGTTCAGCACTCTGGACTTGCATTTCTTGTGTCATTTTCTACTCCATTCAGAGAATTCAGCTCTGTCTATTGATGAATGAAAACTACATTCATACGGGTGTCAAGTGAGGACAGGATCACACCAGACATTGAGAGCCATGTAATCCAGTAACCATCCAACAATTGCATGTAACAATATCACTTGTGGTGTTGCATTACTGTGGCCTTGCATGCAATGAGAGATTTATTTGGAATCTGAAAGACTATTTCTGCAAGATATTTTCTTATTAATGGCACATACAGAAAATCACAGGAAAATGCACCAACAATTTTCAAATGTGCCACGCGATGCGTACAAGGGTCGAGGACCTTGTTTTCATCCCTGTCGTTCTCCCTTCTCCCCTCTCCTGAAGATACAAACGTATGAAACCATGTCCCACCAGACTCAGAAGCTGCTTCTCTCCCTCTGTTATCAGACTACTGAATGGTCCTCTCTTAAACTGGGGTGTAGTCCAGATCTTCAAACCTACCTCATTGTGGACTTTGGACCTTTTTTCTGGAACAACAATTCTCCAGGGCTGTAAATTATATTCTACACTCTCGTTGCTCCACCTGTTGTACTTGTGTATGGTGATTGTATTCATGTGCAGTATGATCTGATTTAATTGGATAGCATGCAAAGAAAAGCTTTACTCTACCTCAATGTAAGAAACAGTACAGTGACAAGAAAATAAACCAATACCAATACTGCAATGGCCTGGGATTGAACGCATGAATGTTCTGCCTGATCACACATACTTTGTATTGTGGAATTGCTCTAGGGAGGAGAGAACTGCCTTGTTTTTGAAAGCTGGGAATTACATCAACCTATTGGTACAAAGCTGGATGACTATTGATCAGTCTAGAATACATTGCACATATATGTGTCAAGGCACCCCAGATTACCCACGGATGTGCATTAATTGGAAAGTATTCTACTCCATTAACATCAATTAGAAACATAGAAACATAGAAAATAGGTGCAGGAGGAAGCCATTCAGCCCTTCGAGCCAGCACCGTCATTCATTGTGATCATGGCTGATCGTCCCTAATCAATAACCCATGCCTGCCTTCTCCCCATATCCCCTGATTCCACTAGCCGCTAGAGCTCTATCTAACTCGCTCTTAAATCCGTCCAGTGATTTGGCCTCCACTGCCCTCTGTGGCAGAGAATTCCACAAATTCATAACTCTCTGGATGAAACAAAAATTTCTCACCTCAGTTTTAAATGGCCTCCCCTTTATTCTAAGACTGTGGCCCCTGGTTCTGGACTCGCCCAACATTGGGAACATTTTTCCTGCATCTAGCTTGTCCAGTCCTTTTATAAATTTTATATGTTTCTATAAGATCCCCTCTCAACCTTCATATGTTTCTATAAGATCCCCTCTCATCCAGGGAATACAAGCCCAGTATTTTCAATCTTTCCTCATATGTCAGTCCCGCCATCCCAGGGATCAAACTCGTGAACCTATGCTACACTGCCTCAATGTCCTTCCTCAAATTAGGAGACCAAAACTGTACACAATACTCCAGATAGGGTCTTACCAGGGTCCTATACAACTGCAGAAGAACATCTTTACTCCTATACTGAAATCCTCTTGTTATGAAGTTAACATTCCATTAGCTTTCTTCACTGCCTGCTGTACCTGTACGCCAACGTTCAGTGACTGTTGTACAAGGACACCCAAGTCTCGCTGCATCTCCTCCTTACCTAACCTAACTCCATTGAGATAATAATCTGCCTCCTTGTTTTTGCCGCCAAAGTGGATAACCTCACATTTATCTATATTATACTGCATCTACCACACATCTGCCCACCTGTCCAGGTCAGTAGACAATAGACAATAGGTGCAGGAGTAGGCCATTCGGCCCTTCGAGCCAGCACCAACATTCAATGCGATCATGGCTGATTATTCTCAAACAGTACCCCGTTCCTGCCTTCTCCCCATACCCCCTGACTCCGCTATCCTTAAGAGCTCTATCTATTTCTCTCTTGAATGCATTCAGAGACTTGGCCTCCACTGCCTTCTGAGGTCACCCTGCAACCTCCTAACATCCTCTTCACAGTTTACACTGCCACCCAGCTTTGTGTCATCCGCAAACTTGCTACTGTTGCTTCTAATTCCCTCTTCCAAATCATTAATATATATGGTAAACAGTTGCGGCCCCAACACCGAGCCTTGCGGCACTCCACTCACCACTGCCTGCCATTCTGAAAAGGACCCGTTTACTCCTACTCTGCTTCCTGTCTGCCAACCAATTTTCTATCCATTTCAACACCCTACCCCCAATACCATGTGCTCTAATTTTAGTCACCAATCTCCCGTGCGGGACCTTTTCAAAGGCTTTCTGAAAGTCTAGATACACTACATCTACTGGCTCCCCTTCATCCATTTTACTTGTCGCATCCTCAAAGAATTCCAGAAGATTAGACAAGCATGTTTTCCCTTTCATAAATCCATTTGGACTTATCCTTTTACTGCTATCCAAATGCACCGTTATTACCTCTTTAATAATTGACTCCAGCATCTTTCCCACCACTGAAGTCAGGCTGACTGGTCTGTAATTACCCGTTTTCTCTCTCGCTCCTTTCTTGAAAAGTGGGATAACATTAGCTATCCTCCAATCCACAGGAACTGATCCTGAATCTATTGAACATTGGAAAATGATCACCAATGCGTCCACTATTTCTAGAGCCGCCTCCCTGAGGACCCTGGGATGCAGACCATCAGGCCCAGGGGATTTATCATCCTTCAGTCCCATTTGTCTACCCAATACTATTTCTCGCCTAATGAAAATTTATTTCAGTTCCTCTACCCCCCTAGATCCTCTGTCCTCCAATACATCTGGGAGATTGTTTGTGTCTTCCTTAGTTAAGACAGTTCCGAAGTACCTGTTCAACTCTTCTGCCATTTCCTTGTTACCCATAATAATTTCACCCGTGTCTGCCTTCAAGGGACCCACATTTGACTTTGCTACTCTTTTTCTCTTAACATATCTAAAGAAGCTTTTACTGTCCTTCTTTATATTCTTGGCCAGCTTCCCCTTGTACTTCATCTTTTCAGCCCGTTTTGTTACCTTCTCTTGTCCTATGAAAGTTTCCCAATCCTCTGGCTTCCGGCTACTCTTTGCTGTGTTATACATCTTTTCTTTTAGTTTTATTCCATCCCTAACTTCCCTTGTCAGCCACGGTTGCCTCCTACTCCCCTTAGAATCTTTCTTCCTTTTTGGAATGAAATGATCCTGCATCTTCCGGATTATGCCCAGAAATTCCTGCCATTGCTGTTCCACCGTCCAGAACCAACCTGATTTTCCCAGTCTACCTGCATATTGAAATCCCCCTTCACCACAGTGGCATTTCCTTTCTTACATGCCAGTTTTAACTCCTGCTGCATCTTACATCCATTCATTCACTCTAGACCATTCATAGCTTCCCATCATTTCCAGGTGGTTTTCTGTGTTTTGCTTTATGAAGTCACAAAATATTTGTTTAATTTCTCTGTCATTTCCTTATTCACCAATAAAATTTCCCCTTTCTCAATCTGCTGGGGATCTGCATTGATTTATTACCTTTTCCTTTTATATCTGCAGATGTAGTGAAACTATGTTTTCAGCTTTCTAGTGAGATAACTCACATATTCTACTTTGCTTTCTCAACTTACTGAATTCTGAAATGTTTCCAATCCTCAGGCGTAAATGCTCCTCTTTCTTTGATCTAATAATATCTTTACCATCTCTTGTTAGGTTTGGCTGGATAACATTTCCTGTTCTTTTTTTTTGTGCCAAATGATATTCATTGGATGAGGAGGGTCTTGCAGTTCTATTTACTACACGTTTTGCTGTTCAGCGTATATGTTGCCACTTCATCGGGCTTGAACCTTATTGTTAGTTATGAACTTCTGTGTTTCTTATTGAACCAGAAATAGGCCACTGTCATTATAACTAAAGAGTGAAGGATATGTGCTTACAGATACAATGCCACTGCTACCAAGGCCCTAAAATGCACAGATTTGAACATAGAAACATAGAAACATAGAAAATAGGTGCAGGAGTAGGCCATTCGGCCCTTCGAGCCTGCACCGCCATTCAATATGATCATGGCTGATCATCCAACTCAGTATCCCGTACCTGCCTTCTCTCCATACCCCCTGATCCCTTTAGCCACAAGGGCCACATCTAACTCCCTCTTAAATATAGCCAATGAACTGGCCTCAACTACCCTCTGTGGCAGAGAATTCCACAGATTCACCACTCTCTGTGTGAAAAAGAACTTTCTCATCTCGGTCGTAAAAGAATTCCCCCTTATCCTTAAACTGTGACCCCTTGTTCTGGACTTCCCCAACATCGGGAACAATCTTCCTGCATCTAGCCTGTCCAACCCCTTAAGAATTTTGTAAGTTTCTATAAGATCCCCCCTCAATCTTCTAAATTCCAGCGAGTACAAGCCGAGTCTATCCAGTCTTCATATGAAAGTCCTGCCATCCCAGGAATCAATCTGGTGAACCTTATCTGTACTCCCTCTATGGCAAGAATATCTTTCCTCAGATTAGGAGACCAAAACTGTATGCAATACTCACCAATGCCCTGTACAACTGCAGAAGAACCTCCCTGCTCCTATACTCAAATCCCCTCGCTATGAATGCCAACATACCATTCGCTTTCTTCACTGCCTGCTGCACCTGCATGCCTACTTTCAATGACTGGTGTACCACGACACCCAGGTCTCCCCTTCTCCTAATCGGCCACCATTCAGGTAATAGTCTGCTTTCCTGTTCTTCCCACCAAAGTGGATAACCTCACATTTATCCACATTATACTGCATCTGCCATGCATTTGCCCACTCACCTAACCTATCCAAGTCACGTTGCAGCCTCCTAGCATCCTCCTCACAGCTAACACTGCCCCCCAGCTTCGTGTCATCCGCAAACTTGGAGATGTTGCATTCAATTCCCTCGTCCAAATCATTAATATATATTGTAAATAGCTGGGGTCCCAGCACTGAGCCTTGCGGTACCCCACTAATCACTTCGAGGTCTATCTCAAATCATCCATTTACAATAATCAAAACATAATGTCCTGGAGGAATTCAGCAAGTCAGGCACCATCTGTGGAGGGTAGACACAAAAAGCTGGAGTAACTCAACGGGTCAGGCAGCATCTCTGAAGAAAAGGAATAGGTGACGTTTTGGGTTGTGACCCTTCTTCAGACTCAGAGTCAGGCCAGAGGGAACCAAGAGATGTGGAAAGATACATAGCACAAATTAATGAAAGATATGCAAAAAAATATGTTCCTCAAAGGCAACAATGATGATCAAGGAAATGTGGAACCCATAATGGTCCATTGTTGGCTGTGGGGAAGGTGATAACGAGAAATACAAACAGTGAAACTCAGAAGGACGACAGTGAAACTAATACGACGACCAGGGTGGGGGAGGGATAGAGAAGGAATGCAAGGGTTACTTGAAGTTATAGAAATCAAAATTCATACCGCTGGGTTGTACGCTGTCGAAGTGAAATATGAGGTGCTGTTCCACCAAATTGCATTTAGGCTCACTCTGACGGAGAAGGCCCAGGACAGAAAGGTCAGTGTGGGAATGGGAAGGGGAATTGACAATCGGGAGATCGCATAGGTGTGGAAATGATGATCGGAATGGTAGTGCCAGTGTGAGTTGGAGTCGCAAATGAATGTTAGGAATCATGATGATTACTTAAGGCAGACTAGGCTGTCGCCGACAGTTCGCCGGGTGTCGCGGGCATGATCGTGAGGAGTCTTCCAAAAATCGTAGTGGATCTCAGCGCGTCGCTGAGAAATCATCCAGAGTGAAATTTCTCGGCGACAGCTGGCTTGTCGCCAGGTATCGTTGCTTATTGCGGGTGCTGTCGCATGCTGTCCCCAGGTTTGCTAGGTTCTCAGATGCATTTAGAAGCCCATTATATTTAAATAAATAAAGTCATTTCAAAATACCATAAAATGCTTGTGTTTAACCAATTTATTTACCGTCAGGACATTTGGCAGGTAGATTGGAGGCGACAGTTTGACGGTCAGGTAAGCGTGGGGATTTTTGCAATGTTTATGGCCATCAGCCATTACATTTAAAGTTAGCTCCCAACCCAGATATGCAACCCAGAAACCAGATATGCATCTCCTGTACATTTTCAAAGAATGCCCACACACCTTTCACAAAAATCCACTTAACCACTTTAAAAAAAAAAAAATTTAAAACAGCTATTAGTAAACTGGAAGTAAATCTTGTTTGCCTTGTACGCCTTGTTACAGTGATGCTTGGTTTTTAAGTAACCATACAAGATGTTGTAGTTCAAAACTCTCAAGTACTTACCGACTTGTCAGTGATTTCAGCGAAAATTAGGACGCCGGAGAAGCATTGACAGCATGGAAATTTCTCGATGTTTCCTAAGACAGTGTAATCTCGACCTGACTCGGTATTGTCGTGGTCATTGTCGTCGGGTAAAAGAAAAGTTTGATGATCTGCTACGACTTTGACAGTCGCCGGCAGTCGCCTTAAAATCGCCTAGAGTGGGACAGGCCCTATAGAGGTGATAGGTGAGTGATATGGGTGTACTGCATGCAGTGGTATTTGAGGCAAAGGATGTATTGATGTCCTCACTGACCTGAGTCATGCTTGAAAGAGCTTAGACTGACCCTTTGGCCCACCAAGTCCACATCGACCAGCGATCACCCATAAATTAGTTCTATGTCCTACATACTAGGAGCAATTTACAGAAGCCAATTAACCTACAAACTTGCATGGCTTTAGACATGCAGACTCATTAGAGCGTGGAAACAAGGAACTGCAGATGCTGGTTCACAAAAAAAACACACAAAGTGTTGTAGTAACTCAGGATGTTAGGCAGCATGTCCAGAGAACATGGACAGGTGATGTTTCGGGTCAGGGCCCTTCTTCAATCTCATTAATTGGTGATTCTGTACCCATGCCCTGAGGGCTATTGCTCCTGGCAATGATACTTAGTGTGACCATCCACTGTTACACCAGTGGGGACATAGCTTGTTTCCTTGAACCTGTTTTGTTCTTTCCTTCTTTTCAACTCAGCCACTGAAACATGCTGGGAAATCACCCCTTTCTTCCCTGTTTCAAGACCGTTCCAGCAACATTCCCAAACATTGGGAACCAATTACTTTTTCATTTTCAGCTTCAACAAGCACTTCCCCTTTGAGAGATGCAGGCATGTTTTCGATCAGCACCAGCTATTTTCAATCGGTGCTCGCCAGTCACAAAAACGCACCTTATGGATTTGCTCTAAGATAGTTGCCAGCACTGCAGTGAAGCCAGTCACAACTACGAGTCGGGATTAGGCACAAAAAAACTGGAGAAACCAAGCCGGTCAGACAGCATCTCTGGAGAAAAGGAATAGGTGACATTTCAGGTCGAGACCCTTCTTCGGACTGCGAGTCGGGAAAGGGAAATGATGTAGACGGTGATGTAGAGAGATATAGAACAAGTGAATGAAAGATATGCAAAAAAGTAACGATGATGAAACATGCCATTGTTAGCTGTGGGCTAGGTGAAAACGTGTTAAAGACAATGGAACCCCACAAGATGACTTTGAACCTCGTGCAACGATTTGGGTGGGGGAGGGACGGAGAGAGAGGGGATGCAAGGATTAGTTGACGTTAGAGAAATCAATGGGTCTCGACCCGAAACGTCACCCATTCCTTCTCTCCCGAGATGCTGCCTGACCCGCTGAGTTACTCCAGCATTTTGTGTCTACCTTCAATATTCATACTGCTGGGTTGTAAGCTGCCCAAGCAAAATATGAGGTGCTGTTCCTCCAATTTGCATTTGGCCTCACTCTGACAACCACCACTAGTCACATCTTCCCCTCTCCATCCCTTTCAGCCCTCTACAGAGACCGTCTCCTCCACAACTCTAGTTAACTCATCCCTTCCCACCGAAACCACCTCCTCCCCAAATACCTTCCCAAATACCTTCCCCTGCACCCGCAGGAGATGCCACACTTGTCGCTATACCTCCTCCCTCGACTCCATCCAGGGACCCCGATGGTCCTTTCAGGTTAGGCACACTTGCACCTCCTCCAACCTCATCTACTGTATCCGTTGTTCAAGATGTGGACTCTTATACATCGGCGAGACCAAGCGTAGTCTGGGCAATCGTTTCGCTGAACACCTTCGCTCAGTCCGCTTGGACCCACCTGATCTCCGGTTGCTAAACACTTTACTTCCCACGGAGGGCAGTGGAGGCCAAATCACTGGATGAATTTAAGAGAGAGTTAGATAGAGCTCTGGGGGCTAGTGGAACCAAGGGATATGGGGAGAAGTTGGGCACAGGTTACTGATTGTGGATGATCAGCCATGATCACAATGAATGGCAGTGCTGGCTCGAAGGACCAAATGGCCTCTTCCTGCTCCTATTTTCTATGTTTCTATGTCTATGTTTCCCCTTCCCATTCCCACACTGTCCTTCCTGTCCTAGGCCTCCTCTTTTATCAGAGTTTTCACCTAGTCTACAGCTAATAATGGCCTGTTTCCTTTATCATTGTTACTTTTTTGCATTTCTGTCATTAATTTGTTCTATATCTCTCTATATCACCATCTATATATCTAATTTCCCTTTCCCCTGACTCTCAGTCTGAAGAAGGGTCTCGACCTGAAACGGCACCTATTCCTTTTCTCCAGAGATGCTGTCTGACCCACTGAGTTACTCCAGCTTTTTGGGTCTAAACCAACATCTGCAGTTCATTCCTACACGAGTCCGGAACACACGTCTCAAGAGTTAATGGCGTTTTGCAATTCCACCACTCCTTTACCAATCTAATTTCTCACCAGCATCTGATTCTGGCAGGTTTGAGTCAGAGAAAAAAAAAACACTCACCCCATCCCCCCCCCTACACCCAGCTTTACATCCCACTTCTCTTTCATCTGACACCTTTTCTCCGTTTTACATCTAGCTTTTGTCAGTATCTCCATTCTAGTGCCCACCCCCCCCTCCACCCCCATCCCCCTCCCCCTCCACCCCCCAGCTGTATCCACTTAACACTTAGATAAATACAAAATGCTGGAGTAACTCAGCGGGACAGGCAGCATCTCTGGAGAAAAGGAATTGGTGACGTTTCGGGTCGAGACTCTTCTTCAGACCGGTCTTGACTGGAAACGTCACCCATTCCTTCTCTCCAGAGATGCTGTCTGTCCCGCTGAGTTACTCCAGTATTTTGTGTCTATCTTTGGTTTAAACCAGCATCTGCAGTTCCTTCCTCCATCTATCACTTGCTAGGTTTTGCCCCTCAACTACCTCTCTTTTTCAGCTCCTCCCCTCCCCCCCCCCCCCCCCCAAATCAGCCTGCAGAAGGCTCCTGGCTCAAAATGTTGTTTCCTTTCCCTGCACAGATGCTATCTGACCCGCTGAGTTCTTCCAGCATTTTTGATTTGATTGTGGCACGTGTCTTTCCATTGTATGCCAATTACTTGGTATTGGTTAATTATTGTCACGGCTGAGGTACAGTGAAAAGCTTTATTTGCGTGTTATCCAGTCAAATCACACTATACATGAGTACGATCAAGTCATACACAAATATAATCGGTATCTAAGAGAAAAATACAAGGGTACAGAATATAGTTTATAGCATGGTAGCATTACAGATACAGAAATAAGCCCATGGTCCACTGTAAGGTAGGTTGGAAGATCCTAACTTGAGGGAGGAGCCTATTATCAGTAGTCTGATAATAGCAGGGAATCCGCTATTCCTGAATCTAGTGTAATGTGCTTTCAAGCTTTTGTATTATCTGCCTGATGGGAGAAGGGAAAGTGGGAGTGACCATGGGGAGAGAAATCCTTGATTATGTTGGCAGCTTTCACGAGGCAGTGTGAAGTGCAGATACAGTCAGTGGTGGGATGCTGGTCTGTATGATGGACTGGCTTACGTCCAAAACTTTCTGCAGTTTTTTTGCGTTCGGGCAGAGCTGTTTCCAAATCTAGCTGGGATCCATGCAGATAGGATGCTCTCTAAAGTGCATCTATAGAAGTCAATAGGAGTCGTTGGAATCATGCCAAACTTCCTTAGTCTTCTGTGGAACTAGAGGCATTGGTGTATTCTCTTGGCCTTATCTTTAATGTGGTTGGTCCAGGACAAATTGTTGGTCATATTTACAGCTAGGAGCTCGAAGCTCTTGACCATATGTACTTTGGCACCATTGACACTGACTTGGTACCTCCTCATTTCTCGAGGTCAATAACTAGTTTCTTCACCTTGCTTACAATGAGGGAGAAGATTGGTGTCTTGACATCATGTTACTAATCTCTCTATCTCCTTCCTGTATTCTGTCTCGTCATTGTTCAAGACCCTGCCCCTTATGGCGGTGTCACCTGCAAACTTGTAAATGGAGTTTTGAGTTGCTGTGCTTTCACTGAAGAGTGAATCATTGTGTTATAGACAATAGATAATAGACAATAGGTGCAGGAGGAGGCCATTCGGCCCTTCGAGCCAGCACCACCATTCAATGTGATCATGGCTGATCATTCTCAATCAGTACCCCGTTCCTGCCTTCTCCCCATACCCCCTGACTCCGCTATCCTTAAGAGCTCTATCTAGCTCTCTCTTGAATGCATTCAGAGAATTGGCCTCCACTGCCTTTTGAGGCAGAGAATTCCACAGATTCACAACTTTCTGACTGAAAAAGTTTTTCCTCATCTCAGTTCTAAATGGCCTACCCCTTATTCTTAAACTGTGGCCCCTTGTTCTGGACTCCCCCAACATTGGGAACATGTTTCCTGCCTCTAACGTGTCCAACTCCTTAATAATCTTATACGTTTCGATAAGATCTCCTCTCATCCTTCTAAATTCCAGTGTATACAAGCCTAGTTTCTCCAGTCTTTCAACATATGGAAGTACCGCCATTCCGGGAATTAACCTAGTAAACCTACGCTGCACGCCCTCAACAGCAAGAATATCCTTCCTCAAATCTGGAGACCAAAACTGCACACAGTATTCCAGGTGGGGTCTCACTAGGGCCCTGTACAACTGCAGATGGACCTCTTTGCTCCTATACTCAACTCCTCTTGTTATGAAGGCCAACATTCCATTGGCTTTCTTCACTGCCTGCTGTACCTGCATGCTTCCTTTCAGTGACTGATGCACTAGGACACCCAGATCTCGTTGTACGTCCCCTGTTCCTGTTAACATTTAGTTTCACAGTTCTCTGCAAATCCATCTGAACCATGCTGTTATCCTTTAACTGCTACACTAACATTTGATTGCGCCATCATTGCACCAATGCTAATGTAACATCGAGGAAGAGTGGTTGGGGGGGATGTCTTAGCACTGTGTCTAATATTGAGTATTATATCAGGGTGCTTGAATTTTCTTCATCTTGAGCAACCTGGGGATTCTCAGGGATTCATCCATGTTCTCCCTTTGATCTTCGTAATTTGTGAAATCGCCACTTTGCTGAACGAATCATTTCACATATGGGATTTGCCAGAGCATTCAGATGGATTAGCGGAAAACTGTGAAACTAAAAGTTAACACTAACACAATGATTCACTCATCAGTAAAATCAGTGAAATCGCTGCAACTCAAAACAGCAATTCCCACTAAGGGCTTTTTGGAAGGATGCCTCACCGACCACATTTCTCAGTTGTTAAGAGTACTTTACATAAGTTTAAGGAAAAGATTTCCTTTAAACTGAAGAGAAAATTGTAATACTGTTTAACATGTAATTACCCACAAACTTAAGTTGCTTGTTGGATCCTGTAACTTAAGTATGTCTGTGTTGTTCAACTGGTCTTATTGTTCAACTGCCAATAGTCAATAGTCAATAGTCGTTTATTTGTCACATACACATAAATGTGTAGTAAAATGAAACATTACCCGCAGTTGAACAATAAGACCAATAAGATTAATCAATAAAAATGCAATAACACATACAATCACAACTAACACCAAACAAAAAGAAACATCCATCACAGTGAGTCTCCTCCAGTCCCTTCTCACTGTGATGGAAGGCCACAATGTCTTTTTCTCTTCCCTGCCGTCTTCTCCTGCGGTCAGGCTGTTGGAGTTGCCACATCGGGGCGGTCGGGGCTCCCGATATTGAAGCCCCCGCTGGGCGGTGAAAGGACCACGGCCTATTCCAGGCCGCGCCGGGTGGTGAAAGGTCCGCGGTGGGCCGACCCAAGCCCCGCGATTCGGGGCGGGCGAACACGTTGCCTCTGCCGCTGCCGGAGCTCCCGATGTCGGCCCCCATCCAGGGGTCTGCGGGCTTCCGACGTCCACGCGGCCCGCGCCGGAGCCTCCGGAGACGAGTCGCAGCCGCTCCCGCAGCCTCCGCAGGCGGCCAGCGCCGCAGGTGGTGAGTCCGGGCCGTGGGCTCTGCGAACCAGAGCCCCAGGTGTTCTCAGGTGCATGGCCGGTGGTAGGTGGAGCCCGCGGGTCCCAGGTGCATGGCCGGTGGTAGGTGGAGCCCGCCGGTCCCAGGTGAATGGCCGGTGGTAGGCTGCAACGGGAACGGAGACACGACACAGAACAAAGGTCACGTCTCCGTTCTGGAGAGAGAATGTTACAGTTCCCGTTCCCTCCCACCCCCAAAACATAACATACAACACTACATCATATTAAACTACAATTCAGACAAAAACAACAAAAAACACAAAAGACAGACGGGTAATGTTTCATTTCACTACACATTTATGTGTATGTGACAAATAAACGACTATTGACTATTGACTATTGGCAGGAGTATCTTCACTATACGTATGGGTCTGTGTGCTATGTAGATCTGTAAAGACCCAAATTCAATCCAAGCTGGGACAAAAGACAAGTAGTTGATTTGTTTCAATTGGATTGGGACCTCATTGAAACGTACCGAATAGTGAAATGCCTGGATACAGTGAATGTGGAGAGGATGTTTCCATAAGTGGGAGAGTCCAGGACCAGAGGTCATAGAATTAAAGAACATTCCTTTAGGAAGAAGATAAGGAGGAATTTCTTTAGTCAGAGGATGGTGAATCTGTAGAATTCATTGCCACAGAATGCTGTGGAGGCCACGTCAATGGACATTTTTAAGGCAGATAAGGGCCTGTCCCAGTTACGCGATTTTTAAGGCGACTGCCGAAGTCGTAGCAGATCGGCAAAATTTTCTTTTACCCTACGACAATGACCACGACAATGCCAAGTCAGGTCGATACAAGTTACTTTTTTTGTGAAACTAGCACCTGGCTAAGAGATTACACCGTCTTCGGAAACATCGCAAAATTCCCACGCTTACCTGACTGTCAAACTGTCACCTCCAATCTACCTGTCAAATGTCCTGACGGTAAATAAATTGGTTAAACAAAACTATCTTCTGGTATCTTCAAATGCCTTTTCTTAATTTAATATTACGTGCCTCTAAATGCATCTGCGAAAACCTAGCAAACCTGGGGACAGCATGCGACAGCGCCCGCAATAAGCTACGATACCTGGCGACAAGCCAGCTGTCGCCGAGAAATTTCTATCTGGAATTTTTTTCCGCGACGCTCCGAGATCCGCTACGATTCATTGAAGACTCCTCACGATCATGCCCACGACACCCCGGTGAATGTACGGCAACAGCCTAATCGCTGGCAGTCGCTTTAAAATCGCCTAAGTGGGACAGGCCCTATAGATAGTTTCTTGATTAGTATGGGTGTCAGGGATTATGGGGAGAAGGCAAAATAATTGGGTTAAGAGGGAAAGATAGATCATCCATGATTGAATGGCGGAGTAGACTTGATGTGTCGAATGGCCTAATTATACTCCAATCACGTGAATTTATGAAGGGAATGTTAAGTTCCTGTTCAGATCAGTTCATGAAGGTAGAAATGATACTTCTCCCCTGCCCTCTGCCAGTTAAATATAATGCCATCCCAGATCATTTAGGCTCACACAACACCTTCAGCCTGAGACTCTGCAGCGGTTCAAGAGGGTGTCTCACCACTACCATCTCCCAAGCTTTTAGCAACGGGCAATAATTGCTGCATGGTATATGGCACCCACATCTCACGGGTAGGCATTTATATAGCACTTTTAATGAAATTAAGCATTCGCAGTCTTCATGAGGGCTATCACTAAACAAACTATAACACTAAAGATTTGATCTGACAAATACCTTGGAATGGAAATGTTAGCTCTGTTTCTCCCTCCTTGAATGCTGCCTGACCTGCTGCATATTAGCAGTATTTAGATTTTAGTTTGGATTTCCATCATCAGCAGTTTTTTTGATTTTTTTGATAAGTTGGTGTCTATAAAACTACATGACACCAAAGGCCATTGTTTCAATGAGAGAAAAAGCAAAGTGCATTATTTTGCCATGTGCTTAAATGCCTGCAAAGTAAACCTGCCTTGTTCCACTATTTAAACTTGAGTACACCTGAGTTGTTATAGGTCAGGTCTCATTCTGAGCTCCCCAACTTTAACATTGGAGACAGGATACAAACATATTAACTGCTCAGACATTTGTCTGAATCTCTTTTCTCAACTACTTTAGTAGAGACATCCATTTGTTTACATTATTGTAAACATTGTAAACATTATTGTAAACATTTGTTTACATTATTGTTTACATTAGGCGGCACGGTGGCGCAGCGGTAGAGTTGCTGCCTTACAGCGAATGCAGCGCCGGAGACTCAGGTTCGATCCTGACTAAGGGGCGCCGTCTGTACGGAGTTTGTACGTTCTCCCCGTGACCTGCATGGGTTTTCTCCGAGATCTTCGGTTTCCTCCCACACTCCAAAGACGTACAGGTATGTAGGTTAATTGACTGGGCAAATGCAAAAAATGTCCCAAGTGGGTGTAGGATAGTGTTAGTGTGCGGGGATCGCTGGGCGGCGCGGACCCGGTGGGTCGAAGGACCTGTTTCTGCGCTGTACCTCTAAATCTAAAAAAACAAAAAAATAAAAATTATTGTATACCTCAGCTCAAAAAGCCAAGAGTGGAATTATAGGCAGAAGTATTTACCATTCATAGGCCTGTCTTCCTTTTTGTAATTTTAGACTCTTTTAGTTTGAAACTCTTTAACATCAAGCATGCATTTTATTGTTGCATTTACTTAAAATAGCATCTTGTCCCTTCCTATTTCCATTTGTTCCACACTGAAATTCTGACCAGAACACCCCAGAAAAGATCAGTTACCACAAGAATCTACCATACCACGATTGCTTGCTATTATCCTTTTCCAACAGTACTCCCATATTCAACAATGAAATAGTTTCTCCTTCCAGCTATTTGGATTTAACAGTTATAGAAATAATGTATTAACGAACTGCAAAAGGGTGAAGTTATTCATCCTAAAGAGCATCACATTTACCACACATTTTGCAAAGAACTTTTACATTTTGTGTATTGTTTTCCGTTGACGTTCTCTCCTTCTAAAGACTGGCTCACTTATGCATTGTACTATGGCTATTGATACGTCAGCCAGTCTTTGTTCATGAGGGCTGTGACAGTGATTCTCAGCAAGCTACCCGATGATACAAGACAGTAAAAGTGGGCCCAGAGCAACCCCCTACAAGGTTTGACAAAGATTTTCTGACAGGGACCGCGGGATGGAGCAATTCCACAGAGGTTCTCATGATCTCCTACTGTAACTTCAGTGGAAACCTCAGCGAAATGGAGTGAGTTGCTGCTGCCTGTGCCTTCTCCCCAGCATTTCCACTTAGGTTATGACAGGACATCAGCCAAATCTCCATCACAATTCAAATCTCAGATCTTTTGAGTGGAACGGCACTGATTCTGTTTCCATTTTTCAAGTCAGTGAGCACAATATTATGCCCTGACAAAGTAACCTAGCACACACCAAGAGTGAAAAAACTCAAAAGATTTTCACAAATATATTAAATGAAAGATGGTGGCTGGGAATAAAGTGATACCTTCCCGGTAGATGCAAGAGTTGCTCCAATTGACAGAAATGGCAGACAATTCTCTTGAATTGATCCTCATAATACACAGAAAGCTTAAAATCAAAAGGAGGAATGAACTTACTTACTGAAGTATGTAACTTAATTGAACTGTATGCAAAAAAAAGAATTTCACCGTACAGTGTGTAGGAAGGAACTGCAGATGCTGGTTTAAACCAAAGATAGACGCAAAATGCTGGAGTAACTCAGCGGGACAGGCAGCGCCTCTGGAGAAGGAAAGGGTGACGTTTCACATCGAGACTGAAGAAGTGTCTTGACCTGAAACGTCACCTATTCCTTCTCTCCAGAGATGCTGCCTGTCCCGTTGAGTTACTCCAGCATTTTGTGTCTAATTTCACTGTATACTGAACTGAATTCAATTCAAGTACAAAAAATAGCAATACTAAATTAAGTCTAAAGGCCCAGTATGCAATGTTCTTCACCCCAAGGTATCAGACAATTCAGGTAAAAAGGTTTTTTGATGCATTGTTCAGGATTTTCCAAATCAGTTTATAATTCTAAAGTTGCTGACTCCACCAGGGTGCCACAGTAAGCTGTGTAGATGGGAGTGGAAATTCTGCAGAAAGATGTTGATAGATTTAAATGGGTGAGCAACATTTTGGCAGACAGAATCTAATGCAGGAAAGTGTAAGCTCACCTATTTGGATCAAAAAGCAAACAAAAAATGTATAAAGCTGGGAACTTTGATGAATACAAACATTCAGATGGCCAGATACAGAGATCACTAAAGTAGACTGATACAGTTAGGCTGGTGCAGAAACTAATTATAAACGCTGATGGAGTTTTGATCTGGATCTTGAGTGAGCTGGAATACCCACTGGTGGAGTTTACAGGTGCATGGAGCTCCAGTTAGATTGCAGGGATTCTGAGGCTACGACCTCTGGTCTTAGACTCTCCCACAAGTGGAAACATCCTCTCCACATCCACTCTATCCAGGCCTTTCACTATTCTGTAAGTTTCAATGAGGTTCCACTTCATCATTCTAAAGTGCTGTGAGTAAAGGCCTAGTGTTTTCAAATGCTCATCATATGTTACCCAATCATTCCTGGGATCATTCTCGTAAACCTCCTCTGGACCTTCTCCAACGCCAACACATCCTTCCTCAGATATGGGGCACAAAACTGCTCACAATGCTCCAATTGTGGTCTGACCAGTGCCTTATAAAATCTCAGCATTGCATCCCTGATTATATGGTCTGATGTACATTGTGCACATTATATTGGTAGTGGGATCTCCTCAATGGTAATACTATTTTGATCAATACTATTGATCATCTAGGATAGGCGATGAGACTTTCTGCTTGGAGATGCTCATAGCTGGACAACTTTCTGATGTGAATGTCACAGAACCGTCCTTTGCTGAATGCTATCTGAGATGGCTTATTGAACGTGTGGCCTTAGACTATGAGTGTCACTTTGACAGTGGGATGCTATACTCCTGAGTTTTATTTTACTTTCAATCAACATCTGCAGCTATAAACATATTGGTGCAAGTCAATAACAACATTTAAAAGACACTTGAGCAGGTGTATGGATAAGAAAGATTTATTTGGATATAGGCCAAATGTGGGCAAATGGACTGGCTTAGATGGGACATCTTGGTCGTCATGGAGGTGTTGTACAGAAGGGCCCTGTTTCTGTGCTGTATGATTCTATGCCTCCAAGTCTTAGGAGAGAAAGACATTTACCTGGATGTACCCCCAATGTAGGAACTTAAAATTCAGTTATAGCAGTTATTTAGCAGCCAATCAATCAATTCAGCGGTGAGCCTAGTGCTATTAGTGACTGCAAATGTGCTATGAAGTAATTAAGTTGTATGGGCATAGGACATATTGGCGTCATTATAAGCACCCATTGGAGACATAAGAGATTGAAGAGGCTGAAATCTTGAGCAAAAAAAACAAAGTGTTGGAGGAACTCAGTGGGTCAGGCAGCAACTGTGGAGGGAAATAGCCAGACGGCAAAAGTCTGAAGGGTCCAGTCCCGAAACATTATCTGTCCATTTCTTTCCACAAGAGCACTCTTTGTTCCCCCTGGGTTGCCTTTAAGTCAAAATAAGATGTGTACTTGAAGATCCTAGTGTCTCACAAACATTCTACTAGTTGGAACTTATCCACCATTCTCAGAATTATTCACTTATCCTCGAACACATGACAGATGGTGATGGTGATAGTTGTCAGTCCTGATGGGGATCAGTACCTGAGGGAAAACATCATTGTGGCATTTGTTGGCCCTTGATTACTAGATGGTGAATTTAATGATGGCTTGCAGTCAAAAAGCAGTGGCCAAGACTGGCTCGGAACCATGAGTGGCATCATCTTTAAAATCATGAGAGGAAAAGATTGGGTAGATGCACAGAATCTCTCACCCAGAGTAGGGGAATCGAGGACCAGAGGACATAGGTTCAAGGTGAAGGGGAAACGATTTAATAGGAATTTGAGGGGTAACTTTTTCACACAAAGGGTCTGGAACAAGCTGCCAGAAGAGGTAGTTGAGGCTCGGACTATTCCAACGTTTAAGAAAGAATTAGACAGATACATGGATAGGACAAGTTTGGAGGGATATGGACCAAGCGCAGGCAGGTGGAACTAGTGTAGCTGGGACATGTTGGCTGGTGTGGGCAAGTTGGGCCGAAGGGCCTGTTTCCACTGTATCACTCTGTGACTCTGTCACGTGACTGCACAAGCCACTAGTCTGACTTACTGTTGCAATGGCAGTCATTCTTCATGTCATTGTTCCTTTTATGAAACCACGTGTGCCACTTACGTCAGAGGAAAGGGGCACATTGCAGCAGCTTGCAAATCTAAGCACAAGGCAGCAGATGGTAGCAATGTTTCAAAAGCAATATCAGCACAAAGAGAGTTCTCGCAAGTAACAAAGAAGAGATCTCATACAATATCATATTCAACGCAGGCAATGCAGAATTTAATCTGTACAGCATTCATTCTACTGACGGTCATAGCCCTGATTGATAGCATGTCACTAGTAATATAGTTTGATACAACAGCTGGTTGCCCCATTAAGGATAATGACACAAATGAGAAAAAATCAAGTTCAGTCAAGTGCCTTTCGTCAGGAGCATTGGCAGTCTGCAAATTTATGAAGGAGAAGTTTTTAAAGTATTAAACCATGTACAATACAATAAAACAGCCAGTACCTAACCTTGCCGAAGCTCACCAGAGTGGACATCCTACTCTATTGGGCAAGGATTGTTCATGGGGGTTGAAAGTTCAGAAAGATGTATACAGTTTCCAAACAAATAGTCTAAGCTCGTACTTGGAGACACTGTTGTCCAGGTACGGTAACATCTTCAAAGGAGCATACATAGGAATCACCAGATATAAGGCATGAATATGGATTAAACCTTGTGTCAAAGCAGAGCAACGCAAACAAACAACGCTTCCTTATTCTTAGTATGTAGGAAGGAACTGCAGATGCTGGTTTAACAAGAAGATAAGATTCAAAATGCTGGAGTAACTCAGCAGGGCAGGCAGCATCTCTGGAGAGAAAGAATGGGTGATGTTTCGGGTCAGGAAGAAGGGTCTCGAGCCCAAACATCACCCATTCCTTCTGTCCAGAGATGATGCCTCTCCTGCTGAGTTACTCCAGTATTTTGTGTCTATCTTTCCTTATTCTTAGTTTAGGTCAGGGAAACAGCTTGGAACAGGCTCTTCAGCCCACCGAGTCCATGCCAAATATCGATCACCCGTTCACACTAGTTCTACATTATCTCACTTTCTCATCCACTCCATACACACTGGGGGCAATTTACAGAGGCCAATTAACCGACCTGTCTTTGGAATATGGGAGAAAACCAGAGCACCTGTAGGAAATCCACTTGGTCACAAGGAGGACATACACACTCCACACAGACAGCAGCCGGGGCTAGGATCGAACCCGGGTCATTGGTGCAGTGAGGTGGCTGTGTACCAGCTGCACCACTGTGACACTCTTAAAGAGCCAAGTGGAAAAGGAATTTGAGGAACTAGAAAGGAATGGAATTTTGGTGGAAGTAATTCATAAATAAGTAGTTACAGCTAAGCTGGATAAACAATATAATTGTGTGGCATCTACAAAGTGACTTAATGTCAATGAACAATGTTTTTTAATATTTTCACAGATCAAGTGCTAAGTTTTTCTGTTTAGTGCAGATGAGGACAGTCAGATATTTGTCATTATCAATACGTAAAAAGGATGGTACATAACGAAAACAGCGGTGCAGTAGTTAACACTGCTGCCTTACAGCTTCATAGGCTCGAGTGTCATCCTGACTTTGGGTGTTGAATGTTTTCCCACTGATCGTAGATTTCTCCTTGTTCAATGTTTCCTCTTGCATGCCATGATGTAGTGGGTGGTAAGTTATCTAATTCTTTGCAAGTTGCCCCTAACGTACTTGCGTGCAGGAGAATTTGTGGTGCGGGGGAAGAGGTGGATTGGGATAAAAGAGGAGATATGAGATTCATGTGGGATTCATATGGATAGGTGCTTGATCATTGGCATAGAAGCAATGGCTTGATCTTGGAGACACAAGGAACACAAGGATGATGGTTTACGGAATCCTTGATCGCATTAGAGAAGGAGGAAGGAGGTGATGAGAGCTGAGAGTGCTTAGATGGAGAGAATGGAAAGTGGGCCTTTCTCCCAATGGAAATGAAGGAGTAAAAAATCCTTCTTGATCTCAGAATCTCTGCCATCTCTACCCACATCCTGCCAAGAGATGAGGTGTTAGGGCTTGTGAGAGCCACTCTTAGTGAGCAATATCTAAAATCTCAGTTTGCACAAAAGGTAGGTCTTTATAAACATTCACAATGTCAGAAGATGCGTCAGTACTCGCATCTTTTGAGTAATTCTCACTGAACCAAGATACCAATGAACAATCAGACCATTCAGTGTACCTTGACATAAATCGTTATTGTCAAGTCCCTAAGGAACCGTTACTGTGAAATATGGGAAATACTTAATGCCAAATTATTAATGTAAGACTAACAAAGTCTGATCACAACCTGAGAATATAATTTAAACTGTTTTAACACAATACAGTAAAATTATGCATCCGTTTATTTCTTTGTGTTACAGGAACAACCCAGGAATTGGCCACAGCGAGGAGTCAAGCTCTCCAGAATGTGAGAAGTCCCAGAATGATGGCACCGAATCAGGGCATGATGCAGATGACATCGGTCCAGAATACCAGTGCGATACCCGTCACCACTGGGCAGTCAGAGATTAGCATTGTGCCCTACAATAATGCCCAGAGCAATCAACAAGGAATGTACAGTATAAGTCCAGGCATGAACCAAATTCTTCAGCATTCAAACCAAAGTAATGCGACCATGGCACGTAACGTGAGCCAGATGCAGAAACAGCCTGTTGCAGGACAAGGGGTTGGAATGGTACCTGGTTATGGACAAAACGTACTTGGAAACCCTGTGTTGGCCCAACAGCAACAAGTGAAAGGACCAGTAGGGCAACAGATGTCCAAGGCTCAAGTTCAAAGACTACAACTAATCGCAAGTTCTGGTTCTCCGGCTCAGAGTTGGCAGCAACACAATTCACAGAGCCTGCCCAACAGAACTCAGGCTAACAATGAGCTCAATCCATTCAACAACAAATCAGCTTACCCATTGCAACCTGGTCAACCCAAGATGACCAAGCAACATTTTTCCCAGGCAATGGGTCAGCCAATTCTAGAGTCTGCTGGTGCTGTTGGAGGACAAATGATGCCTCATTTTGGAGGACAGCCAAGGACCAACCAGTCGAGACAAATAGTTATGTCTGGCTTGACCCAGACAGTCCACAATATGACTGGTTTTAACCAGGCCACAGGCCAACAATTGGCAGGAGGCTGCTATGCACAAAGTAACCCAGGTCAAGGGTATCACACAAGAACCACAGGTCAGGACTTGTCCTTCAATTATGCCGGTCAATCAGGGGCTGGTTACTTCTCTAATTTATCAGACAGTGTAGCTCTGATGGACTCTCTAATCAAAAGTGGATCAACAGAAGGCTGGATGCAAGAGTTTGATGAAATATTTGGTAGCCAGCAGTAGATTAATTTTTAAATATTAAAAGGCTGTTAAATAACGGCTTTCTCTAAATAAAAGTGTTTAGGGACCAAGTAAAGTAGACCTAGTTTTGTAGTTGCACTGCTGTTGCATTACGGTGCTGATGTACATGTAGACGTGATACAAACTGTAATGGTTTCATGTAAATAGGTTTTTATATAAGTCCAAATATAAGGCTTACCATTGGGTCTACTTCCTGTAAAGAATGGCTCTTTGTTTAACAGAATATTGAAGTATTTTTATTTCATTTTACAGTTTTCAATTCATCAACAAAACAATGATATTGCACCAGACAATATCTGACTAATTATTTGTACTGTAAACTCTAAACAGATGTGTTCATTGGATACAATTTTTTTCTAGATTTCATTTTTACTCTGTACCTTAAGCAGTGCTTGGAACCTGAGCTCCATTCTTTTTAAACCTGTACAGAATCCTCTACTGTGTAAAAGTGTGATGTTGAATATTTTTTTTTTGGAGTGGGGGTTGGTTGGGGGTGGCAAATGTTATGTCAATGAATCATGAGAACTTATTAAAAAAGAATTTTAATGTGACCCATGGCTAGTGGAGGTTTTGTTTCTCCAAAGCAGATTTCAAGTGTATATTAATACTATTGAGACATATAAGCTACCTGCCATGTGAGTAAAATCCATCTCCTTGATCAAGAGAATAAAAAACAGAGCTTTTAACAAAATGAGAAGTCTTCAGATTTACAAATAGACTTGTCAAAATGCTCACTATTTGCATTGTATGGCCTTGTAAATGAGCTCATCTACAACTTTACTTTATCCTTTAAAGTCTCGTGCATTCTCTCCCAAATCCATACCAAAAACTCTTACAACCTCATGTTTGAATTCCTTAAATTATTGAAATTAGATTTTCTCCCCTGCCACAGCAATAAAATGGCCCTGATGAAAATCACTTATCAAGATCTCTGTGACTGTGACATTGGTAAACTTTCTCGCCACATGTTCCCAAGCTGTCTACAACCCTCAACATGGTCTACAATGTGATGTTTCTCCTGTAGGTCTTCTCTGTTATCCAGATGGATGAGCTGTTCTCACCAGTCCTCTCTTATCTAAGCAGTCAAGGGTCAGAAAAACATCTGCGATGGATTTTTATTTCTCCTTTGCATCCCCAAATCTATCCTATTTATCATGCCAAGGCTGCTCTTTGACAATATTTTCAATAACTGCGACATGAAGGATTAATGTGCATATTAGTGACATTTGTATGATTCCTCAACCATCTGTAATTTGTTACATTGTTTGTTCAACATCCAGTAATGGTTAAGCAGAAAGATTTATGAACTAAATATTGGGAAGACTGAAACCACTGTCTTTGATGAAATTGGGGACTCAAGAATGCCACAAACTCCATAGTCCACCTCCCAACTTCATCCATCTCCCTGGAAAGTGTAAGCAACTGAAGCAGACCATTTGCAACAATGATCTTCAGATGAACTACTAACCACATAAACACTGCATCAATGGATATCCTTACTTTCACCACTGGAATATCACCCCTGATGCTGCCAGTATCTCTTCTCATTTGGTACTGCAAACCTATTGTGCCGCATCCAATGCTCTCCTTACCATCCTCACACCATAAAGCAGAGTGCATTGAAAACTTTGCTGCCAGTCACTTGTAACACACCCTGACCAGAAACCGTTTTGACGTACATTGTTTCCTCAGTTTTAAAATACTTATTCTCATTTTTGAATCCTTCAGTGACTTCATCCCTCCGTATCCCAGTGTCTCCTCCAGCTATGGAAATGTTTGGGATTTCTACTCTCCTACCTCTTGCAAATCACCATCTGAATCACTCTTATCAATCGTGCAGTGCCATCATTTGGAAATCCACCCGAAAACCATTACACCTCTTTGTGACACCCATCCAACATACCTATTTAATCCGGCTTTGGTGCATCTGTTCAAATACAATAATATTTGTTGATAAACCTCACGAAGCAGCTTAAAAAGTTTTGCTTTATTACAGCAGCTATGTAAATGCAATTTGTTGTTTTTAATTTATCTCCATTTTGTTGCCAATTCCCGTGTATTCAATTTTGACCATTCATTTATTTGCAATGTTCAGTTTATTGTGCTAATAAATATGCAAGTAATTCTTCACACAGGTATTCAATGGCTACTTCTGGCATGCACTAACAATGTTTGAAATGTACATTGTAATATAAAAAAAGGATTAATTTAGAAAACCGCTTATATATTTTCAGCTGGCACATAACTGAGGAATAGTGTTGCATACTGTTTTTGTTAAGCATATTTTTATTATAAGTTATCTCCTGTTGTTACAATCAAAGCAATCTAGGTATCCTGTTCTATGTTTTTCAGTACTTGCAGGTATGAAAATAGAAATTAGTTGGTACACTTCATTTCATTCGCTGTATTGGAATTACATCTTGCGGATAATTGAATAAGGTTAATTTGATTTCTCTTGTCAGAAATGGAACCGGCTGTAAGTGAGGAGAATTTTTGAAAAGTTAGAAATTAGAGTAGTGTTTGTGTTAATTAATGACATGCTTGTGATTCTGATTCACCGTGTGCTAAACTCATCGCGACGGTGGCAACAACTAACACAGAAGAAAAAGAAAGGGAAGGTAGAAACAAAAAGCTGGAGTAGCTCAGCGGGACAGGCGGCATCTCTGGAGAGAAGGGTCTAGACTGGAGAAGAAGGGTCTCGACCCGAAACGTCACCCATTCCTTCTCTCCAGAGATGCTGCCGGTCCCCCTGAGTTACTCCAGCTTATTGTGTCTATCTTTGGTTTAAACAGCATCTGCAGTTCCTTCTTACACAAAAAAGAAAGGGCATTTGTGCATTCTCCCTGTGACTGAGAGGGGTTTCTCCGGGTGCTCCAGTTTCTTCCCACACTCCAAAGATGTGCAGGTTTGTAGGTCAATTGGCTTCTGTAAATTGTCCCTAGCGTGTAGGACAGAACTAGTGTATGGGTGATCACTGGTTGGTGCGGATACGGTGGGCCGAAGGATCTGTATCCACGCTGTATCTCTAAAACTAAAACTAGAACCTCTTCAATTATAAATGTCCTGTAGATCAGGCAGTGTCTGTGAAGAGTGAAAAAATGAGCAATTACTAAGGGATAACAGCAACAAACAATCTGCTGGAGGAATTCAACAGGTTGAGGAGCATTTGGGGGTGGGGGTTGAAATTGTTAATGTTGTGGGTTGAAATCCTGCATCAGAATTACAGATGGATAACCCCACAGTAAAATTGGCCAATTCTGACACAAGTGTGTAACCTACAGTTGTTGATTTTGTCATTGGGTTCCGAATGCTGCATTGTTACCAGACAGAAAATAAGCGGATCTGCCAGAAATCTGAGTCTTTGTTTTGTTGCTTCTCCTCCTCCCTTTTACTTTTTTTTAATCCTCTGGGAATGAAGGACATGCCTATCCTGACCTGCTGGGCAAGTCTTCCTGCTCTGCATTTAGCAATTCCTGCATTCTTTTTTTGTATGTGCTTTTGTCTAGGCTCTCATTCTGGAACCGCTCCCATTCACTCATTGACCAGATGTTTATCCCCCATGGCCAGAGCCATCCCCTCTCCCATTCTCCCCACCTATATAGACTGGATGTGGAAAGGACGCTTCCAGTAGTGGGTGAGTCTGTAATCATATATAGTCTTTCCACTGATTGATTAACACAAAAACATTTCTCTGTCCCTCGGTGCACGTGACAATAAACTGTACTAAACTAAAATAAACTAAAATAAACAAAACTAATCTAGGACCAGAGGGCACAGCCTCAGAATAAAAGGATATGCCTTTAGAATGGAGATGAGGAGGAATTTCTTTAGCCAGAGGGTGTTGAATCTGTAGAATTCATTGTCACAGACGACTGTGGAGGTTAAGTCATTGGGTGGGTTTTAAACCGGAGATTGATAGGTTCTTGATTAGTAAGGGCGTCTCAAAGGTTATGTAGAGAAGGCAGGAGAATGGGGTTGAAAGGGAAAAGTAGACCAGCCACCCTGAGTGGTGGAGCAGACTCAATGGACTGAATGGCTTACGTTTTGGTCCCATGTCTTATGGTGTTTGCCAAGCTTCTTTTGTCTCCTTTTCAGTTGTTGAAGGTTTCTGATCTGAAACGATAACTTTGCTTCCATTCCCAGAGATATGGCCTGACCTGCTGAATATTTTCAGCATTTTTATTACGGAGGAGTGAATATGGTCATGCCTGTTAATAAGGCAACGATTGATCAAGCCAAGCATTTGGGTTTATTTCGAGGGAGAAGGATTTGAATGAATAGAGAAGTTAAACATGCAACAATCTTATTTAAATCACATTTGCAATATTATTTACAGTTTTAATTACAAGATCCCAGATAGGATGTAATGGTATCTTCAGCCGAGACATGATGAAATATGTTCAAGAAACAAAGGAGAAAAGATTTTAGGACATCCTATGGGCGGCACGGTGGCACAGCGGTAGAGTTGCTGCCTTACAGCGAATGCAGCGCCGGAGACTCAGGTTCGATCCTGACTACGGGCGCCGTCTGTACGGAGTTTGTACGTTCTCCCCGTGACCTACTTGGGTTTTCTCCGAGATCTTCGGTTTCCTCCCACACTCCAAAGACGTACAGGTATGTAGGTTAATTGACTGGGTAAATGTAAAAAATTGTCCCTAGTGTGTGTATGATAGTGTTAATGTGCAGGGATCGCTGGGCGGCGCGGACTCGGTGGGCTGAAGGGCCTGTTTCCGCGCTGTATCTCTAAATCTAAAAAAAATCTATGGTGAAGGAATATTTTACAGCCACACACACCACCCCCCCTCCTTCTCTGCACTAACCCAGGTTAAATAATGCTCCCCAACTTGATCCCATCAAAGCCTATACTGTCCACTTACTAGTAACACCAAAGTTGTCATGCATGATTTGTTTCTTTTGTGACCCTCCAAGGCAACTTACTAGATGGCAGCAGTGGATGGTGAAGAATAGTCGGCGGCTGTGAACAGTTTGTGAACTCACCTCCCATGCCCTCACGTTCCATGATCGGCTCGGGAAGCGGGGTCATGGCAGCCTGGGCACAAAGTAACAGAAGGGAGAGTGCTGGAGGAGACAGAATGGCACGCAGGTCGTGGTTGCAGGTCGTGGCAATGGTGGAGGCTCCACAGCAGTCAGGTGAGTGAGAGGCAACAGGGACAAACTATAGGCCAGTGAGCCGTACGGAGAAATTACTGTAGGGACAGGAAAAGCATGGACCTATTGGGGAAAGTTAGCATGGCTCTGTGTGAAGGAGGTCCTGTCTCACACAGCAATGAGTATACACATTGAACGTTGAATTCTCCAGTTCCAGGTGACTCACGTCTGACCTTTTTTCTCCTCCTATCCATCCTCATACACCCCCTTCTTCCCACAATAATTCCTTTATCATTCTGTTTCTTTCCCTTTCTCCCACCTGCATCTGCCCATCATCTCCCCCCCCCCCCCCCCACCACCACCACCTTATTATTCACCTCTCCTTTCTCTCTCTCTCTCTCTCTCTCTGTTGTTTCCACCTGCCACCATTCCTCCTGGCTTGATGCCACTCTTCACCTTTCCTTCTTATCAATGTTTTTTTGCTTACTTTCGGGACAAAAATCAACTAATGGACATCTGTAAAAAGGGAACACATTTGTTACCCAATAATAGCCTGTACAAGGAAAGATGAATACATGCTGGAAAGGGCATGGAAATAAAGCAATGCATAGTGGAGATCAGTTTCATTTTGTACTTGATACAGCATGTAGGGTGGCACGGTGGCACAACTGGTAGACCTGCTGCCCCACTGTTCCAGAGACCTCGGTTCAATCCTGATCTCATGTGTTGTTTATGTGGAGTTTGCATGTTCTCCCTGTGACCGTGTGGTTTGCCCTCTGGCGGGTTGGTATCTCCCCACATCTAAAGACATGCAAGTTTGTAGATTAATTGGCCGTTGAAAAATGGCCCTAATGTTTAGGGAGTGTATGCATAAGCGGGATAACATAGAACTGATGTAAATGGGTAATCGTTGGTCGGCGTAGATACGGTGGGCCGAAGGGCTTGTTTCCATGCTGTAAATCTAAACTAAACTAAAGCGTCAATTCATTAAAAGTATTGGTTTGGAATGCATATTATTTTGGTGTATTTTAATTCTGCATTGTGACCATAAACAAAGGGCTGGGGTCTGGGTCTGTTTGAAAATGAGGAATTGAGTTCCGAGTACAATACTCAGATAATTTATTCATGGACAGTCGAAAAGAAAGTGGGTGTCCGGGTAGCAGCCTTGCTTTCCTTCCTCCCCTTTCTTATGGTTCTACTCCTCAGCAACACCTTATGGGTTAGGGGAGGGCGGCATAGAAAGGTTGTGCCCACGTGATATGCAGAGTCAGCAGATGGGTCAAGTGACATCCTTGACGTTGAGGAGAGCAGGGGTGGCATTATAGTTGATGATCACTCATTGGGTGGTGGGAGGGAAATCATCGCACCGAGACTTTATTTGTTCTCTCCACAGATACTCCTTGATCTGCTGAGGGGTCCTAGCTTATTTTCTGTCTTTGTTTCAGATTTCCCACATTTTCTTTGCTTTTCGATCCCTGTCCTATTCCAACGTAACTCGTTTTTTTTTCTCTCTCCACAGATGCTGGGAGATTAACAGGATCCCCCTCCATTTCAGATTCCCAGCAGCTATCCCTTCCACACCTCACAGTTCCAGTAGAAGCGAGAGGTATCTGAAAATAGACACAAAGTGCTGGTGTAACTCAGCGGGTCAGGCAGCATCTCTGGAGAAAAAAGGTGGATGACGTTTCCAGTCAGGACTCCTTTTCAGACTGAAAGTAAAGGGGAGGGAACTGGAGGTAGGAAAAGGCCAGAACAAATCTGGACCGGCAACAGATGACCAAGGGTGGAGCCCATTGTGGCCCTAAGGAAGAGGTGATAATGAAGGGATACAAGGATGCAAACAGTGGAAATAGTACGATGACTAGAGTAAGTCATATGAAGAGTTCCCACCCAAAGCATCACCGATCCACATTCACCAGGGATGCTGCCTGACCCGCTGGGTAACTCCAGCATTTTGTGTGTCTCTCCAGCAGAACTTTTGCCTTCCTTCCTCTGCCTTCACACTATTCACAATTCCTTCAAACAAATTAGCTGCCATTAACAATCCTTCGGCACCCTTTCCCAGCTGCCATCACCAATCTGTGCCATTCATCAACGCTTGGTTTCCATCAATTAAAGATGTTTGATTTTTTTCTCCACCTCTACAAATTTAAGCATGTCTGCTTTCTAAATCTTTCATAGCTCTGAATTCACAGATCATTGATCTTGTTGAACAGTCCAACGCAAGAACAGGCCCTTCCGCCCACAATGTCTATGCTGAACATTATGCCAAGACCACCTCTTATCTACCTGTACTAATCCATATCCCTCCATTCCCTGCATATACATATATTTATCCAAAAGTCTCTTAAATGCCACTACCGTATCTGCATCAACCACCACCCCAGCAGCGTGTTCCAGGCCCTCTCCACTTTCCATGTTAAAAAGTTGCCCTGTAGAACCTCTTTAAACTTTGCTCCTCTCACCTTAAAGGTTTGCCCTCTGGTATTTGATTTTTCCATCCTGAGAACAAGGTTCTGATTGTCGACCCAATCAATGCATCTCATAATTTTCCATACTACTATCAGGTCTCCCCGCAACTTCTGGCGTTCCAGACAAAAACAACACAAGTCTGTCCAACCTCTTCTTGAAGCCAATACCCCTAATCCAGGCAACATTCTGGTAAACCTCCTCTGCACCCTTTCCAAAGCCTCCACGTCCTTCCTGTAATGGGGAGAACAGAACTGCATGCAATAATCCAAATACAGCCTATCCAATGATCTATAATGTCACATTATGACATCCTGACCCTTACACCCAATGGCCCAACCTATGAAAGCAAGCATACCATAAACCTTCTTTACCACTCTATCTACTTAGGTTGTCATTTTCAGAAAGCTATGGACTTGAACTTACCCACTTTTAGCCCATATTCACCCGAAACCTTTGCTATCCATGTACCTGACCAAATGCCTTTTAAATGTTGTTATTGCCTCAACTACTTCCTCTGGCAGCTCATTCCACATACCTATCACCCTCTGTGCGAAAAAGCTGTCCTTCAGGTTCCCATAAAATATTTCTCCTCTTACCTTAAACCTATGCCTTCTGGTTCTTGATTCCCATACCCTGGGCAAAAGACGCTGTACATTTCCCCCATCTAGTTCCCTCTTGATTTTATACACTTCTATAAGATTACCCCTCAGTCTCCTGTGCTCCAAGGAATAAAATCCCATCCAGCCTAACCTCTCCCGAAAGCCGAGGCCCTTGCATCATGGCATCATCCTTGTTAATCTTCTTTGCACCCTTTCCATCTTAATGGATTTTTTTCTGCAGCAGGGTGACTAAAACTGAACGCAATACTCCAAGCGCCACCTCGCCAACATCTTGCCCAAATGTAACATAATGTCCCCACTTCTATGCTCAAAGCCCTTACTGAAGAAGGCCAATGTGCCAAAAGCCTTCTTCACCAATCTATCTACCTGCGATGCCACTTTCAAGGAACTATGTACTTGTACTCCAAGAATCATCTGCTCACCTGACTTGTGGGGTATTTTGATTGTATTTCAGATTTCCACCATCTCCATTTTTAGTTCCTGCTTTCTTACTTTACTGTAAAATAAAATGTGTCCTATCTAAACTTGTTGAACCAAATAATACAAATTTCAGATGGAGGCAAATATGTATTTAAGCTACATTCCAGAATCTGAGCAAGTAATGGAAGGTTTGACCACGGAATACAGCCAGACACTTCAACATGACAGATAAAAATGCAGCAATATTACAAGCAAGATGTTAAATTAAGCATTTGTTTGCCTGTTCGAGTAGATGTAAATAATCCCAAGGCACCATTCGAAGAGGAAAGAAGCATTGTCCAGGCCAATATTCTTTCCTCCATTAAATTCTAGGGGGAATAACAAAATAAACCACATATTTCCATTGTCTATGGAAGATTGCTCTGAGCAAATCTAATGTGCAGCAGCAATGAGCGTGCTTCAGAAAGAAATGAATTCATCTTGAAGCACTTAGGGACATTACGAGGATGCGATAAGCTGCTGTAAAATGCAAGTTAGTTTTCTTGCCCTCCTCTTACCCAGGTTTTCTTTTAGTTGATGGAACCAAGAAATTAGCATTCCACTTGGGACGGAAGTTAATTTAAATTTCCCTCCCGGTAGAGACATGAATATGGTGTCTTAGAAGGACGTATCCAGCTACTTGCAGAGGGTAGAATAAACAATGGTCCAGTGAGTAGATGAGTGCCAGGCTTGGAATAGCTCTGAGACAGAAGGATTCAAGAACACAACACAAGACAACAGGAGCTTCAAGCCTGCCCCGTTGTTTAATATGATCGTGGCCAATTTATGCTGGCCTTAACTTATCTTCGACAAGAAACCAACCCCCACTCCAGGCAGCTGGTGGCGGGCAGAAACAGACCAGTTGGTATCCAGTGAGGAAATCAAAATTGAACATTTTTTTACTTTGTCGCAACCCTTCTCGGAATAAAAGATTAGGGGGAAAATCATTAGGTGGGCATCAGGTCACAGCAACGCCCTCCTTCCACAGAATAATCTCACGCGAGACGTGATCTATGACCGAACAATGGGCAGCACTGAAGATGGCAGAGACTCCAATCAGCACCTGTTCCAATGTGTGAGTGAGAGAAAAATATATTGTCTAAAAATCATAGAAAGGGCAAAAAGATATTGACCTGAAGTATGTGTTTTTTGGGTAAGTTTTAGTTGAGTTTAGTTTGTTGGCACGTGTACCGAGGTACAGTGAAAAGCTTTTGTACTTGCTATATCAGCAATAACAGAGAGACGACATAGGGACCAATTATTTTCATGTTGTGAAGTTAAATTGATGCTAAATTACCCAAATTTAATTGGGGTACGCTATCCCAATCACCTAAATGCAAATAACAAAATTCACAAGTGAAACTGAGGCTAGTTTAAATGTTTTATTTTGCATTTTGAAGTCATATATGCAAATACAGATATTCACAACATTTTGCAATATTTGACGCATTAAATGTATAACATGTGTAAGTCTTTTGGGTCAACTTCCCACACATTACAAAAACATTTTTCTGATCTTCTTACCAAGGTTAAAATCAAAATAGTTGTCACACATGGAATTTGTGATCCCCCCAATACTCAGACTTGTTAATATCAGTAACATCGCTAGACCAATCCTGAACCCAGGGAGCCTGAAAATAGAAATAGAAATGAGAAGAAAATAACACAATTGTCTCATTACAATTTAATTTTAAATATACTTATGTTTTCAGAGTCCATGTTTTTCTATTACCATCTCACACTGGCTCAGTGTACAAGTGTCTCATTTACTGTGTAAGAAGGAACTGCAGATGCTGGTTTACACCGAAGATAGACACAAAATGCTGGCGTAACTCAGTGGGACAGGTAGTATCTCTGAATAGAAGGAATGGGTAACGTTTCGGGTCGAGACCCTTCTTCAGACTCTACACATTTACTGTCGTTTAGGCCATTAGCTGAATAAAACCACATCTTCCTTACTATTGCAAAGCAAACCAAGAGCAAAAGAAAACAAAGTTACCGATAACTGGTGCATCATTTATTCTATGGACATTCGGTGAGAATATCAGATTAGAAAAGTCAGCAGGCAGTCTCTAGCCACACAAAGTAAGTGATATTGTCCTAGTGAGGAGCAAATTAATGTCAAATGTCAGCCTTGGTTAATGGGAATAATCTCATCATTCAGTGAGAAGGTTATGGCACTGGGGACCATACCGGAGCCCTGAAGTCATAAAGTGGACTGACACTCCAGGGCAACACAGTACAAGTACTGCAGTCTAGGAAGTGCAATCTTTCAGATGAAATGCTAAGAATTACAGGACCACAGAGTGCAGCGGGAGAGTTGCTGCCGATCCTGTCTGCACGTTCTTCCTGTGACCACGTGGGTTTTCTCCGGGTGCTCCGCTTTCCTCCCACATTCCAAAGCTGTAAGCTTCTGTAAATTGTAAAGTTGTCCCTAGTGTGTAGGACAGTGCTAACGTCCAGGGTGATTGTTGATCGGTGCAGACTCGGTGGGAAGTAGGGCCTGTTTCCACACTATATGACTAAAGTCTAAACCAAACTAGCCACTGAATTGAATGAAAAAACATACCGAATTGTCCTCGCATCTTATCGACAAACTAACTAAAAAATAAATAATCTGGTTATGAATTTCATAGCAAATTGGTTGCATTACATTATAATAGTGATCACATGTCAGGAGCGTGATGGAATATTCTCTGCTTGGTTGGGCAAGTTTAATCAAGCAATTCAAAACCAGGCAAAGCAATCTGCTTGATTGGCACCTCACCAATCATCTTAAACATTCACTCCTTCCAGCTCACATTGGCTTCAATGCCATCGACAAAATACATTGCAATTGCTTGCCAACATTTTCTCAACGGCAGCTATCAGATCCATGTGCGTTTCTACCGAGAAAGACCCAGCCAGTAGGGAGATGTATTCACTGCCACCTCCAAATTCCCAAGTCACACCCTATCTATCTAGACTTGGAAACGTATCACTGATCCTTCATGATCACTATCTTAAAGGATAGAACAAATCTTTCCGTCAGGACAAATCTTTTGTTTGTTTGTTTGTTTTTATGTCTTGTTTGCTTTGTAAAGCGTCTTTGAGTATTTTGAAAAGCGCTATATAAAATAAATGTATTATTATTATTATTATTATTATTAAAGTCCCAGGGTTTTCTACCTCTGAGCACTGTGAGAGCATTTTATCCACAGTATCTACAGCAAGTCAAAAAGATCCCTCACAATACGTTCCCAAGAGTATTTTCGGATGGTACGATACGATACGATACAATAGAACTTCATTCATCCCCAGAGGGAAATTGGTCTGCCAACAGTCATAACAAACAAGGTACATGAAAACTCGAAATTAAAATTAAATTAAAAGTTGAAAAAAAAGAAAAAGACAAAGAAAAAGAGAACTGAACGCTGGCTTTGCCAGCAATTTCCCCATATCATGAGTACATAAGAATAATACAATATACCTGCCTTCTCAATTGGATAGATGGTATACAAAATGGAGAGACCTTTGAGAGAGTGTGAGAAGTCTAGCATGAATTTAAGTTCATACCTTCTCTTTGCTGATTCTGCATATCCATTAAAGTACATCCGCCGACTAAACAAGTAGGCAAGACCAACGACTGAGGCAATTTCTGAACGAAGAAAAGACAAAACATATTCATTTTATTTAAAAATGAAAGTCATCCATTTAAAGTCAACATAACATCAATTATGAAAGGTGCATTGTTGGAATACACAAACAAAATTTATATTTTGCATTTTTTAGAAATATTTAATAACCTTGAAGGTGGATGACTTTTATTACAATTATTACTCTTTTTATATGAGTAATTGGGATGTGACAAATAGTTTTAATGTCTCTTGACTTGATATGCGACACTAATGTGGAGAAACTTCACTCAGGGGGCAATGTTTGCTTAGCTTTATCATGATACAGCATTGCAAGAACAAGAGGTAATTACTTGCTTAACTTCATTGTCTTGCAGCTGTGTATGAATATAAGACAAATACCAGACTACCAGACCAAGATGCTTTCCACAGTCAATTGCCTATTCTAAACCATCCTTTCACCAGCTACAGTGACCACCCATCCTGACCACCCATCGTCCTCATTGGAGACCTTCGAACTACCTTTAATTGGACTTTATTGGACTTCATCTTGCACTAAACATTATGCCTTTTATCCTGTATCTGTACACTGTGGACGGCTTGATTGTAATCACGTATAGTCTTTTCGCTGACTGGATGGCATACAGCAAAAAGTGTTTCATTGTACCTCTGTACATGTGGCAATAATAAACTAGACTAATCTTTTACATATAGAATGGCAACCTAGAGGAAATGCAGGTGACCCAAAGAATATAGAACTACAGCATAAGAACAAGACTTTTGAACCACAATGTCTGTGCCGAACATGATGCAAAGTTAAACTAATTCCCTCTGCTAGCATGTGATTCACATCTTTGTGCCTATCAAAAAGCCTTTTAAACACCATGATTGTATCTGCCTCTAACACCACCCCTGGCAACGCATTCCAGGCACCCACCACTCTGTATAAAAACCTGCCCCACACATCTATATGCTAAAACTCTTGTTTGTTTGTTAGATTGTTCCTGAACTACAGCCAAAACGGTACACGATAGCACAACAGTTTTAGGCCCACCTTACTCACTGTTGTCCCTTTGGTGCTAATGGAAGAAGTTTCATTGAAATCAGTGTTATATTTTTAGTTATTCACATTTTAAAGTTTAAATCTATCTCCTAGGGAGGGAGGGGGGAAGGGGAAGGGGTGGGAGGGAAGGGGGAGAAGGGAGGATAAGGGGGGTTGAGGGGGATGGAGTGGGGGGGAGGGGAAGGAAAGGGGAGGGGAGGGAAGGAGAGGGGAGTGGGAGGGGATGGAGGGGGGGAAGAAAGGGGAGCGGAGGGGGAGGGATGGAGGGAGGGGACGAGGGATGGGGGTGGGAGGGGGAGGACGGAGGGGGAGTGCGGAGGAGGGAGGGGAGGGGGGAGGAGAGGGTGCTGCAATAATGCAGGAGAGGTTTGGGCCCAACGAGTCCACTTGGTCCAATATTCTTTAAACTTTGCCCCTCTTATAATAGTATGCATGCTAAAGCCCCAAATAACTGTAGCCCAACCAAAGGGAGAAACATTTCTTTCAGTTGGGTTAGTTACATGGGGCTTTAGCATCGAAGGTAGACACAAAATGCTGGAGTAACTCAGCGGGTCAGGCAGCATTTCAGGAGAGAAGGAATGGGTGATGTTTCGGGTCGAGACCCTTCTTCAGACTGAAGAAGGGTCTTGACCCAAAACATCACCCATTCCTTCGATTTGAACCAGCATCTGCAGTTATTTTCCTACACAAGGGGCTTTAGCATGCACACTGTTACAAGAGGGGCAAAGTTTAAAGAAAAAAAAAATCACCGTTCAAGTCAAGGAAGATTTAGTAAGAATACATGAAGATTATGGAGTACCATAGTTTTAGTTATGTCACCTGGCAACAAAACGGTCACAAGTGAAATGTTATTGTCCTACGAAATGTCTTTGTAATAAATTAGTGAAAATGCTTTGTCAACACAAGCTGTTCATGGTCAACCAGACTCACCTTAATATCTGAAGGTCTAGACAATATCCAGTCTCTGAAACAAGATAGCCTGTTTAATTATGCTATGTCCATTCTGCCTATACTCCTTCCATGCTGATAATAACGAAGACAAAGTGGCACAGTGGCACAACTGCCTCACAGCGCTGGAGACCCGGCTTCAATCCTGACCTCAGGTGTGGAGGTTGTATGTTCTCCCTGTGACCGCCTGGGTTTTTCCAATGCTCCAGTTTCCTCCCACATCCCATAGACATGCGGGTTTACAGGCTAATTGGCCTTTGTAAAATTTCCCCAACGTGTCAGGAGCGAATGAGAAAATGGGATAACGTAGAACTGGTGTGAATTGGTGATCAGTGGTCAGCATGGACTCAGTGTGCCAAAGGCTCTGTTTCCATGTTGTATCTAAACTTTAAACTGGAGGGAGAGGGGAAAAAGTTAAAAGTACAGACCAACCTAGCCTGCTTGGCTGTGCTTTAAATTCCTGGCTGATCTTCAACCCTAATTCCACTTATCTCCATCTCACTGATACCCTTAGAACACGTGAATTTGTGTCAGATGGACACTGTGTAACAACAGAAAGGGAGCGATTCAGATTAGTTTATTGTCATACACACAAGGTGGAATGAAATTCCTATTCTCGTAAAACTCAAAGTAAATTGTGTACAGCAATGATAGATACAATGATAAGAACAACAACAAATCCAAAACAGCAGAATGATGCAAATATTGTAGTACTATCTGAAGTGCAAAAAAAAATACTGAAGTGTACTAACAGGATTACTGAACAAGGTTGAGTTAAGAATAAGTATATGGCAGATAGACAAAGTGATGGAATAATTCACTGGGTCAGGCAGCATCTCTGGAGAAAAAGGATGGGTTACGTTTTGGGTCAGAACTCTTCTTCAGACTGAATGTAGATGGGGGGAGGGAGAGGGAGATAGGAAAAGGCCAAAACAAAACAGGGTTGGCAACAGATGACCAAAGAAGGGTGTAGCCCATAGTGGCCCATTTTTGGCTGGGGAAGAGGTGATAATGAAGGGATACAGGGATGCGAACAGTAGCACCAATAAAGTGCCGATCGACAAGGGTGGAGGAGGGTAGGGGGAGAGAGGGATTTCAGGAGTTACTTGAATTGAGAGAAATCAATGTTCATACTGCTGGATTGTAAGCTGCCCAAGCAAAACATGAGGTGCTATTCCTCCAATTTGCATGTGGCCTCACTCTGACAACGGAGGAGGCCCAGGACAGAAAGGTAGGTTAGTCTGGGAATGGGAAGGGAGTTAAAATGTTTGGCACCGGGAGATCACGTAAATCAAGGAGGATTGAGCGCAAGTACATGGCAGCATCTCACATTGCATGGCCAGGACGTTTCCCTTACCCTCTCTTCTGTGGAAGCATTTACCTTTACAAGCCCACCTCAAACTAATTTTACGTTACCCCAGTTCCAGTGCAATTTTTAGCCAGACAGAAACATCCCTATGACTAAAATTTTATAATGGCATTCAATTCCTGTGATAAATTAAGTTGAATTTCCTTTGTCGTCTTTCTTTTGCAGCTAGATTTACAATTGTGTTTGGCATTTGTTTTAAAGCCCCAATGTGAATGTTATAACTGGCAATCTAATGATAGATTTTAATTTACCCCACTGAAGTCTATTTATTCCTCACAGTTTTGTACCATGTGTCCTGCTGATCCACTAGCTGTCACAATCTGGCCTTGAATAGCACTTCCTCCTGTTCATCAGCCAAACTGTGGTGCAGTCACAAAACAAACCTACATTAAGAGACATCAGCAGTCAAAGCTGCACGCACAATATTGCACTGTAGCTTGTGCAAAAGTCCACGATGTGACACTTTTGACTTTCATACCAAAGCTGTATTCAGACCAAAAGTGAACAGTTTATTTGTTCTCTCGTTCCCCTTTCCACTACTATTAACTGAGTGATGATGAATTCAATCAAGACGTGCCAAATCTCAGATTCGAACATTCACCTCTTGAAGATGAATTTCAGCATCCAAATAAATTAATTGGGCAAGATGTGGTGTTTCCTAGCTAGGTCGCAAGGGAGAGCACATTATTAATGAGAGGATGTCAGCTTGCCATATTAAATGTGCTTACATAACCTACAAAGTTTCCAACAGGTTTTCTACAAGAGCTGAATTAGCATTCAATTGTTTGAGCCAAAAAAAAAGTTTTTAAAAAGCAAGTTTACAAAAATTTGAATTAGTAACGTCTTGATATTGGGCCGTACCAATTACAAAATCCTGGGACGGCTTGATTGGTAAATACTCCACAAAGTGTTGTCCTGTCTGCGTTGCATATTCTGTGAGGGCACCAGGTTTGTGATTGATTGAAGGGTGCAGCATGGAAACAGGCCCTTCGGCCCATCGTTGTCATGCTGACCATCAAACACACATTCACACTAGATCTATGTTATCCCAAATTCACATCCACTCCCCTCCATACTCAGGGCAGTTTTACAGAGGCCAATTGACCTACAACCCTGCATGTCTTTGGGATGTGGGAGGAAACCGAGGCACCCAGCGGAAACCCATGCAGTCACAGGTTTAATGTGCACATTCCACACCAATGGCACCCGAGGTCAAGATCAAACCCGGGTCTCTGAGGCCATGAGGCAGTAGCTCTACCAGCTGCGCTACTGAACCGCCCCGTGCCGATTCATGGTGTGTTAATCCATGTGCCAATGAAGTCTGGCAAATACATTCCACTGGTGAGACGTGCTGCCGTCTTAGATTGGTTCTTTGAAAGTCCAAAACACAGTGGAACTTTACCTCAGCATGTCCGAACCATTGGGAGAGGAGGGTTGAAAAGGTTAAAAAGGGGGAGGTCAAAACACGAGAGATGAATGCACTTTTATAACCCCTGCCGATTACATGTCGCATTTCATATCAAAATGACATCTTGCTTCGTGAGGCTTTCTCCAACATTTTTCGAGTATAAAACCATCTTGTTGATGAATTACCACTATACAAAGCAGGAATTTTCCACAACTAAGTATTGAAAGATTGAAGCCATCCTGTAATTAAATTACATCCAAAATTAAATGGTATTGTAATAACTGTCTGAAATTGTTTGTTTGCCCCCAAGATGAGCGGAGAATGTCACCTCTGTAATATCGCCGAGACATTTTTCCCCACCTCTAACCTGCAGTTGAGTTTGTACGTTCTCCTTGTGACTGCATGGGTTTCTTCCAGTTTCTTCCCACATTCCAAAGACGTACAGATTTGTAGGTTAATTGGCTTCGGTAAAAATTGTAAATTGTCCCTGGTGTGCAGGATAGTATAGTGCTAGTGTACAGGGATTGCTGGTCGATGTGGACATGGTTGGTCAAAGGGCCAGGAGTGCTGGGCTCCTTCAATTCTAACTTTCCGATTACCCTCAGAATGTAATCACTTCATCACTGCCAACCATGCCCTCAGATTTCACACAGCCGATCCCTCCCCTTTCTTACTAAAGATGATCCTCAAACCCTACTCCTTTGATCATCACATCTGGCTGTGTTAAATGTTGTTTAATAGCACTCACATATTATGTGTCCCTTTAAGTGCTACGCAGGTTGCTGTTGCACATAAATTTTGTAATGTTGGGATGGTAGATAAAACAGGAAATTCAACAAAATTCATTATTTTAATGCAAAAATATCAAATACATTTGACACTAGATTTTTAGTATTTCACAATACTTAACTTCTAATGAAGATTTTGTACATTTATAAAAACATTTCTCAGAATTAGACCTTCCCAGATGATCCATTTTATTTGGATTAGTAGATCCTTAGGCTATAGGTTCTGCCTTGTGATTATACTAATGAATATTCTAATGTGGGTTATGAAATTTCTTGTCTTTTTGAAAGAAGAAATATCCCGCATTTGGGCAAGATCCTCATTTAAAAAAGGGTATCAATATATTACCTTGATACATTAACACTTTCATCATTAATTTCACTCAGCACAATTTGAAACCCACACGTTATTCAGACGCCCATCATCTATGAGAAGAGATTTAATTTTTGTATTGATGTTAGGGATATTGTGTCAATGAATGAAAGTTGCATTATAATATGCAGGGGGCGAGAGAAATGGGGATGGAGTGAGATAGAGAGGGAGGGAGGGAGCCAGAGAGAGAGGGGGAGGGAGCCAGAGAGGGGGAGGGAGCACGAGAGAGTGGGAGGGAGCAAGAGGGAGGGAGAGGGAGCGAGAGGGACGGGGGGAGCGAGAGGGAGGGAGCGAAAGAGAGAGGGAGCATGAAAGAGAGCGAGGGAGAAAGAGAGAGAGAGATGGAGAAAGAGAAACAGAGAGAGTGAGACAGAGATAGAGACAGAGAAAATACACTAAAAGCAGGAGTAGGCACCTCAAGTGTGCTACCAGCTAATATGCTCATGGCACAAACACTCTTTTGTACCAGTTCCCCCAAAGCCCTTAATTCAAGATCTTTCAAAAATCAAAGAGAAGGCCTGGGTGTTTTGGATTAGTTGGAGTGGGGTGGGGGAGAACCATTTTAGTCTTGTGTAGCAAGGAACTGCAGATGCTGGTTTACACTGAAGAAAGACACAACATGCTGGTGTAACAGCAGGTCAGGCAGCATCTCTGGAGAAAAGGAATAGGTGACGATTTGGGTCGAGACTCCTCTCAGTCTGAAGAAGGGTCTTGTCATGAAACATCACCTATTCCTTTTCTCCAGAGATGCTGCCTGACCCGCTGAGTTGCTCCAGCATTTTGTATCTATTTTAATCTTCCCTACGTGGAACACCCTCCAGAGAGTAACAAGGTTCAGTTCATAACAATCTGAATGTTTCTGTTAATTTAGGATCAAAATTTTATGATTCATCTTTTACTTTCTCTGGACATTCCCCAGAAAGAATATATTTAAGATGTTGCTGTATGATTAGAAACTAGGAAACACATAGAATTAAACTACTTGGGTCTGCATTGCACTTACCCACTTGTTTTTGATATGTTTTACTCTGAACTTCAACCCATGTCTTCATTCCTTTAATGTCATCATCAACACCATTAAAGGAATAAATGAGGCAAACCTTTTGCTGCAGCTTTACTTTAGTTTAGTTTAGAGATACAGCGTGGAAACAGGGCCTTCGGCCTGAGTCCGCGCCGACCAGCGATCCTCGCACATTAGCACTATCCTACACACACACTAGGGACAATTTATATTTATAGAAAGCCAATTAATCTCCAAACATGTACGTCTTTGGAGAGTGGAAGGAAACCGAAGATCTCAGAGAAAACCCACGTGGTCACGGGGATAACGTACAAACTCCATGCAGACAGCACTCATAGTCGGGATCGAACCCGGGTCTCTGATGCTGAAAGCGCAGGAATACAGAGCTTTATTTATTTATTTATTTATTTATTTATTTATTTTAAATTGACAAATAAAGCTCTGTATTCCTCTGTATTCTGTATGTAAAGCGCAGTAAGGCAGCAACTCTACCGCTGCGCCACTGTGCCGCCCTTTCTTCTTTGTTTCTTAAGGCATTGAATTCAGAAACAAGATTACATTCCCCTGTGAAATTCCCAACAACCTACTTTGTGCTTTTAAACTTGCGAAGTCATCATCTTGTAATGGTTAGATAGTGTGATGAGTACCCACAGGATCACTCAGAAGACAAATGAAGGAGAGAGAAAAATAATTGACAATGTACTTAGATGGTAAAGTTATTCACCTCACTGTTTGGTGCTGCCCTCAAATATCTTTTGATGCAAATACCATTTTCCAACACTCACCCCACAACTACTACATCATAATATTTTAAAATGTGCATCTAAATACTTGTTAAAAGCTGTGAAAATGTTCGCTGTCACCGTCCCCTCAGGTACCGGGTTCCAGATTTTAACTACTCTTTGGATGCAAAAAAAATCAAGTCCCTTCTAAATTTCTTAATTGGTTAGTTTAGTTTATTGTCACGTGTACCTAGGCAGTGAAAAGTTTTTGTTGCATGCTAACCAGTCAGTGGAAAGACTACACACGATTACAATCGAGCTATCCAAAGTATACAGATACAGGACAAAGGGAATAACGTTTCGTGCAAGGTAAAGCCAGCAAAATCCAATTAAAGACATTCCGAGGGTCTCCAATGAGGTAGATAGTAGATCAAGTCAAGTCAAGTCAAATTTATTTGTCACATACACATACTCGATGTGCAGTGAAATGAAAGTGGCAATGCCTGCGGGTTGTGCACAAAAATAATTACAGTTACAGCATATAAATAAAGTTAATAAGTTACTAAACATAGCACAAAAAGTGTCGACAAAAATTTAGTCTCTGGGGTTATCAAAGTTGACAGTCCTGATGGCCTGTGGGAAGAAGCTCCGTCTCATCCTCTCCGTTTTCACAGCGTGACAGCGGAGGCGTTTGCCTGACCGTAGCATCTGGAACAGTCCGTTACTGGGGTGGCAGGGGTCCCTCATGATCTTGCTTGCTCTGGATCTGCACCTCCTGATGTACAGGTCCTGCAGGGGGACGAGTGTAGTTCCCATGGTGCGTTCTGCCGAACGCACTACTCTCTGCAGGGCCATCCTGTCCTGGGCAGAGCTGTTCCCAAACCAGACTGTAATGTTGCCGGACAGGATGCTCTCTACAGCCCCAGAGTAGAAGCAATGAAGGATCCTCAGCGACACTCTGAATTTCCTCAGTTGTCTAAGGTGGTAAAGGCGCTGCTTAGCCTTACCCACCAGTGCGGCAATGTGCGTTGCCCACGTCAGATCCTCTGCGATGCGGACTCCCAAGTATTTGAAACTGCTCACCCTATCCACAATAGACCCATTTATCTCCAGTGGCGTGTACGTCCTTGGATGTTTAGCCCTTCTGAAGTCCACAATCAGCTCCTTTGTTTTAGTGACATTCAAGAGGAGGCTATTGTCCTGACACCAGAGTGCCAGATCAGCCACCTCCTCCCGGTAGGCCTTCTCATCGTTGTTGGAGATCCGGCCCACCACCACAGTGTCATCAGCAAACTTGATGATGGAGTTTGAGCTGAACCTGGCCCTACAGTCATGTGTGTACAGGGAGTACAGTAGGGGGCTAAGGACGCAGCCCTGGGGGGATCCTATGTTCAGGGTGAGGGAGCTAGATGTGTGTTCCCCCATCCTGACCACTTGGGGCCTGGCAGTGAGAAAGTCCAGGACCCAGGCACACAGAGGGGTGCTAAGCCCCAGTTCCAGCAGCTTCTTAACCAGTCTGCTGGGGACTATTGTGTTGAATGCTGAACTAAAGTCAATGAACAGCATCCTCACATAGCCCCCCTGGCTGTCCAGATGAGAGAGAGCAGTGTGTAGAACCTGGGAGACCGCATCATCCGTGGACCTGTTCGGACGGTATGCGAACTGTAGTGGGTCCATGTTGCGAGGAAGGAGGGCGCAGATGTGCTTCTTGACTAGCCTCTCCAAGCATTTCATGACAACCGAGGTGAGGGCCACCGGTCGGTAGTCATTTAAACACGCTGGAGAGGCATTCTTTGGCACCGGTACAATGATGGATCTTTTGAAGCATCCAGCCCAATCACAAATTGTAGATAGGATGGTTCAGGGAAGAAACTGTCCCTGAATCTGGAGCTGTGTGCTTTCACACTTCTGTACCTCTTGCCTGATGGGTGAGGGGAAAAGAGGGAGTGACCAGTGTGAAACTCATCCTTGATTGTGCTGGTGGCCTTGCCAAAGCAGCATGAAGTGTAAATGAAGTCAGTGAAAGGGAGGTTGGTTTATGTGATGGTCTGGGCTGCGACCACAATTCTCGGCAATTTTGTGCGACCTTGGACGGTGCTGTTCCCAAACCATGCTATGATGCATCCCGATAAAATGTACTCCTTACATTGTGCTCAGGTTACAATGTGCTCAGGTTAAACCCACCTCTGTGAAAAGTGTGTACCATAATCATGTTCCTTCTTAGCACATTCCAATCCAAGAAAAACACACCCAGCCTATCCAACTCTTTCCTCACAGCTCAACTCACTCAATCCCAATGTTCCAATGAATCTCTGATACATTCTCTCTAGTATACTCGTATACTTCCATTAGTGCGGTGACCCAAACTATACACGGTACTCCTGAGAAGCAAGAAGCTGTAGATGCTAGAATCTTGAGTAAAACACAAAGTGCTGGGGTAATTCAGTGAGTTAGGCAGCATCTCTGGAAGACAAAGATAGGCAACATTTCAGGTTGGGACCCTTCTGTCCAAAGAGATGCTACCTGAACCCACGGAGTTACCCACTGTGCCATAACTTCCTTGCTCTTATATTCCATGTCACAGCTAACAAAGACAACTATCTTGCATGCCTTCATAACATCCTTATGCCTGCTGCCTTCAGGGATCCTTGGATAAGGACCAAGTTCTTCTCAATACATCTCGAAATCCTCCCATTCATTGTGTTTGTCATAGCCTTATTAGCCCTCTCAAAATAGATCACATCATATTTTTCAGGGATTACATTTTATCTGCCATTTTTCTGCCCATATTTGTCACCATCATTCTGTGGTGAGATTACCCTCTACACGATCATCACCACAAATTATGAGAAATAGGTTTGCGATTCCATCCTCAAACCTATTTCCTACACTTGGTCTATTCACATCCAGATTGTTAACATATTGAACAGTAGCAGGCTTCCATGTTATACACCACTTATCACAGGTGTCCAATCGCAAACACAACTCTCAAACAACAAGACGACAATTTGTTATCCATTTTGCCATCTGACCTGGATCCTATGAGCTTTTCCTTTTGGACCAGACTTAGATGCAGGACCTTGGTTTCAAAACTGCACAACAAAATATCAAATTAGATAGAATCTCCCCTTGACAAAGACAATGCACCTATATTCTTGCTGAATTCCTGCCTTTCCCAGTGCTGATTAATCCTGTCCCTCAAAATTGTTTCCAATTATTTCCTTACCACTGATGTTAGATTCAACAGCATGTAATTACTATGCTTATCCCTGCTGCCCTTTAGTTTATTCGTTTTGGAGATACAGCACAGAAACAGGTCCTTCGGCCCTCAGAGTCCATGCTGACCCGCGGTCCCCAGATACACTAACACTACCCTACACACCAGGGACAACTTACAATTTTTAGTGAAATCAATTAACCTACAAACCTGTACGTCTTTGGAATGTAGGAGGAAACCAGAGCACCCGGGAAAGGGCATAGCCTCAGAATTAAAGGGCGCTCTTTTAAAAAGAGGTGAAAAGGAACTTCTTTAGTCAGAGGGTAGTTAATCTGTGGAACATTGCCACGCCACAGTGGGCTGTGGAGGCCAAGTCAGTGGACATTTTTAAGGCAGAGATAAACAAATTCTTGATTAGAATGGGTGTCAAGGGTTATGGGGAGAAGGCAGGAAAATGGGTTTAGGAGGCAGAGATCAGCCATGATTGAATGGCAGAGTAAACTCGATGGGCCGAATGGCCTAATTCTACTCCTATAACCTGTGAATACCCACGTGGTCATGTGGAGAACGTACAAACTCTGTACAGACAACACCCGTAGTCAGGATCATCTTACCATTCAAAGACCAGGTAAGAGTCAATCACATTGTTAAACCAGGGGAGTAGAAATTTATTTTTTGTTTTGTTGCCCTGAAGTACATTAATAAACCAGATGAGTTTTAAACCGCAATAGAGTTAAACTTTTCATGATCAGCAGCACTGATGCAAGCTTGTTATTTAATTGCTCGCATTTCAGTTCCCACCGGCCACGATGGGATTTGAACTCATGATGATGATGAATCAATTATCCAGTAACTTCACCACTATACTGCAACACCCCATTAATAGATCTTACTTCTAAGATTATAAATTCAGCCCATTCTAATTTATTTCCTCCCAAATGTGTGGTGGCCAACAATTTTTAAAGATTAATCTCCATCAATCGCTGTTGATAATGAACCTTATGAAAAAAGTTGACAAGGCATTCTGCCCGAGATTGACGACTCGGTTTGCAGTATTTTCTCCCTCTCTTTGATTATATTCCAAGTGCCGCTGTCATCTTGGGGGGGAGATGACAGAAAAGAGCTGCCATGCCTGACAGACTGAAGAGCTAAATAAATTACACTGTAGAATGACAACATTGCTGGGCATCCTATGTTAAAGATGGTACCCACTGATGTTAATTAATTTCTGCCAGAGCTCATTAATTGCTGCATCACATTAGCCTCAGTTCTTTAAGTATGAAAGACCCCCCCCCCCCACCACCACCCCTTTAAGGGATATTATTAGTTGTGTGTTGATTTGTGAGCTTTTACACTGAGACAATATTCACCCTCTGGCTAAAAGACAGTTTTGTACATTTGCTGTACATAGAAATGTTATTGCAGCAAATCCTCAAAGGATTTGACCCTCCCTCCATTCCTGGACATGCAGCAGTGACTAACCTTCATGTATGGGCCAGGTCAGGAAATGTTGACGGACTGCTTGATTACAGTCAGTCAAATCAACCAAAGGATGATCTTATGTAAGTTATATGAATGCTTCAGATGGCTCGGGAAATTCTATCATGTAACACAACCTTTGTACGTACTACATGATAGAATTCTACAATGTAGAATAGCAAACTAAAATATTCATGCAGCATCTCTCAAGAAGTTTGCATGGCTTCACCTTCGCATGGCCTGAGACTGTAATCAGGGTGCATCATTTTCTTTGTCAACACGTTCGCAAAACTGCAAAATGCAGACAATGTTTGTGCTGCATACTGCAACAATCTTTAATCAGAAGGTGTACTCTGCTTCGGGGCTATTTAACAATGGCCTTGTAGTCTTAAGAACTGTAGTTTATCAAGCAATATGACTGTTGGTTAAGCTCCATCTCAGTTTGAATGCTTCAACATCATGAAAGGATAAAAGCTCATGGAAATTAAAGGTTAACCATACCTTGACTAGCCATTTAGCTTGGTCCAGCTATGTTCTTTATGTTTGTTCCCACTGATACATTCACTCAATGTGTCCACCCACTTCAATGTGTACAATCCCAACGCTGCAGTAACTGTTTGCCTTACTGACCACCTCTTGGTTTTCTTCCCTAGCCTACTTTTCCTGATCATTTTCTTGACCCAACCCCACCCTACTTGACCTCTAGAGATTGGCTCCAGCCCTGCCACTGACTCTCACCGTCATGATCCACCATTCCCTTCAATGACCTGTGAAACTGTGCCTAATGTTAGAGATGACAACCAAAAGCACCTTGCACAAGCTCAGTGTACAAATTCTGCTCTATTGCACATCCTAGCGTCATACAGCATGGAAACAGGACCTTTGGCCCAACTTGTCCATACCGACCAATATGCCCCATCTACGTTAATCCCATCTTGAGCCTAGTACCCAAAAGACTGGATACAGTATTGGAATGGTTAAGTCGAATGGTAAAGTCACTGTACTAGCACCAGTAGCCTGGACTATTAAACCAGGGGCATGTATTTGAATCCACTCTGGCAGTGGGGAATTTAAATTCAAATGATTAAATAAATATGGAATTAAAAGCCTGGTGTCAGTAATGACAACCATCAAGCAGCAGAAGTACCCCCTTCCTGCCTTCTCCCCATACCCCCTGACTCCGTTATCCTTAAGAGCTCTATCTAGCTCTCTCTTGAATGCATTCAGAGAATTGGCCTCCACTGCCTTCTGAGGCAGAGAATTCCATAGATTTACAACTCTCTGACTGAAAAAGTTTTTCCTCAAGAAACTCATCACTTTTAAATGGTTACAACTCACCTTGATTGAAAAACAATCCAGAAATCCATAACACAATCAGGAACGGAGGATAGAATTCCACCGAGTTCTGCCTGTACAAATTAAAGCATAGAACAATCATTAAATTACCAAAAATAACTCTTTAAAACTGCTTAAACAGTTCACCCGATCAAGTTTCACTCTTCTTCTGAAGGTACAAATTCATTCTCGGAATTTCTTCAGTGGTACTCAGTGGGCTCCATATCTGAGGAAGGATGTGCTGGCTCTGGAGAGGGTCTAAAGGAGGTTTACAAGAATTAATCCAGGAATGAATGGGTAAGCATATGATGAACGTTTGACTGCACTGGGCCTCCACTCACTGGAGTTTAGAAGGTTGAGGAGGGACCTCATTGAAACTTACAGAATAATGAAAGGCATAGATAGAGTGGATGTGGAAAGGATGGTTCCACTGGTGGCTAATTTATTCTGGGAACTCAAAAACAGCGAGGTAAATTTAAAAAACCTGCAATTGTTTTGTTGACATTTCCACAACCAGGGCATGAAGGGGTTCGTTCTGAAGTTTGATTTGATGCCTAATCAAATCTTTAGGAGTATACGATTATGCTTGGTACTGGGTGGGTGCTATGCTATTGAGACGGCGCTTGGTTAGATGAAACATCAGACCAAGTTCACTAGCCTTCACCAAAGGGCATACAAAGTGCCAATGTTGCCATTTTGAAAAAAGTTGACTTTGGTATTGGTACATCGTTGTCATGCGTACGGAAATATAGTAAAAATCTTTGCTTTGCATGTTATCCTGGCAAATCATGCCATACGCAAGTGCAAACGAGAAAGTAAACAGAGTGCAGAATGTAACATTACATCTATAAAGAACGTGCAGATTATAGAAAAGTGCAAGGGCCACAAGAAGGTAAAAGATTGGAAAATGTATCTCTCATATATGAGAGATCTGTTCAAGAGTCTGATAGCAGCGGCAGAGAAGCTGTTCTTGAACCTAGTGGTGCAAGTTTTTAAATTTTCACATCTTCTGCCCAACAGGAGAAGGGAGATAATGCCCAGTGTGTGACACATCCCAGATTATGTTGGCTGCTTACCTGAGGCGGCTTGAAGCATTGATGGAGTTGATGTCAGGAGAGTGGGAGTGGGGAGGGAAGGAAGCAGGCGGCTGTGGTTTACAGTTTTAGGCAGAGCCGCTGCCATACCAAGCCATGTCGCATCCGGATCAGATGTTTTCTATGTTGATATGTGGAAATTGGTAAATGTGGTTGAACCATGAACAATTGTTGGTGATATTTACACTTAGGAACTTAAATTCCTCAACCATCTTCACTTCAGCACGGTTGATGGATACTGAGGCGTGTGCTCCACCCCATTTCCTGATGTCTACAACATAGAAAATAGGTGCAGAAGGAGGCCATCCGGCCCTTCGAGCCAGCACCACCATTCATTGTGATCATGGCTGATCATCCACAATCAGTAACCTGTGCCCAACCTCTCCCCATATCCCTTGATTCCACTAGCCCCCAGAGCTCTATCTAACTCTTTCTTAAATTCATCAAGTGATTTGGCCTCCACTGCCCTCTGTGGCAGAGAATTCCACAAATTCACAACCAGGGTCTTTGCTTTCCTGACACTACGGGAGAGTAGTTCTTCATACCACACTAATCTCCATTTATTTCCTGCACTCGCTCTCATCATTGTTTGAGATCTGCCCTACCATCAGTGTCATCTGCAAACCTGTAAGTGGAGTTACTGCAGAATTTGGCCTCACAGTCAGGAGTGTAAGGACACAGCCTTGCAGAGCACCAGTGTTGAGAATTATCATGGAGGATGTGTTGTCACCTGTCTGTACTGATCATGATCTACGGGTCCGAAAGTCAAGGGTTCATTTGCAGAGGGGATTGCTTAGTCCTAGGTCCAAGAATTTGGAGATGTGTTTGGTTGGAATTAAGGAGTTGAAGGCAGAGCTGCAGACAATAGATGTAGGCAATCTTGTAATTCAAATGATCCATGGATGAGTGTTGGGCCAGGGAGAGAACGTTTGCTATGGACCTGTTGCAGCAGGCAGCACATTACAGTGGATCAAGGCCATCTGGGAGGCAGGAGATGATGTGCGGCATGACCAGCCTCTGGAAACAATTCATGATGCATTCCAGTGTCCTGGTCAATATTATTGCTCACTCAACCTACCCAAATCAGATTATTTGGTCATTGTCATCACTGTTGTTGGGGAAAAGCATACTGTGTGCAAATTGGCTGCTGTATTTTAACAGAGATTACAGTTTAAGCAAGGTTCATTTGTTGCAAAGAATTAGGCCATGAAAGGCAAGTTGCTCTTTGAATGTGACCACTGGGAATGCTTTGATTGACATTTACATTCAAGCCCCCACAGGACCAGTACAATTAAAGCAATACTACTAAATTATTCATACCCAAGGAAGAAATAGAAGGGTAAATGGGATCATTTCCCACTTTATCCAGATAGATCTCCCAATGCGTTTGAGGCTTTGAACAGAATTACAAAACCCAAACAATATCGATATCTCTAATCATTACCTCCCCACCTCCCTACTTAGATCAGACAGCATCAAGATGGGGCAAAGGAAAGAAAACCACAAGTAGTCTTCAAGTTGTCACTCGTGTGAGATGGGAATAATATTAACCCACAGCCTGATGTATATGCAATTTATGAAAAAGCTAATTGCTGACCTTTGCAGATTATATATCAAAATGTATTCCCTCTTGAAGCAGTCAGATCAGAATAGAATTCCACATTTATTTTGCCATGAACAACCCTCGTGCAGATGCGAGTTAAATTTGCAAAGAGTGGTCAAAGATGTATTTATCAGAGGTAGGTAATGTACCCTCAATTGTTAAATTCAACTTGTTTTATTTGGGAAAGCAGCCATCACAGTGCAGTTGCACACAAGTGATTCATGCCCCAGCGAAAATAACTCGTGTTACTTCAAGATTTGTTCCCAACTATTTACCAGCACCGTATCATTATATGGATATGACTCAATTAAAAGAAAGGCATTGAGATGTTAATTACTGGCAATCAAAGATCACAGCTGTAAGCAAATAAAAGCCAACTATTTCCCCACTACTTTGAGTAGGTAAATTAGAGTTTTCCTTCGGTGATACCAAAAGAAAAGTTATTTCGTAATCCTTACAAATAGTCATGCTGCTGATAAAGTTTTAAGCTGTATACAGCCTGCTGTTCAATCCCAATTTTAGCTTCCAACTTAATCTGCATCACAAAAGATCAACTAATTCCATCTCCAGTCCCATCCCACCTTTCTGTGAAACTTATGTTCACTTCACATTCAAGTCTGTGACTGCATCCTCTGCTGTACTAAATCCCATTTGGCTTTGACCATTACCTTCTTGATATGCTTTGATCTCCATTTCCTTCATGGATTGAATTCTTCCCATTGCTAGAATCATCTCCAACTATGATGTCTGCTCTGTTTCCTTCCCTTCCTCCATTCACCCTATCGCAGGCAGCCACGGTTTCAGCTCCCTGACCCCCACCCTCTGGAATTATGTCCAAATCCCTCCATTTATATCCTCCGTTCATCTTTAAACCACATCTTGCCTCGCTCTACTGCTATAATGTATGGTCAATTTCCTCATGTGGCCCCCTTTGGGAGAGCATCTTTTCTTTCATTCCATCTCTCTGAAATAACTCAAGATATTTTATCCTTGATAAATTCATTGCATAGAAAGCAGAGATGGAAGGGGAGAGATAAACAAAATACAGTGGGGTTTAGTACAACACAGGATGTAGCCACAGACTGGAATGTGAAGTGAACATAGGTTTCACAGACAGGTGGATGGGACTGGAGAAGGTCCTCCATGTGTGTGGACAAGTCCAACATAATCATCCAGTTTGAAAAGGTTCTATGCACTGAGAGATGCAGGATGATCAATGAGGCAGAAATTATAGCACATCGCACTGACCTATACAAAATAAAAGGGTTGTAACCATTAATGGAGCAAATAACAATTGCTTTATTAAATATGATTGAAAGATGGTATGTGCAATATATTGGTCTTGGAATCAGGACCACTTCTCAATGGCGATCTGCTTTTGCTCGTTTTCTATGACTGTCATATGACATGTGTTCTATCAATACAGAAGGTTCACTTCCTGTTGGTAGTGATTGCAAAATTCAGTGTCAAACATGTGAAATCAAAGGTCAGACATGTTAGTGCAGATCCTAAAGTGCCCAGTTTTCCAAAGGTTTTGAATTCACCCAGATTGCACCCAATATGATCAACTTCAGGTAAAATCAATGTTTCCATGCTAAATGCTTTAAAACTTGTGTCAATTGATCCATTTCTAAACATGCATGTGTGTGTGGAGATTTTGTCAGAACAGTATCAAGCTCAGCTGCGATGTGCTCCGCAGTTAAGCAGCTACATAGAATTTACTGCTGAGATTCATTAATCAAGAATGCGCGCAGACAGCAGAAAGTTGCCATGGTGCTGATAACCATCGAGGGAAGCAACAAAAAAAACATTGAAAATAATCTGATTATTACTTTGTACAATCGAAAATATATCAGAGTGCTTGTTTTTAAATAGGAAAACAGTTAACTTGAGGGAGTATACTACTTTTGGAAGATGTATACATTTTTAATCTTTTTTTTTTTAATGCCAACTCTCTCTAACATAAAACCTACTCTAGCCTAGCCAGATTGGCTGGAAAATCTGAATGGACCACAGTTGTGAAATGGCAGTGCTGATTATAAACCTTGTGTACCACCAATCTGGATTTACCGCAGTAGTATTCTCCACTCTAAAAACCTTGTTAATTATTTGTTTTAATAAATAATAATTTAAAGCTAATAAAGCTAAATTGATATTTAATTTAAATACAAATGCACTGTACTGCAGGATATAGATCAGATGGAAAGTTGGAGGAGTGTTGGACAATGGATTTTATTCCTGACAAGTGCATGGTGATGCATTTGGCAAGACAAATAGAGAGAGGACATAGTGCAATCAGAAAGTATTCAGACCCCTTCACGTTTTCCACATTTTGTTACGTTACAGCCTTATTTTAAAATGGATTAAATTATTTTTTTTTATCATCAATCTACACACAATACCACATAATAAAAAAGCTAAAACAGGTGTTTAGAAATTTTTGCAAAGTAATTAAAAAGAAATAACTGAAATATCACATTTACATAAGTACTCAGACCCTTTGCTATGACACTCAAAATTGAGTTTAGGTTCATCCTGTTTCCATTGATTATCATTGAGATGTTTCTACAACTTGATTGGAGTCCACCAGTGGTAAATTAAATTGATTGGATATGATTTGGCAAGGCACACATCTGTCTATACAAGGTCCCACACTTGCCAGTGCATGTCAGAGCGAAAACCAAACCATGAAGATATCGTCTGTAGACCTCTGAGACAGGATTGTGTCGAGACACAGAACTGGGGAAGGGTATAAAACAATTTCTGCAGCATTGCAGATCACGAAGAGGACAGTGGCCTCCATCATTCTTAAATGGAAGCACTTTGGAACCACCAGGACTCTTCATAGAGCTGGCCGCCTGGCCAAACTGAGCAATCGGGGGAGAAGAGCCTTGGACAGGGCGGTGACCAAAAACCCGATGGTCACTCTGACAGAGCTCCAGAGTTCCTCTGTGAAGATGTGAGAACCTTCCAGAAGGACAACTATATCTGCAGCACTCTACCAATCAGGCCTTTATGGTAGAGTGGCCAGACGGAAGCCACTCCTCAGTAAAAGGCACATGACAACCCGCTTGGAGTTTGCCAAAAGGCACCTAAAGGAACCTCAGACCATGAGAAACAAGATTCTCTGGTCTGATGAAACCAAATTTGAACTCTTTGTCCTTAATGCCAAGCGGCACTGCTCATCACCTGGCCAATACCATACCTACGGTGAAGCATGGTGGTGGTAGCATCATGCTGTGAGGGTGTTTTTCAGCAGCAGGAACTGGGAGACTGGTCAGGATCGAGGGAAAGATGAACAGAGCAAAGTACAGAGAGATCCTTGATAAAAATCTGCTCCAGAGCATTCTGGACCTCAGACTGGGGCGGAGGTTCACCTTCCAAAAGGACAACGACCCTAAGCACACAGCCAAGACAATGCAGGAGTGGCTTCGTGACAAGTCTGTGAATGTCCATGAGTTGCCCAGCCAGAGCCCGGACTTGAACCCGATCGAACATCTCTGGACCTGAAAATAGCTGTGCATCGATGCTCCCCATCCAACCTGACAGAGCTTGAGAGGATCTGCAGAGAAGAATGGGAGAAATTACCCAAATACAGGTGCGCCAAGCTTGTAGCTTCATACCCAAGAAGACTTGAGGCTGTAATTGCTGCCAAAGGTGCCTCAACAAAGTACTGAGTAAAGGGTCTGAATGCTTATGTAAATGTGATATTTCAGTTATTTCTTTTTAATTACTTTGCAAAAATTTCTAAACACCTGTTTTCACTTTTTTATTATGGGGTATTGTGTGTAGATTGATGATTAAAAAAAGAATTTAATCCATTTTAAAATAAGGCAGTAATGTAACAAAATGTGGAAAAAGTGGAGGGGTTTGAATACTTTCTGATTATGTGTGTGTATATATATATATATATATATATAGTAAATAGTTGGTCAATAAGGAATGTTGCTGAGTATAGACTTAGGGATTCAAGTTGATAGCTCCCTGAAAGTGGCAACACTTAGATAAAGTAATGTAGAAGGCATGTGGCATGCTTGCCTTCATAAGAATATAACAATTGGAACATGTTGTAACTTTACAAACAGTGGTTAGATTGCATTTGGAGTGTCGTACGCAATTACGGTTGCCACACTATAGGGAGGATGAGATTGTGTTGGAGAGAATGCAAAGGGGATTCTCCAGGATGCTGCCTGGATCTGAGGAGTTTGGTTTCAGGGAGCGATTGGATAGTCTAAGCTTGTTTTCACTATAGTGAAGAGGGCTGCAGGGTGATAGAGGCCTGTAAAAATTAAGAGTGGTACAGCTCTAATAGCCAGAATTATTTTCCTAATGTGGGGTTATTAAACCAAGAGGCCATAGTTTTAAGGTGAAGGGATGGAGTTTTAGGGAGGATTTGAAGGGAAAGCTTTTTCTTACACTGAAAGCAGTTGATAGCTGAAACTCATTGCCAGTGGCCAGGGTGAAATCAGACATAATTAGTGCTTTTAGACATTTTGGCAGGCACCTGAACAGGGAAGGCAAAGGAGGATATGGTAAAATGCTATAACATTAAATGTAAATGGGCAGAAAGTCACCACAGACATGATGGGTGGAAGTCTCTGTGCCATACAAACTCTAACTTGTTTGCAATTTAGAGATGTGAAAAGTAGAGTAACTCAAAGACTGAAAACAATCTCATTTCAGAATAAAATGGGGAAAAAAAAGTTATTTGGTCAATTCAGAGCTAATGCAAACTGTTGCAAATGAAAATAAACTTACTGTGCACGGAAAATTCTTTCAAAATCAGGCGATCCTGCAACTGATGGAGGCATCACTTTATATTTCATCCTGGCATTTCCTACTTGCACTGCAAAGTATGCTGCATGCACAATGGAAATGTTAATCCATGGGCATTATGGGGAAAAAGAAAACAGCTGGCATTTCAGCAATGAAATTTAAAAAGCTACATTTCAAAGATTACATAAAATTTTAAATAAATTGCACACAGTACCAATAGTAATAAAACTTTTCACAGCTTACCAACATATTTCAGTCAGATCTATGTTTCAAATAGCCTGTTTATTTTGTGATTCCATAGTTAAACACAGGTGCAGGTAGTGCAAGCAAAGATGGTGTCTGAAGGGATTGCAATAGATGGAGTGCAATGTCTATAAGATTCTATAAGAGAGACTTTCTTTGAAGCTGTCTAGCTGGGCGACAGAACTCTTCAGAAGCAGAGTCAGGCAATTAGATAACAGTGCCATCTACAAGGACAAGCAACCTTTGAAAGGCAACCCTGAAGTTATCAACTTTCAAAACAAATGTGTCACTCGAGAAAGCATTAGGCATTAAAATTAACATATTTTTCTGTCTTGCTTACAACATTTTAAGCCATTTTGAAGCAAATTTCAGAACATTTTGTTAATGCAACAACCTGACCACATGTTTTGAAGAACAAGTATAAGAGCAAGAGGCAAATCAGCTCCATTTTGCTGTTATATTTGAATGCATGGCCAGAGAAACCTAATTAGCCTAAATACCACAGAGATGCAATGCACAGAGATAAATTGTAATGTCCAGAATTAATAAACCAATAACAAAGATTATCGTGTTGGGTCGTCCTGGTCTGCAGCTCAGTATTCATCTCCAAATGAGGTAATTCACCTTACAGCACAAAAAAAACTGAAGGAAGCCAACACTGCTCCCAAACTCTGTATCACCAGTTTTGGTAGTGAAGGCAATGGAAGTGAGCTATGGGCAAGCCTGAACCTGCCCTCACCCTTCTCCACACCTCATTACTTGCCAAAAAAACAGAAAGGACATATATATTCATTCAGCAGATGTCATTAAATGGCAAACAGAAACAGGGATGCTCCCAAAATGTTACCCCCCTTCTCCAAGGATTTCTAAATCATTTAGCTCACTCCTACATCTGTCCAAGCTGATTCTGCACAAACAATGGGATCTGGTGCTTTCCTGCTCATTTCTAATTCAGCTTTGTGGCAAGTGTGCCGTTAACTAACGATCCAGCCCACAAATATTAAGGAGAGATAAGCCAAGCAATTAGCATGGTCAATGATCCCACTGTGGAGCTCACTTTATTGGTGCCAAGACCAATTTAGCAGTCCACGTAGGACATCTAGTGGTCACCATGTAGTACTGCAGCACTATGTCACTGCAGACCCTTGAAAATAATCTGATAACAAATCGTAGATTAGGATCGCAACACACACATTGGTACACTCTTAATTTTTTACTTTGGGTCTTTTCACATTTCAACCAGCATATCCTGCAGATTCAGAAGGATTCGTAATATAGTAATGTGCAATGGATTGAATAAACGGAGAAGGATGTGGCGGTACTGTTGAAAGTTAGCAACATCTTTTGTCTGATTTCAACAAAATATTTCAGCCTTTGCAGACAGCATAATACAGAATTTGTTCTGCGGGTTAACTTAAAGTCCTTCAGATGTCCATAGATAGAACTATCAAATTAACTGAATTATCCAATTTCCAATAATCTCTCCCAAATTATCCAATTTCCAATAATCTCTCCCAAAGCCTATCCATGTTCTCCAGGGATGCTGTCTGATGCACTGAGTTACTCCAGCACTTTGTGTCTATATTTTGTAAACTAGCAGCTGCTGTTCCTGGTTTTTCCAAATACAAAATTCATACCTGCTCACATATTAAATACCTCATAATCTAATAATGTACCTTCATACTTGGCTGTCAGTTATTTCTACCACTCTAACTCTTTTTGCACAATATTTACTGACTCCGTGTTGTCTGTGGATTTTTTTTTGTTACGTTTACATCTGATTTCAACATGGTGGATGCAACCCATTGCCAGCATAAATCTAAATAATCAAAACAATCAATTGTATCGGTTACTTAACTTTATGCCAATACCAACACAGCAATATTTGTGGACAGGCCAGCAAGCTGACTGATTGGTCTAAACTAATACAACAGAGCCCCACAAGTTTGTTCCCTATATGTTGCTGGTTTCAAGAAGAACACGGGTGGGTGCTTAAGCTCAGGAGTAAGAATATTGATCCTGAAAATTCAAGATGGTAGCACAGTCACTCTTATAGGAAATGTACCCCACAGGGGCAGCACGGTGGCACAGCAGTAGAGTTGTTGCCTTACAGCACTTGCAGGGCCAGAGACCCAGGTCCGATCCCGACTAAGGGTGCTGTCTGTATGACGTTTGTACATTCTCCCCGTGACCACGTGGGTTTTGTCCGAGATCTGTGGTTTCCACCCACAATCCAAAGACGTACAGTTATGTAGGCAAATTGGCTTGGGTACAATTGTAAATTGTCCCTATTGTGTGAGGGATAGTGTTAATAGAAACATAGAAACATAGAAAATAGGTGCAGGAGGAGGCCATTCGGCCCTTCGAGCCAGCACCGCCATTCATTGTGATCATCCACAATCACTAACCTGTGCCCAACTTCTCCCCATATCCCTTGATTCCACCAGCCCCCAGAGCTTGATCTAACTCTCTCTTAAATTCATCCAGTGATTAGGCCTCCACTGCCCTCTGTGGCAGAGAATTCCACAAATTCACAAAGTTCCTTCTCACCTCAGTTTTAAATGGCCTCCCCTTCATTCTAAGACTTTGGCCCCTGGTTCTGGACTCCCCCAACATTGGGAACATTTTTCCTGCATCTAGCTTGTCCAGTCCTTTTATAATTTTATATGTCTCTATAAGATCCCCTCTCATCCTTCTAAACTCCAGTGAATACAAGCCTAATGTGCAGGGAACGCTGGTCGGTGTGGACTCGGTGGGCCAAAGGGCCTGTTTCCGCACTGTATCTCTAAACTAAACTAAAGGTATTACTGGAAGAGAGTGCAGGGTTTGAAAGTGATGGTACAGTTGGGTAGTCAGCCATCCAAGTTCATTCACAAAGACTAAATCTTTGACAAAATACAACATACTGGAGGAACTGGGTCAGGCAGAATATGGGGAGGGAATGAGCAGGTGATATTTTGGGTCGGGACCCTTCGTCAGACATCACTTGTCCATTTCCTCCTCAGACACTGCCTGATCCATTGAGTTCCTCCAGCACTTTTGTGTTTTCCAGCATCTGTAGTTTCATGCGTCTCCAATGATTCTTTGGAGATGTTGATGGGTGAATAAGGATGTTGTGACAGCATTTTCACTGTGGGCATTTATCCGAAGAGATGGTAAACAGTGCTAGTGCTGAGAAAACCAAATACACCATCTTAATGTCAACATAAAATCATCTGCATATCTAGTGATGGTGGGGTCTTTCTTAATTAATATGTAATTACAAGAGCTTTATGTTGCAAACACAATAACAATTAGACAAATATGCAAATGAACCAAGTAACTTAGGGTGGCACGGTGGTGCAGCGATAGAGGTGCTGCCTTAGAGCGCCGGAGAACCGGGTTCAATGCTAACTACCGATGCTGTCTGTACGGAGTTTGTACGTTCTCCTCGTGACCTGCGTGGGTTTTCTCCGGGACCTCCTGTTTCCTCCCACACTCCAAAGACGTACAGATTTGTAGGCTAATTGGCTTTGAATAATTTTAAATTGCTTCTAGTGTGTGTAGGATAGTGTTAGAGTGTGAGGATTGCTGGTTGGCACAGACTCGGTGGGCCGAAGGGCCTGTTTCCACACTATATGTCTAAACTAAACTAAAACTGGAGCACACAGTGAAGATCATGGGATTGCTCCCTTTTCATCTTGTGAAAAGTTAACAGGCTCCGTAGACATTGTTCCCGATGTTGGGGAAGTCCAGAACAAGGGGTCACAGTTTCAGGATAAGGGGGAAGTCTTTTAGGACCGAGATGAGAATCTGTGGAATTCTCTGCCACAGAAGGTAGTTGAGGCCAGTTCATTGGCTATATTTAAGAGGGAGTTAGATGTGGCCCTTGTGGCTAAAGGGATCAGGGGGTATGGAGAGAAGGCAGGTACAGGTTACTGAGTTGGATGATCAGTCATGATCATATTGAATGGCGGTGCAGGCTCGAAGGGCCGAATGGCCTACTCCTGCACCTATTTTCTATGTTTTCTATGACATGCCAAATAATGGTTTTGCACTTTCCCTAGAAAGAAGGGAAGGGAAAAAATCCAAGACAGAATCACACAAGGCTGCTCTCCTAAAGTAACAGATAGCATCACTGACAACAAACCTCTGTTTTGAGATTTCAAAATTGGAAGTCCAGAAGAGCAATTAAAAATGTGATCAAAGTACATCGTTGTTAACACCATGACCCTTGACACATAAATTTGCAGTGTTTTGCAATTTATCAGCATCACAGCTCTCTGGTGGTGAATTCCACAGATTCTCCATCCTGCGTGTGATGAAATTCCTATGTACACTCGTTTTAAATGACTACGCCCTGACCTTGTAACAATGTCCCCTCATTTCAGACTCTCCAACTAGTGGAAACATCTCAACATCTATGTGTAGGAAGGAACTGCAGATAGACAAAAGACAGACAAAGAACCAAAGATAGACAAAAAAAGTAACTCAGCGGGTCAAGCGGCATTTCTGGAGAAAAGGAATAGGTGACCTTTCAGGTTGAGACCCTTCTTCAAACTTAAGAAGCCTGAGTCTGAAGAAGGGTCTCGACCCGAAACGCCACCTATTCCTTTTCTCCAGAAATGCTGCCTGACCCACTGAGTTACTCTAGCTTTTTGTGACCATCTTCTCAACATCTACCCTTGCCATGTCCACTAAGGATCTTATATATTGCAATGAGGTGACTCCCTCTTTTAAAATGCCTTCAATGCTAATACATTATTTCTTAAATAAGGCCAAAGCTGTGGACTGCACTCCAGATATATACCCTGTACAATTGTAACAGTACCTCCCCATTTCTAAACTTCAACCTTCTTGCAATAAGAGCCAATATACCATTTATTTTCCTATTAACATTTTCGCAATTCTTGTATAAGAACACCTAGATCCCTTTGTACTTTGTTCACCTGCAATCTTTCTCCATTTAGATAATAGTCTGCCTTTAAATTCCTCATATCAAATGCATGACCTCACATTTTCTCACATTAAACTCCATTTGCCGAGTTTGTGCCCACTTAATCTATGTTGTTGACTCCTACGATGCCCATCAAAACATACCCTTTCACCTGTTGTCATTTCATTAGCAAACTTCCTTACTTATAGTCTTCCCCCACCTCCACATCATAAATGATTGAGGCAAGAACTAATCTCAGGGCCAATCCATTAGTTACTTCCTTCCACCTGAAAAAAAAAACCTTTATTCAAACCCTCAATCTTCTATGCAATAACAAATCTTCACTCCACATTAACACATTTGACCTCATATGATGAGGTCTTGTGGAGCAACCTTTCACGTGGCACCTTGCTAGAGATGACATCTGACAGATGGTAATAGGATAGATCAGGAATTGTGGTTACCTCCTGTCTGTCCTTCATTTAACATCAAATAATCTTTTGCACTTTGGATCATTATAGGGGAAACATTCAAGCATAGCGAAGTTGATTCTGTGCTTGAAACATCCGATTTCCATGGGGATAGAATAATTTAATTGAAAGGTAATCTTACAAATTGAAAGATAATCTTAAATAACACAATATTAAGATTTTTTAAAAGAGCAAGTTTAAGCCACAACACTTTTTCTAAGTACATCAGCATACTAAAAGAAACAAGGAAATACAAGTTGCAATTTAGGACAGAAAAAATTGGGGCACATGTAAGGAAGATTTTTTCCAAAGACTATCGTCTGTTTTTAAATACAAGAAATGAAACTCTTAGATTCATTGAAGGCATATCTAAATGAAGAATCTAAAGAGGACACATCACAGATGACACTACCGTAGTGGGCCGGATATCGAATGTTGATGGGACGAAGTACAGGAAGAAGACTGAGAACCTTGTAATTTGGTGCCAAAGCAACAACCTATCCCTCAATGTCAGCAAGACAAGAAGATTGTGAATGACCAGGAAGTGAAGCAGGTCGCACATCCCAGTGTACATTGATGGCATCTTTTCTTTGACTGGACAGCATACAAACAAAACCTTTTCACTGCAACTCGGTTTTCAATAATATACTAAATTGATAATAAACTGAACTAAATAAGATGCTCAAATAAGTGTTAATCTGAATTTAAACTGGGATTTATAGTCTAAATACCTCATGTATGAAGTCAATCCAACATCTATTTCAACATCAAGTTCTGCCTTGAGCAGTTACTGAGTCCAAAAACATGAAGCTAAAACACAACCAATAAATAACTCAGAATATTTCCAATCATTCATTTTTTAAGAGATATTCTACGAGATTATAATTTTGATGACAATATTTTCTTTAAGGGAATTCCCTCTGATTTCACTATTAAAACTAGAAAGAAATTAGCACATTAAATGTGCAAAACTAAAGGTAGTTATGGTTAACAATTCAAGGGAGTAACTTTACTTTCAATGTGGCACTCCCTGCCAAAGACACTCTAATAAAGGCTAAGAGGTGGGTAGATTACACACATTTCTGACAACATAATGTGGGATGATAAGATAACCTGCTCTACAACATTTCCCACCCTTTCATTAGTCATCTCATGCAAAGAGTTTAGGTAAAGAGACACTAGATTTTAAATTCATATAAAATATAATTTCAAGCCTCATGTCCTACTAAAATACCACAATTCTTGCTACCACGCTGGGGAAGGATCCGAAAGCACCAGAGGGAATCAAGAAAAGATTTAGGAGAAATCTGGAGAATTGTAGCTATAAGCAGAGATTGGCCAAGCTGGGCTTCCTTTCTTGAGGGGAAAAAGGGAGGTTTGGGACAGATTTAATTGTGAAATGTAACATTATCAGCTGCCTTGACAGGAAAACCTCTTCCCCTTCACAAACAAGTCAACATTTTCAAAAATAAAACTACATTGATTAGTGGGAACCGTTGAATATTTTTTTCAATCCAACATTTGGGCATGGTCTGGAGATGAATGTTGGAAAGGGTGAGGGAGATAGAAATCTTTAAGTAAAAATGAAGGTTTCTAACAGTACCTGGACAATGATTTTAAAGTTTCAAAAATACAAGACTACAAACTCAGGTTTGGGATATGGCAAAGCTAGACATAAAATGCTGAAGATGGGTCTTGACCCGAAACTTCACCCATTCCTTCTATCCAGAGATGCTGCCTGTCCCGCTGAGTTACTCCAGCATTTTGTGTCCATCTTCAGTAATGTTCCACACAAAGTCCCTCATCTCTTTCAAGGGGCTAACTAACTAGCCTCAGCTTCCCAATCTGTATATATTTGTTGCATTTTCAAATATATATTCAAACCATTTTTAAAAGTTACTGTTTAATCTGCTTATATATTCCAATTTGTAACAACTTACTAAGTAGAGAAAATAAATCTGCAATTTTATCTTTGACAATTACCTTACATGTTTCCTTTGATGATCAAAGATCAGATTTTTTCCCCCACAATATCAAATCCATCGATTTTAAATAATTATGAAATTCTGCAGAATCTTCAATGTCTGCGCCTGCCCAAAACTCTTCTTCCCATCTTCCAGCCACTTTAAATCTGTCTGCCTCAAATCTAATTCACTTGAAAGATGGTCAGAAATGACTGTTAAAACTGTACAAAATTTGACAACCTCTTACAAATCTGACAGCCGCATGATATCATTGGGACAATTCAGATAAACTGCACCCTGTCCAGCTCCCAGAGTATGGTGTCCAAAGTTTGGTGTGGTTTAAACTAATGATTTACCAAAAATCCATCCTAAAACTATTTTTGTTGTATCCTAGTCCTGCACCCAACAAGCCGAAGAGCGGTGTGCTTTGTTTATTCGTCTTGCAAAACACACAACAGTGGTGTAGGTACATCGTCTACTTCCTATTAAAGCTCCCTCTTTAAAAACTACAGTCTTGGGGAGGGAAGGCGATTCAAACCACCACGGTGCCAATTTGGCCAGCGAAAAGAAAGACAATAAAGCCATCCAAAGGGGTGCCTCGCTGCTCGAAGTCAGGTGGTGTTAACATTGCGAGACTTCGACCCTGGGCTGGCTCCTTCAGGTGCTTCACGTTGGCACGAGTGGAGGTAGTCCAGTTTACACCAGCGCTGTGCATCGCTAAAGAAAGAGAAGGCGACGTCTGTAAGCAACACTCTTACCCTGCTGAATGGCAGACAGCAGCGAGACAGCGGCCAGCAAGACGCAGTCTTTCACCATGACTTCCTATCAGAGTGGAACAGCGACAGATGTGGGCGGCGCGCCGCTCCTCCACCCACCTCCACCTCCACCCACCCACCCGGGCCGCTCCTCCACCCGCACCACCTCCACCCGGGCCGCTCCTCCACCCACCTCCACCTCCACCCACCCGGGCCGCTCCTCCACCCGCACCACCTCCACCCGGGCCGCTCCTCCACCTCCACCCACCCACCCGGGCCGCTCCTCCACCCGCACCACCTCCACCCGGGCCGCTCCTCCACCTCCACCCACCCACCCGGGCCGCTCCTCCACCCGCACCACCTCCACCCGGGCCGCTCCTCCACCTCCACCCACCCACCCGGGCCGCTCCTCCACCCGCACCACCTCCACCCGGGCCGCTCCTCCACCTCCACCCACCCACCTGGGCCGCTCCTCCACCCGCTCCACCTCCACCTGGGCCGCACCTCCACCCGCTCCACCTCCACCCACCCCCCTCCACCTCCACCCGCACCACCTCCACCCACCCGGGCAGTTCCTCCTCCACCTCCACCCGCCCAGACAGAGTGAGAAGGAGGAACCCCACATTCAACTTCACAAAGAGGTGTCGTCCTTAAGTTATTGGGAGGCAACCATTTACCCCTAAAAACACATTTCAATAAGCCGCCCAGGTCGAACATTAAACGCAGGCAAAGTTGCACCTTTTGACCTGTTCCTCCTCTGGAGAAACCATCGCATTGCTGGTCTCATTCATTGTTCTGATCCCCTTTCCCATCTCAAGGTGTACAGTCCAGGATAACACTTGCTTGAGCCCCCAGAACTAAAATATCTCGCACGCTCTGTGTCTTAAACGTTTTTTTTTATCTTGCCGAGAAGGTTTTAGTTTATTTCATGTTTTCTGAAGGGTTTGACTGATTGGGAGGGAGGGTCAAAGCAACAAATAAATGGTTCGCTTTTCTACCCTGACCCTGTCTCGCCCCCACCTTCTGACGAAGCCACAGTCCTTCCACAACAACCACCCGATTTCTCCAGCCTAACAGTACAGTGGATAGACTTAAAATGCTGGAGTAACTCCGCGGGGCAGGCAGCATCTCTGGATAGAAGGAATTGTGACATTTCGGGTCGAGACCCTTCTTCAGACTGACTCTTCAGACAGTGGTGTCGCTCATTGCACTGGGTCAAATGAAGATCTACTCCCTGGTCACCTTCAATTAATTGCTGATCTTATCTGCCTCCAAGCGATCTGGGATGGATAGCGCCTCCCTTTATATCGGTGCACATTATTTGGAAGGTTGGGTCATGTGAGTCCTCAATAAGCAAATAACTCAGTTGGTAAACGAAACCCCTTCTGCAAAAATAAATAGCGTTCGACAGCAACATCTCGTGGATTTTCAGGCGAACTGCGCCTCAAGAGCACCCCAAAACAGGGTTCAAAAGTTTGCTTTATATAATCCATTATGTAAAGGAAATTTTCAAAATGATTGCAAGCTGTAGACTCGTATCCAGAGCAGAATGGAGAGTGAAATGGATCAAGATTTAAAGGTTAAACTTGTCTATATCATTACTACATTTATCTCATGCCTTTGATTTAAGACATAGAACATAGAACAGCACAGCAGAGGAACACACCATTCGGCCCATAATATCTGCATCCAACATGAAGCCAAGATATGTTCATCTTATCTGCCTGCACATGATCCATATCCTTCTATGCCCTGCATATTCATATGCCCATCTAAAAGCTTAAACGCTACAAGCATATCTGCCTTCACCATTCCAGGCATCCACTGCTCTCTGAAAACAAATGCCCTACACATCTCCTTTAAACTTTGCCACTCTCACCTTAAAGCTCTGCCCTTTAGTCTGACATTTCCAACCTGGGAAAAAGGTTATGACTATCTACCTTATCTATGCCTTTCATAATTTTATATCTTTCTATCAGATCCCTCCTCAACCTTCACATTCCGGAGAAATAAAATCCAAGTTTGTCCATTCTGTCCTTGCAGTTAAAATTCCCTTATCCAGTCAGCATTCTGATAAACCTCCTACACCCTCTCTAATGCCTCCACATCCTATAATGGAGTGACCTGAACAGCATGTAATATTCCAAATGTGACCCAGCCAGTGTCTTATGGAGCTGCATTGTGATTTTCTGACTCTTATATTCAATGCCCTGAGCAATGAAGGCAAGCACACCATATGCATTCTTTACCACTCTATTTACCTGTGTAGACACTTTCAAGGTAGCTATGGACTTCGACCCAAGTTTCATCTGTGCATCAGTGCCGATCAGGATCTTGCCATGAACTATATTTTCCCCTTACATTCGACCTTCCGTAGTGCAATACCTTACACTTACTTGGATTAAAATCCATCGGCTATTTCCCAACCTATTTCTGAAGCTGATCTATATCTCACTGTATAGTTTGACAACATTCCTCATTGTCTGCAACTCCAGCAGTCTTGGTGTTGTTGGATAAAACAATTTGCACATATATGTCCATCCCTTTAAGTTCATCTGTGCATGTTAAAATCCAGCAAAAAACTTGCTTTAAAAAAATGCTATAATAACATTTTAAACTTGCCATTTGTAAGTTCTGTAATCACCCTGCATCACTTTTGTGTTTACTCTGCATTTGTTTTACTCTTTACTGTTTTGTTACGTATTTGTTAGAATTTCCCTGAGTGATGGTACAATAAAGAAAATAAATCACAATTGTGATTCATCTGTACAAGTACTTTTCATTCTATCTAAACCATCAAGGATGAATTAGCACTGAAAATATTGCCTTTGTCAGAAACTCGCCATTTGCAATTTGCAGATACAGCACTGAGCATCAATTAATCAGGGAACAGTTGAGATATTATTGATGTTTGAAGAATTTAGCTAATGAAGGTAGGCACCTGTATGAAAGTCACTGATCAAATTTCAAAGCAGATAGAATAGAGAATGAAAAAAATAGCTTTTCTTTCCCCACTGAATTGAACACCTTTGTGCTATTGTCCAAGCTTAAAACAGATAATTGATATTTTGTGCACTTGCTCTTTGTTGTAACTGGCGATGGGTCACAGTTATTACCTCAGTCATATCTTGCATCACAGGATAATGAAAAAATTATTTCACATGTCTTCATTTCTCTATCCAAGGTGATTTAAGAATATCAGACACAACATCAATTTTTTTAAATATGTCTCACTATGATTATTGTTTTGGTGGCACCAGCTGGAAGAATATTCCACATGTTCCCTGGACTTCAAGAGAAGAATGTCCTGTTATCTGTCATCAAAATACATTTCTATCTTTAGTTGCAGCCTCTCTCCCAAGGTTCTATTTTCACTGTCTCAATTATAATCATATATTTTTATTTTTATTTACACAATGCCAGTTATTTCTCAGCCATACAGAGCTTTGATCAAACATTAAAAGAATGTTTAACTTCTCAACTAATCAACGGAGATGGTGCTTTAATCAAAAGTATAGGAATCATTTGGAATGGCATTGAGAACCTCAAGGCCAATGCACCAGGAGAACACAGAAATGCTGTAAGCAGCAGAAGGAGCATATTGACGAAGCATCCCGTCTATTCCTAGTAGCAACTACCTGCTGCATCTGTGGAAGAGTCAGTAGCTCCCACATTGAGCTCATCACTCACTTCAGAATCCATAGAACTAAAGTGGAAGCAAGTGATCCTTCATCTCGAGGGTCTATCTGAGAAGAAGAAAATTGGGATCAAGTGGAAAAGTATTGTGCCTTAGTGCCTTAGACAGATCAGACATAATTTTTATTGTATGTGGAATGGAAGCTGTCAGTTCTTCTGTTCTCATTATGCTGCTTGCCCAACTCCTCATTCCATGCTGATAAATCCAAGGATATTATCATCTAGTGCTTCTAAACTCCCTTTTCAATAATGCTAAATAATAGACTATACTTAACTCTAACCTGATATATCTTTCATGCCTTGTTGCATATCCTCAACTTAAAATAAAGTCTATAGCAGTGAAAAATTAATAAATAAGATTACATATGTACATCGATCAGCCAAACCATTATGACCTGATGAGCCAAAACATTATGACCACCTGCCTAATATGCTGTTGGTCCTCCGAGTGCAGCCCCATACGCAGCAGGGTGCGATGCACTGTGTATTATGACACATTCTTCCTGTGACCACAATTAACATTTTCTGTAACTTGGCCACAGTAGACCTTGTGTTGTTTTGGACCAGACAGGATAGCCTTCGTTGCCCTCGCGCATCGATGAGCCTTGGGCGCCCAACACCCTGTCACCGGTTTGTGGTTTGTCCCTCCTCGGACCACTGTCGGTGGGTACTCACCACTGCTGACCAGCAGCACCCCACAAGCCTTGCCGTATCAGAGATGCTCTGACCCAGTGACCCAACTTCAAGAACTGACTATTCACTTGCTGCCTAATATATCCCACCCCTTGACTGGTAACAAGGTAATCAATGTTATTCACTTCGCCTGTCAGTGGTCATAATGTTTTGGCTGATCGGTGTATATTTCCATATATCCCATATAAGGATATCGTATCCCGTATATATAGATTCTATTATACAATAATAAAATTGAATCTTTATAAAATGGATAAAGTGATGTAATAAAAACTGATCTTTACTTATGAACTTGGTTTAAATCAATGGCCAAGAAAACACATGGAATCAACACTCAATATAAACAGCATATTGTCGACACTCAGGGATACTCAGGGAAAAGTCAGTAAATTAGGATGAAATGACAAGGAAATAAAATGTATTTCAGATCTTTTCAGTTTGAAAAACGTTTGCTTCCTTTCCAATGGGAGTCTGTTTATCACTGATATTGTGGGCTTGGTTGATAGGGATGCATTTCAGAAAGTCCAGATTTGATGATTATAATTGTCAGATACAGCAACAGTGACCATTGTATGCATTTACACAACACTCTATGTGTGTAGCAAGAGTGCTTGTAATATTTTATTATAGGGACAAAAATAATACATTAGATAGAAGGTATGGAGAAATTGGATATTGGAGATCCTCAAGTTTACACAGAGGTGATAGTCCAGTTTTCAAGAGAGTTTTAAAAATCCTCTCGAATAAAACAAGAGTGAAAGAAATATCACAGGACCAGGTAAATGACCTGTGATGGAGTAAGTAGTGAGAAGTCTGATAAGAACATGAGATATAGAAGCAGACTATTTAGTCCCTGACATCTCTATAAGTTTTCAATTGTCTTTAACCTCCATCTCACTTTACTATATTATACCTCTTGATTCCAAAAATCTATTAATGTTTATTTTACATATGCATGACAAACTGAACCTACAGCTCTTTGAGAACATTAGAAACAAAAGATGCCAGTACTAGAGGGCCTGAATGAAAGGGAAAGGTTGGGCAAGCTAGGATTGCATTCCTTGGAGCATAGGAGGATGATGGATGATCTTATAGAGGTCTATTGTGAGGGAATAGATAGGATAGATGCACAAGAGTTACTCAGGGTAGGGGAATCAAGAACCATAGGTTTAAAGTGAGAGGGGAAAGATTTAATAGGAATGAGGGGCAACTTTTTCACACACAGAGGGTGATTACTATAGAATGAGCTGCCAGAGGAGGTAGTTGAGGCTGAAGCTATAACAACATGTAAAAGACATTTGGACAGGTACATGGATAGGCAATGTTTAGAGTGATATGGGCCAAACAAAGGCAGGTGGGACTGGTGTAGATGGGACACATTGGTCCAGAAGGGGAACTTGGGCCGAACCTCTTTCCGTGCTCTCGGACTCTGGATAAGCCGGTCAGTCAATTGTGCTTGCTGCATCATTTGGTAATATCGGGTCACTTTCATGCACTAACTTGAAATCCCTTGAAAAACCTCTTTTCCAAAAATCTATCAATATCTGCTCTGAATATACTCAGCCACTGGGCCTCCATTACCCTCTTGAGTAGAAAATTCTAAAGGTCCACTTCCCTTGGTGAAGAAATTCCTCCTGAGCCCAATCCTGAAAGATCAACCCTTTACTTGAAAAGTGACAATCTCAGGTCATCACGCGATTGTCACCCGTTTTGGGGTATTTCCATGGCCCGTCCACGATGGTCTAATTCGGTGGTGTGCAAATGCCAGGGATCAAAAGAACCAACCCACCCCTGTCAAGCCTTTGATCTTAAAAAAGAAAGAACGGCAACTCCCATGTCATAGCGAGGGACAAGAACTTCAGCCATGAAGCACGTATCTCAAACCGGGAACCCACCACTGATCATAGATGGCCGCTGTCAAGCCATCTATCGGTGTCGTGCCTGAGATGGAACCAAGGATTGGTGTAGCGCATCGCTTACAGTAGGCCTGCAGCCAGCATAACTGTGGGGTCATTGGTATCCCGGTTTTTCTTTGCTCCGTTGGCCTTCTCAACAACCTTGGTTCTCGGCCAGCCGGTTTGGCCACCATCGCGCTCAATCAAAGGTGTTTCCAGCAGGGACCTAGTGAGGAGGTATGGCTCGCTGCATGCTGGAACCAAAGATACATCACAGCTACATGTGGTCTGCAGCCACAAGGTCACAGAACTGTGGCCTCTAGCATCCCAGGATTGGATGTCACTGTGCATCCATCCTATCAAGTGGGAGACGAGTGACCACAACCCATCGTGACAGGGTGTGGACCACCCCCGCCGTTGACAGAATCACCTCTAGATCTGCAATCCCCAGCCATGGTTAACATCAGGACATTTGCCCTGTGAAGCCCTGCAAGGGTTGTGTATGTCTCAAAATATTAAAATTATGAAAGTATGGACTAGGGTGTTGGTTACTAAAGCAAAGAGATGCGGTTGAAATAGGAAAGGCCACAGAGAAACAAGTTATTTTAGACTGAGCAGATCTATTTATGCTTTAAATTACCTTGGTAAGTATTGCTACTTTAAGAAATAAAAATCAAATGAAGAATCTTCGATTTGAAATTTTAACTGCTTCTCTTTCCACGGATGCTGCCTAAACTGCAGTGTTTTTCCACCATTTTCTCTTTCATTTCAGTTTTAAAGCATCATGATTTTTTTGTTTTCAAGGTCAAGGTCAGTCAGGCTTATTATCGTGTGCAGAAATACACTAATGTACAAGCACAATGAAAATTCTGCTTGCAGCAGCATGTACACATAGACTCTGAGAATGCCCAACATGTAAGTTATGCATAAATTACACATAAATTATACATAAATTATACAAGACAGCGAAGAGAAAAAGATTGTGTAAAAGAACAAGATATTAATGCAAAAATACACAATTGAAAAAGTCTGCGGTAAATCAATTTGTGTATCATGCTGTTTAGCTTTTGCAGAATTAGGATTATGTAAGAGCTTATATTAGTTTATAGAGGTTCTGTACAAGTGAAAGCTGTGGCAGACTGTCAATATTCTGCTGAGATCCACTTTGGTTTGTTCAACTCAGCTAAACAAAATGATAGCTAAATGATACAGCAATCAGGCTACAACTATAAATTAAATAACACAATAGATAAATGATTTAAAATCCAACAGTTTTCAGTAGAAGTGTAACTAATGTCATATGACAATTGTTCATAGCTATATTTAAGAGTAAATGATCTGATGCATTGAACAAGACTGTCTGTCATTATAAATGCATTAGTTTAATTTGCATGCCCGTGATGTTTAAAAGTGTCAGTGTCTTTTCCATCGTTTGATAGCTATTACAGAAAGATGAGCAAGATGCTGGCTGGTAAAATACATGCTTGATGTCAACATCCCGCTGCTTCTTTCTTTCTCGGACTGCAGTGCAGCTTCTCGTTTTGCCTGCAGTATTTGAATCCCTCTCTTGCTCCTCAATGACCAACACTGGGCTGTTTTCCCACTGCAGGTTTGAATATGCATTCAGATTCAGATCAGTTATCAATGCTTCTCCGGCGTCCTAATTTTCGCTGAAATCACTGACAAGTCTGTAATTACTTGAGAGTTTTGAAATATAACGTCTTGCCTGGGTTACTTGAAAACCAAGCTTCATGGTAACAAGGCATAAACTGGATTGACTTCCAGTTTACTAATAGCAGTATTAAGAAATTTAATTTTAAACGTAGTTAAATGGATTGTTGTGTGGAGTGTGGGCATTCTTTGAAAATGTACGGGAGATGCATATCTGTTTTCTGGGTTGCATATCTGGGTTGGGAGCCTGCTTTAAATGTAATCGCTGATGGCCATAAACATCGCAAAAATTCCCACGCTTACCTGACCGTCAAACTGTCGCCACCAATCTACCTGTCAAATGTCCTGACGGTAAATAAATTGGTTAAACACAAGTAATTTATGGTATCTTCAAATGACTTTACTTATTTTAATATTACGTGCTTCTAAATGCATCTGTGACAACCTAGCAAACCTGGGGACAGCATGCGACAGCGCCCGCAATAAGCTACGATACCTGGCAACAAGCCAGCCGTCGCCGAGAAATTTCAATCCGGTTAATTTCTCAGCGACGTGCCGAGATCCACTACGATTCTTTGAAGACTCCTCACGAGTAGGCTGGCTCGAAGGGCCGAATGGCCTACTCCTGCACCTATCTTCTATGTTTCAATGTTTCTATCCCTTAATGTAATTTGTACCCTACATTCTGGTTACTGTTTGGAGGCCTGTATATAATCCCCATCAGAGTCCTTTTACCCTTGCAGTTTCTTAATTCTACCCCAAAGAATTCAACATCTTCTGATCCTATGTGATCCAGTGCTAAGATTGAATGTCATTCCTTTCCAACAGAGCCACCCCACCTCTTCTGGCTACCTGCCTGTCTTTTTGATGGGATCTGTATCCTTAGATATTTAGCTCAGATCCTCTTTCAGCCACGTCTCTGTGATGCCCACAATGTTGTAGCTACTAATTTCTTACTGCGCTACAAGCTCATAGGCCTTGTTCCACATACTGCGTGCATTCTAATATAACACCTTTATTTCAGTATTCTTCTCAAACTGGTCCCCATTTTTGCCTTAGACGGACTCATATCCATTTTTAAATTTCTGGCCCATTATTTCTTCTGGAGACTTCAATAATCTCTCCTGTGCTCTACTTCCCTTTAACTTTATCCATACATGCCCAATTTGTTGAACCAATTTTGACTCATATTACCATTCCATCATTATCATTGGACTACAATTTTGGAACTTCATACACAAGGGCATGTTCCTCCCTCACGTGAACTGAAGGAAGTCAAAATGTCCACTGTATCAAAGAAAACTAGGAATAGGCCATAGATGCTAACTTTGCCAGAGGGAGTAACAAGGAATTGCAGATGCTGGGTTACAAAAAAGGACACAAAGTGCCAGAAGTACCTCGAGTCCTGAAAAATATACTCTTCTCTCCCTTCTAAGGTTAGATCTAAAATAAATCATTTTCCAAAAGATCATTTGGAATTAAAATCATACAATTATAAGCAGTTAATACAAAGGATTCTTGAATATGCTGAATTCTGGAATGGGTCAATAGGTTGGTTTCATACTGTTCAATCTGTTGACACCATCTGGTGCGCAGAGAAAAATACCAGAGTGCAGAATGTAGTGTTGCAACATTATAGCATTACAGTTATGAGAAAGTCGAAATAAATAAAAAGAGCAAGGGCCGCAGTGAGGTTGGTTAAGAGATTGGAAGTACTCCCTTAGCTCATTAAACAGTTTGATAGCTGGAGGGTAGAAACTGTTCTTGAACCTTCACGTTTGGTCATAAATACCTCCAGTACTCTGCAGCACACTCCTAAATTATTGAACCGGAAACTTCAGCTCTTTTGGACCATTGGGAACCAACATAACTGAAAGACAAAGAATAATTGAAATAAAAATCCTTTCAGTGTAACAGCAGTAAGCAGTCTATCTGAGAAAAGACACAGTCATGAAGAATTATGATTGATTTTGAAAATGATGGACAGAGTAGGGTACGTACTGGTATAAATTTATTGCAGTTGGGAACTTGATGGAGTTTGCTTGTAGACTTGCCCTTATGATTTTAGTTTAGATCTTTATATTTTTTTATGTGGAAGTGCAAGTCAACAATGTTGTAGCAACAGGTAAAGATGAAAAGGTACCTAACTGATCAAAGCTAGTTGTTTGCCTATAATGTATAAGTTACTGTCAGACAGCTATGCTGGGCCGACCATATCTATTGTATGCCTGATATTAGACTCCCAAAGTATTTCTTTGATTCCCAGCATTGTCATGGGAAATGATTACCAAGCGGAGAAAGGAAGAAATTCAAGGTTGTGTTTAAAGCTTCCTCAAAGAATATCACCACCCGCACTTGGAAACCTTTGGTCCATGAATTCTCAAAGTGGAAATAGGATCGACAATTGTTAAGTTTCTTTGGCAAACTTATTATGAAGTTATTGAGTAGCTTCATACCGTTGTTCAGCACACATCAAAAATAAGCCAGAAAGACAACATTTTAATGAAGCTAATGACTGGGTAGGACATCTTCTTAGACACTGAATCTTGGATATTTTTGTATGACAATGTATGTGCCCTAGCTTAACTCCCCACCATCCCCTGAAGTTGATTGACCATTGGCAGATAAATAATAGATAGATCCACCAGTCTATCTGTTATTTTGAGAAGGAAATCTGAGAAATTCTATATCATTCCATGTAAATATTTTGAGGAAGTAGAGATATGAACAATTAAGATACTGTTGACAATACTTCTATCAAAGAAATGGAAGCACTAGACAGATTTAAATCAACCCAACCAAGTCCAGGAATCGATGGCATTTATTACCTGAGATTGTTGCTGGAGACCATCATGAAGGCTTGTGAGGTGTTGGCAATCGCTGTGATGGAGTTGTTTATTATTTAAGCAGTACCAAAAGATTGGAAACATGTGTCCAACATTAAAAGACTGGGGAAATAAACATCAACAACTACAAAGCCATGAGTAAAACTTCTTTGATGAGTTCAACCTCAAAAAGTGCTGAAACAACAGTCGACAATCAGGGGGAAGGTGAAAATCAGGAAACAATCAAGTCTGGAAGGAGGATGTTCAGTTTTTGGGAGGGAGTCTTCGTCAAGAAAGCCCTGAGAGTTCCTTGGGGGACCCTGATTATTTGGCATTCTATGTATGCCATAAACTCCACTTTATTGATACCTCCCAAGCAGAAGATGAGATGAGATATGGTCCCTTAAGTTCAGCTACCAGGCCATTGACACCTTTTCAGTTTCATCCAAAATGGCTGACAACAGCTTTGATTCAGAGCCTGAATATATTTCAATCTAATGAAACTTGTTGGTTGAACTGAACTGAACTGAACCACTGAGCTCCGGCTGTCAACATTAGGAAAGAGGTGAGTTGAGATCAGAGGGACAAACAGTATATAATGATGATGGCGTAATCATAGAGTGGCAGAATCATACAGTACAGAAGTTGGCCCTTCAGCCCACTCTGTCCATGCTGACAATTTTGCCCATTGCCCATGTCAATCTATATACTAAAACTCTAATTTGTTTGATTGTTTGTTCCTGGACTACAGCCAAAATGGTACACGGTAGCGTGACAATTTTAGGCCCAGCTTACCCACCTTTGGTGCTAATGAAAGATGTTTCATTGAAATCGGTGTTATATTTTTTTAAGTTATTCACATTTTAAAGTTTAAATCTGTCTCCTAGTGAGCGAGGGGGGAGGGAGGGAGGGGGGTAAAGGGAGGGGGGTAGAAGGAGGGGGGGAAGAGGGGAGAGGAGGGAGGATAAGGGGGGTTGAGGGGGATGGAGTGGAGGGGAGGGGAAGGGGAGGGGAAGGGGGAGGGGTAGGGGAGGGGGAGGGGAGGGAGGGGGAAGGAGGAGGGGAGGGAGGGGGGAGGGGGAGGAGAGGGTGCTGCACCAATGCAGGAGAGATCTGGGCCCAATGGGTCCACTTGGTCTAGTGGATACTAAAGATAGACACAAAATGCTGGAGTAACTAAGTAGGACAGGCAGCATCTATGGAGAGAAGGAATGTGTGACATTTCAGGTTGAGACCTTTCTTCGGACTGAGAGTCAGGGGAAAGGGAAATGAGAGATATGGATGATAATGTAGAGAGACATCGAAAAAATGAATTAAAGATATGCAAAAAAATAACAATAATAAAGTAAATAGGCCATTGTTAGCTGTTTGCTGGGTGAGAACAAGAAGCTGGTGCGACATGGGTGAAGGGGGGTGGAGAGATAAGGAATACAGTAGTCACTTGAAGTTAGAGAAATCAATTTTCATACCACTGGGCTCTAAGCTGCCTAAGTGAAATATGAGATACTGTTCCTCCAATTTGCAATTAGCCTCACTCTGACAATGGAGGAGGCCTAGGACAGAAAGGTCAGTGTGGAAATGGGAAAGGAAATGAAAGTGTTTGGCATCCAGGAGATCAGGTAGGTCCAGGTAGACTGAGCGAAGGTGCTCAGCAAAAAGACCATACTAATATGGTTGGCCCAGCTATTAAATGGTACACTATCTGAACATTAAGACAGCCTCCTAGTAACATAAAGATAATTGCAAAAGCAGTCAGGGAGCCCATTATGAATGATTGCTCTGATATTAAAGATATAAGAAGGGAAAATTTAAATGGCAAATTATATGGCATGAGAAAAATATATTTGATGAAGTAATTGCCAGCGTGATAATTTTTGACGTTTCATAACATAACATGTATTTTGCACAGGCAACCTTGCACGCTGTGCCTAAAGTGCAATGTTACAAGGTTTCAAGTGACCATTAATCATTTTGAGCATGAGTTTAACTGGCATATATCAAGAAAATTACAAATGTCTCTCAGCAGTCAAGTGTTTCGATAGACAAAGTAAAATAAATCAAAGATCAAGAATGAAGGTTTGGATTTATGTTGCAGTCTGGCAACAAAGCAACACTAGTAAGTCATGAGTTCAAGTAATGCAGTGATGAGGAAGCCATTTCTCTGAGTGTAATGTGAAATAGCAGCTAACAGCCGGTACCTGAGAGGGCCATATTTTGAAAAAAGGCACTCTGAAGGTGTTACCATTGCTCTACCCATAACATTTTCTAAATTCATTGGAAGGATAAGCAAACCAATGTCAGTGCCAGTTACACTCAGCTATGCTGAGCAGATCACATATTTTGTATCAAAACAAAGTGCTGGAGGAATTCAGCAGGTCTGGCGGAATCCATGGAGTGAATGGACAGTAGACATTTCAGGTTGGGACCCATCTTCAGGCTGAAAGTATCAGTTCCTCCAGCACTTTGATTTGTAATCAAGATTGCCGCACCTACAGTTTCTTGTGCCTTCACATCCTTTGTATGCCAGACATCAGACTCCTGGAGTATATTCCCTATTCCCAGCTCTGTGGTGGGAAATGATTACTAGGTGGAGAAAGGAAAAGATTCAAGGTTGTGTTCAAAGCTTCCTTGCAGAAATGCAACACCTCCACCAACCATTGAAAACCTTGGCCATGATTGCTCAAAGTGGATAAGAAATGGCGTCAAGCTTCTTGAGAGTTATTGGGAGCTGCAATCATCTGAGCAAATGGACAGTCTTCCACCATGCTTCTGGTTTGTGCTTTGTAGATAGTAGAGATGTCAGGAGATGAGTCTATCACAGGATACCCAACCTATGAACTGCTATTGCAGCCACATTATTGATGTTTCTGATTAATGATGACCCCCTCCTCTCCATCTTTGCATGTTGATGGTGGGGGGGGGGGGGGGGCTCAGCAATGATAATGATATTGATGGCAAAACTTGGAAACTTAGTCTCCCTCTTGTTGGAAATGGTCATTGCTGGCACTCTTGTGGCACAGGTATAACCTGCCACTTATCGGCCCACCCCCGAACATTGTATAGATCATGCTGCATTCAGCCATAGCCTTCAACATTTGCAGAGGGATTCAACATTGCGCAATCATCAGTGAATGTTCCCACATCTGGTCTTATGATGGAAGGAAGGTCTTTGATGAAGTAGCTGGAGATGATTAGGTCTAGGACACTGCCCTGCACACCTCCTGCAGTGGACTTTGAAGGGTACAAGACGGTGTCTGAAAAATGGCGACTCTAGTAACCTGACTCAGTGTGGTCTACTGTCTTGCACTCTTGTACTTAGTATGGTCGTGCCTAATTGGATTGCCACTGAACTGTATGCAAAAAAGAGAATTTCACTCTACTTAGGTACAAATGACAATAAAGTACCATGGAACCATTGATGTCCTCAAACTATAGAAATAAGGAACTGCAGATTCTGATTTACACAAAAAGACGCAAAGTGTTGGAGTAGCACAAGAGTCAGGCAGCATCCCTGGAGAACATGGTGTTTGTCTCCACTACCACCCCTGTCTGCATGTTCTAGGCACTTACCTCCCACTGTATGAAAAACGTGCCTCACAGGCAGGTTCCTAACCCGAAACATTATCTGTCCATTCATGCACAGATTCTGCCGAACCTGATGAGTTCCTCCAGCACTTGTTTTTTTTTGCGCAGGATTCCAGCATCTGCAGTCTCTTGTATCTAGGTCATTCACTGTTTCTCTTTTCACAGATGTTACTGAGAGTTTCAGATTTCAAGCATCTGCAGTTTTGTTTTATTTTCACTTCTTGTTTGAATATTTCAAAAAAACATGTATGTTATACATGAATATACATTATTAATGTATGATGCATATGCATTATATGATGTTTATTGTATATACATTATGATATAATGTATAATATACTGTACAACATATCATATTACACATATTGTGTGATGTGTGTTGAGGTTCACAAAAAAAAGCTGGATTGATAAGAAGACACAAGGAACCACAAATGTTGAATTCTTGAGGAAAAACCAAAGTGTGGGTCAGGCAGTATCTGTGGAGGGGATGGACAGATGGGACAGGATCCTTCTTCAGACTGATAAATTAAGGGAGAGGAAGCTGGGGAAGAGAAAGACATGCTCAGTTCCTCCAGCACCTTGATTTTTTAGCTTGACAAATGACGATGTGCTCCATAGACTGTATTCAAGGACACACAAGCACTGAGAAAGATCAACTGCTTCTGGAAAATAATAAACTCAGTGAAAGATGGTCTTTGCTCTACTTAAAGGAATTGCAAGGAATTCCATCCAGCATCAAATATTGCAGCCTACACATTCCAAGGTCCAGAACAGTGATAGAATGAAGCTCAGTTCAGCCACTGCAAAGGGTCTGAGGAGACTGATCACAGTTTGCGGCCATCCTCCCATTGCACGAGTGGTTGGGCTAAATTGTATAACGTCCTATTGGACACTCCTTCTGTGGAGCAAAAATTGAAGTCATGCAGATATAATGTAAATTTTGTAAACCAAATGGAATGTGATATGTTGTACTATGAACGCAGGTAAATTAATATACTGTTTATACATTTTATGAATAAAATATATTTTGATGAAAAATAACTAACTGTGCTGGTTCTGTAGCCTTAAGTACATTTGCTTAACGAAAAATGTACCAAAAAATTAGTGTGCATATCAGTTTGCTCTTTGAGCCAGCAAAGACATAATGAACTGAAATTACATTCTTAAATGTTGTAAGGAAATAAGAAATACTGTATACATGCTAAAATATCTTCCAGAACAATGTTACTTTAAAGAATTGTTCCATACAGTTCTTCGGTATGGTGGCGCAGCTGTAGATTTGCTGCCTTACAGCGTTTGCAATGCTGGAGACCCGGGTTCGATACCGACTGCGATTGCTGTCTGTACGGAGTTTGTACGTTCTCCCTGTGACCATGTAGGTTTTCTCCGAGATCTTTGGTTTCTTCCCACACTCCAAAGACGTACAGGTTTGTAGGTTAATTGGCTTGGTGTATGTGTATGTGTAAATTGTCTCTCGTGTGTGTAGGATGGTGTTAATGTGCGGGGATCGCTGGTCGGTGCAGACTCAGTGAGCCGAAGGGACTGTTTCCGCGCTGTACCTCTAAACTAAACTAAAATTTCACTGACCAGCCACAGGCATTGAAAACTAAAAATATATAATTTCATTGATAAAGGCCTGACAAAAATGTAGGTGGAAACACTTCACGTGCATGTTTGCTTAAACATCCACAGGCATTCTGTGCAAATATTCTATTTCATTGAAATTTGGTAGTCTGCCAAGAATTTATCAGGCACACTATGTCTTGTGCAGCATCTGGGTTTTTTTTGCAAGAAGTATATCAGTGTGATTGCTGAGACAGTTGAGCTGCACGACAAGACACATCAGGCCCGTCCAACCCTCCAGCAAGAACAGGTTGGGTGCCACCTGCCCTTTGGTACAATGTGTCCCAGTGGAGCTGCTTGTATTGGTTGGGCTTTCCCTCCACTGATGACCAGAGCAGCAGGTCTATTTCAGTCATTGATGCTCATGTTTCTCTGTTGCTGAATTACAGCATTTTCACAAGGGTAACATACCATTTAACAGATAACCAAATGCCAGGAAATCAGGAAGTAAAAGGGAGACATAAGAAATGGTAGATGCTGGAATCTTAAAAACACAATGCGCTGGAGCAATTCAGAGGTTAAGCAGCATCTGAGAAGAGAATGGACAGATGATATTAATCTTCTATTGATTAGCTGGAACATAAATCAAATGATTATGAACTTAGTCCTTGCAAACCATTTCCAAAAATTAAATCTTTTGTCCCAATAACATTATGATAAATCTGTATTCCAGCCTAGCAGTCTGAAACCTCTTCGATCCATTCTCTCCACAGATGTTGCCTGATCCACTGAATTGTTCCAGCACTTCGCGTTTTGAACCGGAAGTAAAACACAGTGGCCAAAAATCTTTGCATATTTTGCAGTCGTGTTCATGCATTTATCAGTTCAGACTTGATAAAAATAATTGTGCAGGAAAATAACTGCAGATGCTGGTACAAATCGAAGGTGTCACAAGATGCTTGAGTATCTCAGCAGGTCAGGCAGCATCTAGGAGAGAGGGAATGGGTGACGTTTCGGGTTGAGACCCTTCTTCCATCTAGTTGAGAGGGAATGGGTGATGTTTCGGGTCGAGACCCTTCCTTCATCTAGGAGAGAGGGAATGGGTGACGTTTCTGGTCAAGACCCTTCTTCCTTCATCTAGGAGAGAGGGAATGGGTGACGTTTCGGGTCGAGACCCTTCTTCCATCTAGTTGAGAGGGAATGGGTGACGTTTTGGGTCGAGACCCTTCCTTCATCTAGGAGAGAGGGAACGGGTGACGTTTCGGGTCGAGACCCTTCTGGTCTCGCCCCGAAACGTCACCCATTCCCTCTCTCCAAGATGCTGCCTGACCTGCTGAGTTACTCCAGCATTTTGTGATACCTTTGATAAAAATAATTAATCATCAACGGAGAATGACAAGAATACTGATAGCTTGAGCCAGTTAAATATGGATTTGTGCACATGTCATACATCTGTTACTTGAAACTATTAGGAAAACTATCAATTTAATAGTTAAACTGAATTTTAATTGAATTGGAGCAAAACCTAAGTAATCAATTAATAATTAAGGCATTGGATGACTCTAAAGCAATAAGATCCCTAAAGATTTGAAAACTAACAAAGCAGCATAAGTTTCATGTTTATCAAAAGTGCACTTAAGATATGGTAAAAATATGGCATAAATCAAACCCAAAGTGAACAATGAAGATTGTAATATATTTAATATATTTTAAACTTGGAGTTCACATCCCTGCTTAAGCGGTATGTAAAGCAAGACACCATTACCATTCATTATTCCAACATTTTTGGTTTGGCAACTTAATGGCAGATTGGCAATTTCCTCTAACTGAAGAGACACAAGGAACAGCAGATCATAAAACCATAAGATCATAAGGCATAGGAGAGAATTAGGCCATCCAGCCCATTGTGTTTGCTCCGTTATTCGATAATGGCTGATCTATTCTTCCCTCTCAAACCCATCCTCCTGTCTTTGACCTGTTAACCTTTGACACCCTTACTAATCAAAAACCTATCGATATCTGATTTAAAAATAGCCAATGACTTGGCCTCCACCGCTGTCTGTGGCAATGAATATCACAAATAGTGTCTTTGGATGTTTCTGTGCCAGGCAATTAAAAATTGATTTAACCTGGAATAAATCATGTTTACGACTATGAGTCAAATTATACCAATGGGTAAATTTGACAGGCTGCTGGCTGTAATGAGTCACCCTTGAAACGCTGACATGATTTCTGCATCAGAAACATAAGTAACAATGCATATGAAAATTGGACCAAATTATCCCACTGATTGGCATTCCCGTGACAAAATGGTCTTTACTGCATTGCGCTTTAATATACGTTGTATATTATCCTCACCTCCTCTATCATCACCACTTAAAAAACACCCATCCTTCCTAAAACTACATTTTCAACTATGCCAGTAGTGCAAACCTCCCATAATGAAATCCAGGGAATCAAAACGTTTTAGTCATGGAGTCATAGAGCATGGAAATAAGTCCTTTGGCCCAAATAATCCATGCCAACTAAGTTACCCAACTGAGCTGGTCCCACTTGACCCATATCTATTCAGACTTTACCTACTCATGTACCCAGTGCTTGTTGTTTGTTCTCAAAAAGATGCCAGTTTGCACGATTAATGGATGGAAAATGAAATAATAATATTTATATTTTTAGAGGTGCCAGTACACTGAATCAACACATGTGATCAGTAAAAGCACTGCATGTACCCATCCAAATGTCTTTTAAATGTCATAATTGTACTCACTTCTACAACTCCTTCTGGCAACTCATTCCATGTACGCACTACAGTCTGTGTGAAAAGGTTACCCCTCAGGGCCCTTTATAATTTTTCCACCCTCACCTTTTAAACCTACACCCTCTAGTTTTAAACTCCCCTACCCTTGGGAATAAACTGTAGCTATTCACCTTAAGAGTATGCCCCTCATCATTTTATAAACCTATATCAGTTCCTCTGACACTTCAGGGGAAAAAGTCCGAGCCTATCCAACTGCTCCTTCTAACTCAGACCCTCCAGAACTGCTAACAGCCTTGTACATTTTCTACCTCCGAAGGCAGTGGAGGCCAATTCTCTGAATGCATTCAAGAGAGAGCTAGATAGAGCTCTTAAGGATAGCGGAGTCAGGGGGTTTGGGGAGAAGGCAGGAACGGGGTACTGATTGAGAATGATCAGCCATGATCACATTGAATGGTGGTGCTGGCTCGAAGGGCCGAATGGCCTACTCCTGCACCTATTGTCTATTGTCTATTAAATTTTTTTGCACTCTTTCCAACTTGTTGTGTTATAGCTCATGTTCACAAGTTTTTTTTAAATCAGGACAGATACATCACTGAAACAATTAGCAGGATTATTACTCACACAGTTTACAAATTGCATTTCTGAAATCATCCACTATTTTGTATTCTGGTCCATGGAAAAAACTGTAAAACCTTTCATGCATCATTCGTCATTGTTGTTTGAATGTAAATCTTGACAATGTCTCGCGGAGATCTATTATCAATCAATGGGAACATCCCGAGCAAGCCTGAACACGTCATTCAAAATCCAAAACTGAAGATGTTAGGAATCTACATAAAAACAGAAAATGCCCCAAAACATAAGCAGCAGGTCAGGAAGTATATGCAGGGAAGAACAAGTGTTAACAGTCATCAGGCTTTTTGACCTGATTAAATCTCTCTATCTCTTTCACCAGAGACTATCTGACGTTGAGTACTTCCGGCACTTTCCGACCTTATTTCTGACTCTGCCATCATATCAGAACTTTCAGAGTAAAGAAATTCCGCACTCACATAGACATCTCACAACCTCAAGTCATCCCAAATATTTAAATATATTTCAAGAATATTGGTTGTTCTGATGAAGGAAATTGGTAGACCAGACAGTCTACATTTTTAAATGATGTTGGTTGAAAGATTGATATTAGGAAAAGTCATTGGGATGAAACCCTTAACGTTCATGGGATATATTACATCTATCTGCGAAGACAGTTGACTTTAGTCCAATATTCCATCAAATCAAACTTCCAGCCTGGAAAGGGGACGTGAAACTAATTTCTCCACTTTAATTGGGAGTATAGCTAATTTTAGAATCCCGTACCATTATTATAATATCTATAAACATCAAAGACTTGAACTGATCACTTTCTGATTCAGTTGAATCTTCTGACCACGAGCAATTTTTTTGCCAACATTGTCAGAAAAATGCCATCAGTTGTGAACTGGATCCATGATCTGATTGAAAGCTTAATTAAACAATAAGCAAATAAGTTAATGCAGTGGTAAAGTAATCTTATCAAGCCTCCACTTCTTCAGAAAATGTCAGAGATTTGGACTGTCACCGAATATTCTATTGAACTTCTACAGGCGTACGGTTGAGAACATCCTGACTGGTTGCAACACAGCCTGCTTCTGTAAGATGAATCCCCAGGAAGGAAGGAAGCTGCAAAAGGTGCTGGACATTACCTGATCCATCATGGGTACTCACCTCCCAACCAATCTACAGGAAAAGCTGCCTCAAGAAGACAGCTAATATCAAATACCTACTTCGCCCTTGTCATGGTTGCATCTCACTGCTACCCATTGAGACGAAGTGCTTGAGAACCATGACCTCCAGGTTTAAGACTTCCCAGGCAACTATCATGCAATGAAACCACACCACAGAGCATTAACTACCACCATTCCTAAGTAATGATCTACAATGGACTTTGTTATGGTTGCACTATTCACAGTACTTCAGTTTTGCATTATACTTGGTCTGGTTACCTATTATTAATGATTATTAATTTATTGTATTATTGATTATTGTATATTTATGCATGTGTTATTGCACGTCAGGCCTGTAAACCTGTAGCGATTCAGAATTTCATTGTTCCATTGCAGGTATATATGACAATTAAACTCTCTAGATTCTTGACACAGTTCCAAAACAATGAAACTGAAACAAAAATTGGGAAATCCCCCAACATCGGGAACATTTTTCCTGCATCCAGCCTCTCCAATCCCTGAAGAATTTTATATGTTTCTACAAGATCCACTCTCATCCTTCTAAATTCCACAATATAAGCCCATTCGACCCATTCTTTCATCATATGTCAGTCCCGCCATCCCGAGAATTAACCTGGTGAACCTGTGCTGCACTCCCTCAATAGCAATAATGTCTTTCCTCAAATTAGGAGACCAAAATTGCACACAATACTCCAGGTGCAGTCTCCCCAGGGCCCTGTACAACTGCAGTAGGACCTCCTTGCTCCTCAACTCAAATTCTCTCGCAATGAAGGTCAACATGCCATTAGCTTTCTTCACTGCCTGCTGTACATGCATGCTTACTTTCAGTAGGCAAATGGGACTAACTTAGACTGGTATTTTGGTTGGCATGGACAAACTGGGCCAAATGCCTGTTTCCATGTTGTATGAATCTATGATTCTAATCAAATAGGAGAAATAAATATTAGATCCTTGATGTAGGAAATTAACCTGCAGCAGTAAACTTAAGTTGGGCATTTATTCACAAAATGCTGGAGTAACTCAGCAGGTCAGGCAGCATCTCGGGAGAGAAGGAATGGGTGACGTTTCGGGTCGAGACCCTTCTTCAGACTGATGTCGGGGGTGGGACAAAGGAAGGATATAGGTGGAGACAGGAAGATAGAGGGAGATCTGGGAAGGAGGAGGGGAAGGGAGGGATAGAGGAGCTATCTGAAGTTGGAGAAGTCGACGTTCATACCACCGGGCCGCAAACTGCCCAGGCGAAATATGAGGTGCTGCTCCTCCAATTTAAGTTGGGCATCTTGTCAGCGTGGATGAGTTGGGCTGAAGGGCCTGTTTCCGTGCTGCTAACTCTATGACTCTATGACTCTAAGACTTGTCAGGTGTGAGAGTCTGTTTCTATCACCCTCTTAGGCATATTTAGCTGCTGTTGGCTTACTCAAGAATTATGACAACTGAATCAAAAAGACTCCCATTGCTATTGTGGTTCCAACTCGAGAAGGGAGTGACAAGTTTAGTTTATTAATGTCACATGCACCAAGTTACAGTGAAAAACCTTTTGTTACGTACCCAAGTATAAGGGGGTATGGGGAGAAGGCAGGAACGGGGTACTGATTGAGAATGATCAGCCATGATCACATTGAATGGCGGTGCTGGCTCGAAGGGCTGAATGGCCTCGTCCTGCACCTATTGTTCATTGTCTATTGTCTATAACACCATCTTCAGCAAACTCTTTTACATTCAATGTGTGAGAGGATGTAGCCTATGTGGTACAAAAGAAACAGATTGCCCAAAGAGTGTAATGTATTTACTGTAGATGCAAACATTGCCTGTGTTTGTACTAACATATTTTTCTATGAAAATATTTTAAACAAAAACAAGCACCTTCAGGGACTGTTATGTTCCAGATTGTTAAACAGCATGTGTGAATAATCTGCAGCTTGCAACCCCGTGGCTGGAGGCAGAATCGAGGCAGTGGAGTTGGGAGGGACTTCAGCAAGAACAATTTTTTAAAATAGAGCAAGGGGAACATTCTCTCTCTCTCTCTCTCTCTCTCTCTCTCTCTATATATATATATATGAGGACGTTTCCCCAATCCCCCCCCCCCTTTATGCATTGTCACAGTGATTAACCAGCAGGGCTGGTGATTATTGTTTGTTTTATTGTACAGTATTAGGAGAGGGAGGGATGCAGCTGTCAATTAAAGAAAGGAGCTGGGTGGGGATGATGTCAGAGGAAAGAGAGAGGGAGGAGGAAGAGGAGGGGGGAGGAGGGAGGGGAGGAGGAGGGAGGAGGGAGGAGGAGGGAGGAGGAGGAGGGAGGAGGGGGGAGGGGGGAGGAGGGGGGAGGAGGAGGGAGGAGGAGGAAGGAGGAGGAGGAGGAGGAGGGAGGAGGGGCGGGCTGCGACCGTCAATCACAGGGTGATGTCAGTGATTTCTGTTTGCAGCGGTGGCGGGGGGAGCAGCGCCGCGGAAACTCGCAGCGTAGAGGCAGAGACAAACTGACGCACACACAGACAGAGAGAGAGGTGGCAGCAGCAGCAGCAGCAGCAGCCTGGGTGCTTGAAGCGTTCTCTAAAGCACCGGCAGTGCAATGGACAGTGACGATGATAATGTGGAGGAGACGGTGGAAGGTGAGTGTCTTGTGCCTTGTTGCTCGCACTGCTACAATGTGGCCAGTGTGTGAGTGGTGTTACTGTGTGTGTGAGAGAGAGAAGGCGACCGAGTCTACTGGGGCAGCAGGGAGGGGTAATGTGAGCTGCAGAGCCGCAAAATCACGCGCTTTACAAAGAAAAACAAATGTACCTTGATTTTTTTTTTAAAATTACAAATATAGTTGAGCGAGAGAAAAATAAGAAATCACATGCACCCGCGGTTAATTCGTTTGTTTTTACTTTTCTATGTAATTTTTGGAAAGTTTGTTTAATCTACTCCAAAGACGTACAGGTATGTAGGTTAATTGGCTGGGTAAATGTAAAAAATTGTCCCTAGTGGGTGTAGGATAGTGTTAATGTGCGGGGATCACTGGGCGGCACGGACTTGGTGGGCCGAAAAGGCCTGTTTCCGCGCTGTATATATATGATATGATATGATACTTAAAATTGATCGAAGGCATGACGTTGAGTTCTGGAAGTGTCGCTGCAACTTGGTGCCAACACATTTTTTTTTTTAAAACAATAAAAAAAAAAATTCATTCCCATCAAAAAGATTAGAAGTAATCAAAAACATTAGAATTAAAACCTGCACCGGATCCCCAATGAATAAAAGAGTTTATTTTTGAAGTATGGTATTCTAATTTAAGAAAAATTGGGGTTAATTTAAGTTATGTAACCTGGATTACTGTAGATGTAGCCAATATTCGGTGCTACGTGAAAGCCCCAGTGTTGGAAGAAACGTGTCGCTTCTTCACTGTCGGCCTAAACGAGGGCAGAAAAAAACTTTCTATTATATTTTGGAACGTGCTATAGCTTCCCAACTCAAATACCACCTCTCTACCAATAACCTGTATGAAACTTTCCAATCCGGATTCCGCTCCAACCACTGTACTGAAACTGCGCTCCTCAAAATCACAAACGACCTTTTCCTCTCCTCCGATGCTGGCAACCTCAACATCCTCATCCTACTTGACCTCAGCGCCGCCTTTGACACCATAAATCACTCCATTCTCCTCACCTGACTTGAAACCTCCTTTAACATCACCGGCACGGCCCTATCCTGGTTCAAATCTTACCTCTCTGACAGGCACCAGTTCATCTCCATTAACAACTGTAAATCCCCCACCGCTCCCCTCCCCCAAGGTGTCCCCCAAGGCTCAGTCCTTGGCCCCCTCCTCTTCATCCTCTACCTGTTCCCCCTTGGTCAATTAATCCGCCGTCATGGTCTCAACTTCCACTGCTTCGCCGATGATATCCAGCTCCTCATCTCCACCAAGTCAATCTCCACCACCACACACTCTACACTGACAAACTGCATCACTGAAATAAAATCTTGGCTTCAATCAAATTTCCTCAAACTCAACTGCAACAAATCTGAAATCATCATCATTGGTCCAAAAACGCTCACCAAATCCACCCAAAACTTCATCCTCAATATTGATGGTCTCCCAGTATCCACCTCCCCTCACATCCGGAATCTTGGAATCATCTTTGATCAAACCCTCTCCTTTGACAAACACATCAAACACATCACAAAGACAGCCTTCTTCCACCTCAAAAACATTGCCCGTCTCTGTCCATCCCTCTCCTCCACAGCTGCAGAAACCCTCATCCACGCCTTCATCACCTCCCGTCTGGACTACTGCAACAGCCTCCTCTATGGCTCACCCTCAAAAATCATCAGTAAACTTCAATACATTCAAAACTCCGCTGCCCGTCTACTCACCCACTCCCCGATCCGTGACCATATCACCCCCGTCCTTTACAAACTCCACTGGCTCCCCATCCCCCAGAGAATCCAGTACAAAATCCTCCTCATGACCTACAAAGCCCTCCATAACCTGGCCCCATCCTACCTGACTGACCTCCTCCACAGGCACACTCCCACCTGCACCCTCCGCTCTGCTGCTGCCAATCTCCTGTCCCCCCCCATCCGGACCAAACTCAGATCCTGGGGGGACAGGGCTTTCTCCATCGCTGCTCCCACCCTCTGGAACTCACTACCCCAAACCGTCAGAGACTCCTCCTCACTCACCACATTCAAAACATCACTGAAGTCTCACCTGTTCAGCACTGCCTTCAACCACTGAAGGTCACCTCACCTTCTGTCTCCTTTTTCTGTACGTTTACTTATTTATCTATTTATTCAATTCTCTATGTTCTAGAAATCCCTGTAAAGCGTCTTTGAGTGTTTGAAAAGCGCTATATAAATGTAATGCATTATTATTATTATTATTATATTACAAAGATGTAATCTTTCATTCGTAATGTTTTATTAAATGATCTGTCGAGGGAAGGGAGGTGATTGTCAACATTTGCCCACTTGACATAACATTGATGTGCAGAGGAATTGGTTATTATGTAGAGATACAAGCGCTTCCCCAGTTGGGATGGTACGATGGGTCTCACAACAAAGGAAAAACAAAATTCTCCACTGCCGTAACATTGAACACTCAGCTGTTGTTTTTCACTCGTGATAAATAATCCAATCAGAACAAAAATCTCCTCCCTCCTCCTTCAACCGAGCTTGTCACGGATGAGAAATCGGTCGGTATTCATGGGCAAATGCCTTCTTTCTGATAAAATGAATATTCCTCTTGATGTTTAGTCAGTAACGATTATTTGTCAAGTAATGAATGCAATAATGGATTTGAAACGATGATTTTTACTTTTGCAGAGGTTCAGTAAGTTTAAAATGTTCCTATTGTAGGTCCCCTGGATGAAGATAACCAGCCACATGGGTTCTGTAAAGTTACCTATTCCTCTAGTGACAGATTTGAAGGGCATTTTATACATGGTGAGAAGAATGGTCCCGGGAAGTTCTATTTTTTTGATGGCAGGTAAAACACTAGACCATCAATTTTAAACTTATCACTTTTGTTTATTAATGTTTACTCCATTAGAGAGGTTTTGTTTTTAACCTGAGTCAGGAAGTTCTTTGTCGTCTATTACTGGGAATGTTTACAATGGTGTGGACTGTGTAAATAGGAAAGGGATGTTTGTTGCCTTTTCAACCGTTGTCAAAATACTTTAAAATTTATGGATGATTCGGGTGGATTTGCTTATCGTACCCTATCAAATTCTTCTCGAGGAACAATTGAAAATAATGTCATTAACAGCACACATTGAGCTCACAATGATGCTGATGGTTGGACTGTCAATATTTTTACTGTTGAGGATTATTTTCTGTTCTGGTTCATTATTATAGATTTAATATAAAAATGGTTTTTTTTCTCCAACTATGTTTCAATGCTACCTTGCTAACTTTGTATTGTCTTGTGACAGCATATTGGGGATTCAATTATTTTTATGGGCCTGTATCCAGTATCATGAAGTGAAATTTTGTGCTTGTGGTATACATATTATTTGTTTGTAATTAAAATGGAAGGCAGGATTAAGCTCTGACATTTGGGGGAAGATAAGCCTTTAAAATATTGAAGACAATATTTTATATATGTATGACATGAGTTGGTAAAATAATATTTAAGTTATATTGAATAAATTTAAAATAAAATCAAATCAATGTAGTATAATCAAATCATATATACTTTAATGCCCATGTTCTCTTTTTGTGCAAAAATAGACTTGTTTCATATCTTGTCAACATTTTCAGGATATAAATTAAGTGTCTCTATTTAGAATAGGTTTCTAAGGTAAACCAATCAATCTAATCTCTTGGATATATACAAACTGCTGGAGTAACTCAGCGGATAAGGCAGCTTCTCTGGAGAAAAAGGATGGGTGAAGTTTCAGGTCGGGACCCTTTTTCAGATTGAAGTCAGTCTGAAGAAGGGCCCTGTCCCGAAACGTCATCCACCCTTTTTCTCCAGAGACGCAGCCTGACCCACTGATTACTCCAGCACTTTGTGTCTATCTTGGGTATAAGCCAGGGGTGTCAAACTCATTTTTGGTCACGGGCCGGAATGGGCAAAATGTGACTTCATGTGGGCCGGATCAGCTGTGCACGCGCGAACGCACTTGTGCGTGCTCCCACAGCTTTCGTTACCTTCGTTTTTTCAACCTGCTCTCATGTCTCTGCTACAAGTACAAAGTGTTTCACTTTACGAATTTTGTTTCTTATGAAGAAGATTGCCTAGCAAGCAATAAATACTTTTATGATTGGTATCTAGGCCCTAGACAGAGTGGATGTGGAAATAATGTTTCCAGTGATAAGAGAGTCTCGGACAAGAGGTCACAGCATCAAAATAAAAGGTCATACATTCGAAATGGAGATGAGGAGGAATGGGTGGTGAGTCTGTGGAATTTAGTGCTACAGACAGTGGTGGAGACCGACATTAGGTATTTTTGAGGCAGAGATTGACAGGTCTTGATTAGGTTACAGGGAGAAATAATACAATAGAATGTGGTTGAGCGAGAAAATAGATCAGCCATGGTTGAATGGCAAAGTAGATTTGATGGGCTAACTGGCCTAATTCTGTTCCCCTGTCTTATAGTCTTCCTACAGTGTTTATGTTTTGCCCACAATGGGTTTGCTGGGTGGTGAACAGCCAAACTGCAGCTACCTGGCATGGTGAACGATCGCCTCATCTCTCCTGAAGGCCCCGCTCCCCATCCTTCTCCTTATGTCTTTCTTCCTTCCCCTCACATCCTCTCCCCTCGCCTCTCATGTCCTTCTCCACCCTCACCTGCCCTCTCCCTTTCTTCAGCCTATCCCTTCTCTCATCCTCATTTCCTTCATACCAACTACTCCCCCACTCCCCTCCCTTACTTCATCCTCTCTCTTTCCTTACCTCGTCCCTAAATCCCCTCCCTTCGCTCATCTCTAAACACCATGCCTTCGCTCATCTGCTCCCTTCCTCATCCCCTCCCTCCCTACTTCCTTTCTTTACCACCTACTCCCCCACTCCCCTCCCTCGACAACCTCTCTTCCCTCATCCCTAAAAACCCTCCCTTCCCTCATCTGCTCCCCCTCCCCTTCCTTTACCACCACCTTCTCCCTTCTCTTCCCTATTCCTGCATAACTACCTGCTCGTCTTCACATCCCACCTAACCTTAACCCAAACCCAGAGCCCCAACCCTGGAAACAGGTCAGATTTTGGATTGCTGGTTGCGGCCCCATTCACAGTGCGGCAACGTCCCACCAGCCTCTATCCACGCACTCACCTGGGTCTCAGGTACATGGTGGCGGTCTCTGTGTCGGCAGCCCAGGCACTTCCCATTGTCCACAACAACGCTGAGACTCCCCACCTTCCCCACGCCGGCCCCCTTCCCGCCCGCGTCACCGCATGGCCTGTCCCGGGAGAGAGAGCGGGGGAGAGAGAGCATCGAGGGAGCAAGAGAGAGCGTCGAGAGAGAGAGCGGCGGGGAGAGAGCAGTGAGGGAGGGAGAGAGAGCGGAGGGGGAGAGAGAGCGGCGGGGAGAGCGGAGAAGGAGAGCGGGCGGAGAGAGAGAGAGAGAGAGAGCGGCGGGGAGAGAGAGCGGCGGGGAGAGGGAGAGTGGCGAGAGAGAGAAGGAGAGTGGCGAGGGAGAGAGAGAGAGCGGTGGGGGAGGGAGAGGGGGAGTGGCGGGGGTGGGAGAGAGAGCGGCGGGGGAGAGGGAAAGTGGCGAGGGAGAGAGCGGCGAGGGAGAGAAAGCAGAGAGGGGGAGTGGCGGGGGAGAGAGAGCGGCTGCCATACAGTTACAATAATAAATGGTTGCAAATATACTTTTTCCCCCCCCAAATTATCCTGTGGGCCGGATGCGGCCCGTGGGCCGGTAGTTTGACACCCCTGGTGCAGCATCTGCAGTTCTATGTTTCTACACTCTGATCTCTTCATGGCCACAGCTTATTCAACCTTGCTTGCTTGTCACATTTTCCACCAAAAATGTTTCGAGCTAAATTTATGTTTTCATTCAATAATTGAGCAATTAAATAATTTTAAAAATCACTGAAGTACAGATATCATAATAACATGATTTTATTTATCCCTTGAAACATTAATATATTGATTTAATGTTTTAACATTTCCAAATTCCTTAGACTTAGATCTTTGTTAAAAATGTTATATCCAAATGGAATTTGGCTGTGCAGTTCAAGCATGGAAGTTACATTTAATTATCAATGTAGCATCTTTTCTTGTAGTCAATGACAGTCATGGTGTATTTTTCTTTCACTAATTGCACTTTTTTAGCTTTAGACGTTGCCCATGGTCTCTCCTTGGCAGCCAAATAAACCTGCTTTGTTATTGTAGTAGCTACCTCTAAACTCATCAGCAAAGCCAGCACAGTGCAGGGTGTTCTGGTTGTTTGTGCCACAACGTTCCCAGGCAGAATGTGGTTAAATAGCGTGAGATTGTGCAAATATCTCTGCTGTTCACATCTATAACCTATTCAAATTTGAACTTATTAACAATTTAAAATTGCCTGAAATTTTGGCTCTTCTGAAATGAACGAAGTTGTTAAACTTGAGGTGCCTGAGTGGGCAGCTTTGCAAGATTAAAAGTGGCAATCAACCCTAAGGAACATGGTGTTCATGCAGTCTTACAATGAACTGAAGGTGCCTTTTTATGTGTGTGTGAACACTTCAGAACCTTTTGCTTACGTGTATATTAGAGGAAACAGAACTGTCGCACACCATTTGTCCATCTGTGGCAGCATTTGTATTCCAAATCTTGTTTTCAGCTAAAAGAGTCCATTAAAAAAAACTCCTGCTGATGAAAGTAGTTAATTAGCTAATTTGCCTTTGATGATAATTTATTGACATTTTGACACCTCGGAAAGATTCCAATTTCAAAGCCAGATGAGGCAAAGGAGAATGATCGTGCACATGGACTTGCATTGCTCAGAGTGGATAGAAATAAATTTAGTTTCTTTATAATTGTGTTTCCTTCATGATAAAAAGTTATTGATATTTGAGGGCAGATGAGGCGGCTTGGAAGGAAATGGGTTAGAGGAGACAATCTTGGGAAAAGAAGTGTCCCACCCTTTGCTTTTCGGGGGAGTCAGGAAGTCATGATAATCGGATCAACTGGCATTCCAACTTTATCTTTTGACTGGTGGCAGACCAATTTCCCTCTGGGATAAATAAAGTGGCATCATATTGTTTTAATTGAACCATCTCAATTGATAAGCGATGTGGGAAACTATCCCATCAGTTTGTCATGGATCCAGCCAAGCTAACATTACCTTGAAAATCGGTTTAAACCCAGCATCTGCAGTTCCTTCCTGCACTTGAGCTTTGGGGGCTGGTGTTGTGACATCCTGCTCTCTCTTTGACAAAGGGACGTGTATTGGTGAGAATACCTGGTAACTAGGGTCATACGTGTTTAGTGCTATTATTATAAAATTCTTCTTATTCTAAAGAATGGAGTGGAATGTTTTTGTATTTACACATATTTCAGTCAATAATAAACCAGCCAATTTACAAGTTGAGAGACTAACAAAAGTGGCAGCAGACAAGGGTTCAGATTAACACTCCTTCTGAAAGTAGTTTTTACGAAGATATTAGAAACAGAAACATAGAAAATAGGTGCAGGGGGAGGCCATTTGGCCCTTCGAGCCAGCACCGCCATTCATTGTGATCATGGCTGATCATCCACAATCAATAACCCGTGCCTGCCTTCTCCCCATATCCCTTGATTCCACTAGCCCCGAGAGCTCTATTTGGCCTCCACTGCCCTCTGTGGCAGAGAATTCCACAAATTCACAACTATCTGGGTGAAAAAGTTCCATCTCACCTCAGTTTTAAATGACCTCCCCTTTATTCTAAGACTATTGCTCCTGGTTCTGGATTCGCCCAACATTGGGAACATTTTTCCTGCATCTAGCTTGTCCAGTCGTTTTATAATTTTATATTGCCAGGACTCAAGGGCCCGAGCTATAGGGAAAGTTTGGACAGGCTTGGACTTTATTCCTTAGAGTGCAGGAGGCCGAGGGGTGATATTAAAGAGGCGTATATAATCATGAGGGAAAGAGATAGAGTAAATATATTTTACCCTGGGTAGTGAAATCAAGAACCAGAAGACATAGGTTTATGGTGAGAGGGGAAAGATTTGATAGGAACACGAGGAGCAATTTTTTCACACAGAGGGTGGTGGGTATATGAAAAACGATGCCAGAGGAGGTAGTTGAGGCAGATAATATAGCAGCATTTAAAAGACACTTGGACGCATGCATGGATAGGAAGGGTTGAGAGTGATATGGGCCAAACACGGGTGAATGGGACTAGCTTAAATGGGACACCTTGGTTATCATGGACGAGTTAGGCTGAAGGGCCTGTTTCTGTGCTGCATGACTTTATGGTTCTATGACACCATAAACACTTGAGGATTCACTTGCAGTTAAGTTGGCCTTAATTTTACGTTCAGGACTCTGGAGGGGGTCTTGTTTTTACTGAAATTGATAAGAATGCTTTGAACTGAACAATGGCAGGATTAAAAAAGTAGATCTTGCACAAGATATTTAGAAGTAAATGCTACTGTTAATTGACTGTATAATTTTGTCTGCCACTTTGGAAATTATTGTAAAATCCACATTTGGAAGAGTGTCAGGAATACAAATGGAATGGAAAGCGTGCACCTCCAAATTACTAATGTGTGCTTAAAAAAACATGGAAATCTGGCAGATGGAAATTGGGTTGACATCCAGGATCTTGAACTACACTGGGGGAGTCTCTCCCCATGCACCAACCAATCTCCTTGATTATAAGTATATTGGCTGTTGAAGGAATGTAATATTTTACACCAAGAGCAGATTACAGGAAAGAGCATAATAATTGGACTAGGATGGCATGATAGATGGGCGTAAAGCCCTTGAATAGCTAGACTCGTATGTGAGGAGGCCTTAAATGATATATGTAAGTGGAAGATCAGATGCTTCACTTGGTTGAGCAGCAAGCCGACTGTGTAATCTGCCTGGTGGGACTGGTGGAGGAGAGTCAGGCAGAAGTCAGAATGCAAAGGCAAGGCAGACCGAATACAAGCTAACGCTGATTTTTTGGATTTCAGAGAGCTCTATTAGCTATAAGAATCAAGGCAGCTCGTTTTGAGATTTCAGTAGTAGGCTGGAAACATTCTCTTAGATTAAAAAGGGGAATTTTAAATATATAAAATAATGTATTTGAGACCTTGCCATTTCTTATTGATAGCCTCTAGTTTGCAGCTACTTAGTTCAACTCTGTCTAACCTGCTGGCACTACATAAATAAACAGCACAGTGCCATTCAGTGTCTGGAACAGTGGAACCCTGAGGACTGCAGTGCCTGTGTGTTTACGGGAGAACTACATAATTCTGAAGGTCAAATAATTACATAATTCTGAAAGTCAAATAATTAAACTGCTTTACACAAACCTTTTCAGATCAGTCCAATAATTGTTATTTTAACTTTCATTCAATGTTGCACTTCATTAATGCTTTCAGCAATTTGTTCTATTGTGTTTTTGCATTTTTACTTTTCTCCATTCAGACACTTGGGGCAATACAGAATACAGAGCTTTATTTGTCATTCGGTACCGAGGTACCGAACGAGATTACATCTCCAGCAGTCACACAAAAAAAAAAAGAACACAAGACACATAACCCCAACACAAACATCCATCACAGTGACTCCAAACACCCCCTCACTGTGATGGAGGCAACAAAACTTCTTCTCTCTTTTTATATAATGACGTGCTAGGAAATTGCAGTATTTGTTCCACTCCTGTACAGCAAACAAAATAATTGTTTATTGTTAATGTTAATGATTATTTATTCTCACTTTTGAGGATTCCTATCATTAGTGCTGTTGTATCATTACTCTTTATATTGTTCTAGTTTAGTAGTAAAGATTCTGAAATCAACAGCAGCATTTCACACCTTAGAATCTATATTCCTAAATTCATATGTGACAGGGGAAGAATTAGGCCATTCGGTCCATCGTCTACTCCGTTATTCAATCATGGCTAATCTATCTTTCCCTCTCAACCCCATTCTCCTGCCTTCTCCCCATAACCCCTGACACCCGTACTAATCAAGAATCTGTCAATCTCCACCTTACAAATATCGACGGCCTCCACAGCCTTCTGTGGCAATGAAGTCCACAGATTCACGACCCTCTGACTAAAGAAATTCCTCCTCGTCTCCTTTCTAAAGGTACATCCTTTTATTCTGATGCTGTGGCCTCTGGTTCTCAACTCTCACACGAGTGGAAACACCCTCTCCGCATTGACTCTATCCAGGCCTTTCACTATTCAGTGAGTTTCGTGAAGAGTAGCGGCCCCAGCACCTACCTCTGTGTAACTCTACTAGTCACTGGTAGACAACCAGAAAAAGCCTCCTTTATTGCCACTCTTTGCCTTCTGCCATCCCATAACTCCTGCCCCTTGCATAGATTGTAAAAAGGATTTTCACTTTGCCGAATATGCCATACAATACACCATTACAAAGGGTGTAGCAACGCAGTGATTGGATTGACTGACTTATCCAGTGATATTAATGTGGATACACATATTCAAACCCTCCTTAGTATTAAGGAATTTAAATTCAAGAATTTGTGGGGGAAGAGGGCAGTGGTGGGAAATGCAGGTAAAGGTAATGTTGACCACAAAACTACCGTACATCAGCTCAATGACAATACTTGAAGGAAGTCTGCAATCCTTACTTAGTGTGGGACATTTGTGACCTAGACCCAAAACTGAAACAAAACTCTCACCCCTTCCCTTATTCACAGCCAATATACAGAAGTAAGCAGTACACTATATTAACTGCTTTATTTGTTTGCTTCCTGTGAAATTTATTTATTTAAAAAAATTCACAGTAGGTTTTTAAAAGTCAGTAATGTCCTCCCACCTCCCCCTTATTTGTTTGCTTCTTGTGAAATGTAATTATCTTAAAAAATCCACAGTAGGTTTTTAAAAGCCAGAAATGTCCTCCCTCCTCCCTAGGAGATAGATTTAAACTTTAAAATGTGAATAACTTAAAAAATATAACCGATTTCAATGTAACTTCTTCCATTAGCACCAAAGGGACGACGATGAGTAAGGTGGGCCTAAAATTGTCGCGCTATCATGTACCGTTTTGGCTGTAGTTCAGGGACAAACAAACAAACGAGAGTTTTAGTATACAGATATACAGTGTAGAAACAGGCCCTTCGACCTACAGAGTCTGCACTGACCAGCGATCCCCGAACACTAGTACTATCCTACTCACTAGGGACAATTTACAATCTTTACCGAAGCTAATTAACCTACAAACCTGTACCTCTTTGGAGTGTGAGAGGAAACCAGAGCAGCTGGGGGAAAGTTGCGCAGTCACGGTGAGAACGTACAAACTCCGTACAGACAGCACACGTAGTCAGTATCGAACTGGCGCTGCAAGGCAGCAACTCTACCGCTGTGCCACCCCTGAAAACAGGTCTGGTAAACTCATGGAACATCCATGTTTTAATGGCTCCCCATACCCATGGAGTTGTGCTAAAGAAAGGGCCAACCCTCATCATACATTATTTGTCTTTGTTCAGATCTGTGACTTCCTACAATCTTAATTGCAGTCACACGTGTGCCTGGCATGCCTTGCCCAAGCATGTTGTTGCCACAGCTGCTCTCTTTTTATCATCTAGGCTTCTGCTGCTTATTGCTGCCACATTTTTCAGTTTACTGCTCATTTTTGCAATAAGGAAGTCACCCAACTTGCACTCGGAGAAAAGACTGTTAGCTTCTGTGTGCCTCAGCTTCTGTCTATAAACAGAAGCTAACACAGCAGGCTTCTTCCCCTAGACTACATTCTTTACTAAAAGCTCCCTGGCAATATCTTGCCTGCCTGTTGCTTGAGAAGGTCTCAGTAGTCCACATACCTTCTGTGGACACTTCACCAGCCTGTTTCTAAGAGCACCCTCGTCCATTGTCATAATATCCATTCATTCATTGGAAATGCTCCCCATAACTGGACAAGTGGAGAATATATTGTGGCAGAGCTTTTAAAAGAGAGCTACAAGAATTGTACCCGAGTGTCTAAATGTTACGGATGTTTAGTTTAGAGATAGAGTGTGGAAACGGGCCCTTCGGCCCACCTGCGATCACCGCACTATCCTACACACTAGGGACAGTTTACAATCTTCACCGAAGCTAATTAATCTACAAACCTGAACGTCTTTGGAATGTGGGAGGAAACAGGGGTACCTGGGTAAAGCCCATGCAGTCACAGTGAGAACGTACAAACTCCACACAGTCCAACACCCGTAGTTAGGTTTCGGTACTGTAAGGCATCAACTCTGCCGCTGCGCAACTGTGTGAGGACTTGAGAAAAGAGAATGCCATGTTGAAATTAACACTGTATGGAGTTACACAGGGAACCCCAACAATACAAATCTGTGATCTGTGCAATCTTGCGCAGATGCGTGTAGATCTGCAGAAAGACTGGACAGTTTGGGAGAGTGGGCAGAAGTGGCAGATAGAATACAGCATAGCAAAGTGTGCGGTCATGCACTTTGGTAGCAGGAATACAGGCGTTCACTATTTTCTAAATGGGGAGAGGATTCAGAAATTGTAAGCGCAAAGGGACTTGGGAGTGCTGATGCAGGATTCCCAAAAGGTGAAATTGCAAATTGAATCAGTAGTAAGGAAGGCAAGTGCAATGTTAGCATTCATTTTGAGAGGACTAAAATATAAAAGCAGGGATGTAATGCTCAGGCTTTACAAGGCACTGGTCAGACTGCATTAGGAGTATTATGAGCAGTTTTGGGCCCCGTATCTGAGGTGGGATGTGTTGGCATTTGAGAAGGTCCAGAGGGGGTTTACGAGAATGATCCCAGTGATGATTAGATTAATGTATGATGCGTGTTGGGTGGCTCTGGGCCTGCACACACTGGAGTTTAGAATGACGAAGGGGGACCTCGTTGAATCTTACCAAATAGTGAAAGGCCTGGATAGAGTAGATGTTGAGAGGACGTTTCTGCTAGTGGGAGAGCCTAGGACCAGAGGGCACAGTCGTAGAATAAAAGGACAGACATTTAGAATGATGAGGAAGAATTTCTTTATTCAAAGAGTGGTGAATCAGTGGAATTCATGCTACAGACAGCTGTGGAGACCGTCATTGAGTATTTTTAATGCGGGGATTGACAGGTTCTTGGTTAGTAATGATGTAAGGGATTACGTAGAGAAGGCAGGAGAATGGGGTTGAGAGTGACAGATAGATCCGCTATGATTGAATGGGTAGTAGACTTGACTGACCGAATGGCCTAATTCTGTCCCTGTGACTGATGAACTTCGATGCACAAAGTCTTTTACCCAGAAAAGGGGAATCAAGAACCAGAGGTCATAGGGTTAAGATGAGAGAGAAAAGATTTAATAGGAACCTGAGGAGCAACCTTTTCACACAGGGTGGTGGGTATATGGAATGAGTTGCTAGGGGTTGTTGAGGCAGGTACAATAACAACATTTAAAAGACATTTGAACAGGTACACTGATAGGAAAGGTTCAGCGGGATATGAGCCAAATGCCGGCAGGTGGAACTAGTGTAGATGGGGCATGTTGGTCGGCATGAGCAAGTTGGGCTGAAGGACACCTTACTTTCACCCTCTAAGTACTTACAATGCTAAGCACTTACAATGCTTTCTGTACTGGAGGGGCAAATGTTTCCTCCCTCAAAACAGAAGAAAGACCAAAGCTTGGGTTAGGGCATCACAAATTCTGGTACTTTTTGAAACTGAGATGGACTGTTTACAACGAAGACAGACACAAAACGCTGGATGAACTCAGCAGGTCAGACAACATCTCTGAAGAAAAAAACAAGAGGTGACATTTTGGGTCGGAAACCATCGCACCGTTTTTCTCCAGAGATGCTACCTGACTTGCTGAGTTACTCCAGCTATTGTCTATCTTTGGTATAAACCAGCATCTGCAGCTCCTTCCTACTCATGTGGACTGTTTACAAGACTGATCTATCACTCGGATTTAAGTTTGCATTTCACAAACATGCTATCATTAAAAACAGATATTGTTACCTCCGTACTCTGCTTGACTTGGCCATATATCAGTTTTTTAATATTGTATTCCCATTCCGCTATGATTTCCCACATTTGATGTTGCAGGGCATTCCCTTGTTTTACCTTCTATGTACTGAAGTCATCCAGAAAGCTGCATTGTTTTAACTTGCAACGATTCCTTCCCATTAATCACCACTGTGTTTGCTGATCTGCATTGGATCCCAGTTAAGTAACTTCTACTTTCTTTTAAACTTTCAATTCACAATTTTTTTTTCATATGTCACCTTTAGTCACCCCTTTCTTCTTTCCTCTAGCATTACCATCCCCATCTGAGTTCCTAACATTTGCCTCTTGATCTTCCCCAAATGTAATTGTTCCTTCATTGAGGTGCATGTTATCAATTGCCCAGGGATTCAGCGCTAGCATTTAGAGCATAGAACAGTACAGCGCAGGAAAGGTGCTCTTCGGCCCACCATATTTGTGCCGAACATGATGCCTAGTTAAACGGATTTCATCTGCCTGTACATGATCCATATCCCTCTGTTCCCTGCACGTACATGTGCTTATGTAAAAGCCTCTTAAACACCATTATCGTATCTGCCTCCTCCACCACCACCCCAAGCAATCCAATCCAGGCCATCATCACTTTGCCCGCACATCTCCATTAAACTTTCCCACTCTCACCTTATAGCTATACCCTCTAATGTTGGACATTTCCACTCTGGGAAATAGGTTCTGACTGTCTACCCTATCGATGCCTCTCAAATTTTAAATAATTCTATCAAGTCTCCCCTCAACCTCTCTTCTTTCCATTAAACCCACCCCCTCTCCAGCATCTCTCATTAACCATGCTCTTCTTTATTTGCACTAATATTTCCTTTATGTGACCTAATGTTATATTTTATTTGATAACACTCCTGTGAAGTACATCAAAGGTGCTTTATAAATACAAATTGTCCTGCAGTTAAATTGCTAGCATCGTTCTGCTGTGATATCTGCCTTCTAATTTATGATCCATAGTCTTCGGCCTTTTTACTGTTTCCAGTTTCTTTTTGCTGATCGATCTTCAACACCTGGAACGTAATCTGTGATCATTGCATGGAGGCGAGAGAAAGACTAATAAATACAAAGGCTTGGGTGGAAACTACTGCTGCTACACTCGTCTTCTTCCATCCCTATATTTAGTAGCAGTCCATCCAACAACCAAGTAATTTCACCTTGGCCCTGTTGGGAGAACACAAGCCAAAGGAGTAATTTTGCACAGACCAGATTTGTAATCCTTTATTTTTAAAAGTTTGTGGAAATTCTAAATTTTGGTAAAATGTTGGCTGAGGAGCTAAAGAGAAAGATTTTTCAACAGGGATGTGGCAACAGAGTCTGCATCAAGGGAATGTGATCATAAAATTAGAACCAGGCCATTTCAAGGGAGGTGTCAAGAATCCTTCTTCGCATAAAGGTAATTTAAAATCTGGAATAGTCAGACCTGACAAAATGTGGAAGTTGTGGCATTGGAGACAATTGGAACTCAGATTGATATTTGGTACAAGGACACTAAATGTCAGAGATCCAAGGCAGGAAAAGAGAATTAAGGTATGGATTACCTGTGGTACAATTGAATACCAGAGAATGTTTGATGACCTGATCTTGTTCTAAAGTTCTTGCAACCCATTTGCAATATGTAGGAAGAAACTGAAGATAGACACAAAATGCTGGAGTAACTCAGTGGGTCAGGCAGCATCTCTGGGGAAAAAGAACAGGTAATGTTTTGGTTCTAGGTAGTATAGGCAGCAAGTGTTCGGTTTCGGTAGGCAGAGGTTGAGGCCAACTTTCCAAATTAGGAGCCATCCTGATGTTGGAGGTTAACAAAACAGTCGCCTCACCTAAATCATCGATGGTGCCCCAATTGCTGTTATATTTAATGACCATCTAGGATAAGGTTACCCATCAGTAGGAGCGGCCTAGTTTTATGGGGTGAAAATAAACACAATTTAGGGATTTCTTGTTTAGTTATAACGTCCTGGTGCAATGTCAATGCCTTTTCCCCTTCTCTTCGTCCCCTTCACTTCCCTTGTGAACAGATGGCAGCACAGTGGCACAGTGGTCGAGTTGCTGCCTTACAGCGCCAGAGAACCGGGTTCTATGCTGACTGTACGGAGTTTGTATGTTCCTCAGGAGACTGAGTGGGTTTTCTCTGGGTGCTCCGGTTTCCCCCCACACACCAAAGACGTGCAGGTTTGTAGGTTAATTGGCTTCTGTAAATTGTCCCTAGGATAGTGCTAGTGCACCGACCGGGTGATCCTCGGTCGGTGCAGACCCTGTGGGCTAAAGGGCTTTTTTTCCAAACTGTATCTCTGAAGTCTAAAGATAAACTGGATGTTGGCTATTACAGTAAACAAACTGGCTGTGTCAGGAGATGGGTGTTGCACAGGCAAATTGGATATTGCTCCTATTAATCCCCATCACACTTTTAATACACTTTTATTTGTTATCCAGGAGTATAATCAATGTTCCAGTGAACCCAATGACTTGAAGGGAACATGGTTAACAGGAACCTGACATGCTTAAAGGGAACACGGGGAAACATCACTAAGTGAGCCAGATGCTGAACCATCAGGGTTTCCAAGCTGAAAGATGGCAGATTATCAGAATTTTACTGTATGTTGTTGCAGGCAGTGATCATTTGTGAAGCAGTGCGATGGGATTTTGTTCTATTTGACCATGGAAGTTGCCAGCTATCCTTTCCACATTCAGTGTCCACCTCTGACAGGTGTCTGCAAGGACCTCTGACCATTTCGCCTCTGTCCACTCTATAATATGTCTTTTGAGGCCTGTTTGTTACTGTGGTTAAGATGAACTATTTCAGGACAAATTAAGGACTGGAGACTTAAGGAATTGCAGATGCTGGAATCTCAAGCAAAACACAAACTGCTGGAGGAACTCAGTGGGTCAGGCAGGATCTGTGGAGAGAATGGACAGGTGATGTTTTGGGTCAGCACCAACTTTCAGACCCAGAGTCAGTCTGAAGAAGGGTCCCAACCAAAAGCGTCACCTGTCTATTCCCTCCACAAATTCTGCCTAACCTGCAGAGTTCCTCGAGCACTTTCCAGATTAGGGATGGATTGTTTTGTAGAAGGTAGACACAAAATGCTGGAGTAGCTCAACGGGTCAGGCAGCATCTCTGGAGAAAAGGAATGGGTGACGTTGAGATTTCTTTTGTAGGTTCAAAACCCAATTTCATATTGCATTCTGCATTCATTAGTAGAAGCATGAAAGCAGGAACCATCTTTGGAATTTATAAAAGCTACGTGCGATGGATTTCCCAAAATCATTTTAGCAATCGTTTTAGGGACTAGTATAGATGGGACATAATGGTCAACATGAGCAGTTTGGACTGAAGGGGCTGTTTCCATGCTGTACGACTCAATGATTATAACTGGCAAGAAACTGTATGATGGAATAGCCTGTTTCTGGACCATAAATGCTATCTTAACTTTTTTCTAAAATGGATTAGGAGAATATTATTATGATAGATTATGTATTAGATAAAAGGATCCAGAGTGACTGAGCATGTTTGTGGTGGAAAAACCTGTGAGACAAAATATAATGTGCAGGTTTTGTTGGACAAGTTGCCAGGACGTTCCTGGACACTTTGTAAAAGTGTGCCAGGGAAACTTTACATCCATCTAAGACTATAGATGGAGCATCGTTTTTTTTAATCTGCTCTGTAGTTGACACCAGCAGCAGTTCCTTTAGCACTGTACTGGAATGTCATGCTAGATTTTCTTTTGCTTCTGCCTGGGGTTGCACTTGAACCCACAAAGTTCTGATACAGTGACAGCTCTTACTAGAAACTGAAATTTGTTCTTGTTCTATTTACTTCCCAATAATGGATTTTGACATTATATTCCCATTTATGTATCTCTTTCCTAATTTCTAATTTGGCACCAATTTTGTGGTTGCAACAAACTTTATGAAAATGTAAGAAGTAGCCCTTAGGGAAGGTATTTCAGTTGTTTAAATATTGATGTCTATGTCTATAGTCGATAGCAGTTATTCATAACAGATGAATATTTGATATAAATCCACCAATTGTTTTTGTAATTAAAATCAATCTCTTACAGTGGAAAAATATGTCTCAATTTGCATTATTTTATTATTTAGTACACTGGAAGGAAACTGTGTTGATGATGCTTTACAAGGACAAACTGTATACACCTATGAGGATGGCGGTAGCCTCCATGGTACCTACATTGATGGAGAATTGAATGGCATTGCCCATGAGCACGACTCAGAGGGACAGTTGATCTTCAGGGGTCAGTACAGGGACAATGTTCGATGGGGCATTTGCTGGATGTATTTTCCGGTAAGTTTCAGTTGAATGACCAATTAGTTTTAAGTCCCTCGTTCCATCCCCAGCCCTAGTTGAATTGCCAAAGGAGTAATTTCGGTTCTTTTGGAGTCTTCATACTTTTAGAATTAACTAAAGGAAGAATTAACTCTAATTTTCAATTTTAATTCCTGTAGTATTATACCAACTGTTGTGTGTGAATATACCTTGACAATCCCCGATAATAAAATAGCCTAGCAATGCTGATTGTTTGTGTTTGCATGTTGAGTGATCATTTGGACAGAGTTCTGGATGACATGTATGCCCACCATGGCAAAAATGGGAGGAAACCTAGAAAATGCAACTTCAATTTTTTTAAATATACGTTCACCTGCATTCAAGTTTTCATGTTCACGCATTTCTCCTTTAACCATATAACCATATAACAATTACAGCACGGAAACAGGCCCGTTCGGCCCTACCAGTCCACGCCGACCACTTTCTCTGACCTAGTCTCATCTACCTGCTCTCAGACCATTCCCCTCCCATCCATATACCTATCCAATTTACTCTTAAATAATAAAATCGAGCCAGCCTCCACCACTTCCGCCGGAAGTTCATTCCACACAGCCACCACCCTCTGAGTAAAGAAGTTACCCCTCATGTTACCCCTAAACTTTTGTCCCTTAATTCTGAAGTTATGTCCCCTTGTTGGAATCTTCCCCACTCTCAAAGGGAAAAGCCTACCCACGTCAACTCTGTCCGTTCCTCTTAAAATTTTAAAAACCTCTATCAACCTTCTACGCTCCAAAGAATAAAGACCCAACCTGTTCAACCTCTCTCTGTAGCTTAAGTGCTGAAACCCAGGCAACATTCTAGTAAATCTCCTCTGTACCCTCTCCATTTTGTCGACATCCTTCCTATAATTTGGCGACCAGAACTGCACACCATACTCCAGATTCGGCCTCACCGATGCCCTGTACAATTTCAACATTACATCCCAACTTCTATATTTGATGCTCTGATTTATAAAGGCAAGCATACCAAACGCCTTCTTCACCACCCTATCCACATGAGATTCCACCTTCATGGCGGTGGCTTAGGACTTTATCATCTGCTTCCATAACTTCAACATAAATGAGACAGTCAGACATAGAAAATAAGCCGAAAGTAAGTAATAGTGGAAACTCATGAGGATCTCAGATATTCCCATCCTGGATGCTGGCAAGGCTGGTTGGACTAATGTACCAGGTGTGCCATATCATTGACATGTTATCTTGTTTTACAGAATGGAGGCTGTCTTGTGGGTGAAGTGAATGAAGATGGCGAGATGACTGGTGACAAAATCGCTTATGTGTATCCTGAAGGCAGGATGGCATTGCTTGGAAAATTTGTTGATGGGGAGATTATCGAAGGACACCTGGCAAATCTGAAATATGTAACTGAAGGGAAACCTCAATTTGAACTGGTACCAAATGGTAAGACCTGCTGACATATGATGGTTTTCAATGGCAGAGCCAACTGCATAAAGATGGTGGAAACCATGCCCTGTTTTGACAGTGTATAAGAGGAAAATACTGCTACCAGTAAAAAGAGTCAGGAGAAACCTTTAGTTTGACTGGTTGGCAAAACAAACAAAGATGGTATGCGGCAAAATAAAGTTTATGCAATAATCTGAAAACCCCTGCCTCTAAGGACAAAAGAGGCAGATTCAACAAGAGTTTTGGAAGTATGAATTGGAAGTATGCATATTGTTAAAAAATGATACTGCGGAATAGAACAAGGGAACAAGGCCTAACACACACATGATGGGCTGAATAAGTGAGTTTGGTGTCTCGATAAATGCAAGGAATCATGGGATTTGTCAAAGGTCATTCGGGATAAATAAAGAGCGTTGCTAGTGAACTTAATAGCTAATGTACACTGAAACAATGGTTGATAAATGATTAAATTAAATGAAAGAAATTAAGAACTGTACATTTACTGATTGAGTTCTGGATTTCAGTTCATATCCAATCTGATTGAACATAAAGTTGAACTGATCAAAATGATCTGCAAGTGCAATAACATCTCATTTACACACCAATGGAAGCACTTTAGACGACCTATGGCTCGTTCAACATGAATGCGGACATTGGCAACCTTCTTGGTTTTGTGTACCTTTTCTCCGGTCATTTGCTGATAACCACCGCCGTATCTCTAAATAGGCTTGGCGAAACATCAAGTCTTCTTGAATGGGAAATCCTCCATCTGCTATTATGCAATCCACAGGATCAACTAAGTTCAAAAATGCACTCTTCCTAAAAATGTGTGTATCAGATGATCGCCCACCCCAAGCTTTTGATAAGAATGTGATCTCGCCGTTTGGGGCAATTCCAACCAATAGTTTCACAGTGTTGCGTTTCTTGCAGTCAGACCGTATCAAAGCCAGCAAATGTTGATTCTATAAATATCTATGGGCAGTCGAGAATGCATCTCAGAGCTGGTCATTTATTTATTATCTGTTTCCGCTGCGGGTACCTTATCAAATCACGATTTGTAAGCGCGTCCATTACAAGTTACAATGTAAAATAAAATCGTGCAAGTATATTGAACTAATTTATACAATCGCAAGATTATAACTGAAAATTAGAATGTCAAATACTGATTAAAATTATCCAATGTAATGGAAATCAGAAGAGACATGATTAGTCAGAAGACTCGTGACTAAGTTTTGTATGACAACATTACTTACACATGTACATACAGAACTCATTCAGAAGTCAGCAAACGTGCATAAAGCCTGTGGCCGTGGACTAGTATAGTAAGAGATGAAAACCCCACAAACAATTTTCATATTATTTATTGATAGCTGTAGAAATCATACATTTCATTTCATTCTTCCCCCCCACCACCCAAAACAAAAACAATAAAAAATGATTGTTATTAATCGTCACGATCTCGCTCACTCACCGAAGCGGGGCAAGGAAATGCCAATTAAACCATCAAAATCATTGTAGTTTTATGAACCATAAATGAACCATAAATATGCCTAGTTAATACTTTTGAAAGCCGTATTTTCTTACCTCAAAGAAGCAAAACTGGAAAATACGTATGAAACGCAGGTCTGTATACGCACAGTAGCTCAGCTGGCGAGAATGTTTATCCCAAATGACCCATGACCTGGACATGCGCAGTTGTAATACCGAGCTTGCTTATTGTCTCATCGTGTACCGTGCTAGTCGGTGACTGGAGGACCGCATTCAGAAGGATGGTGATGTATTAACTGGTTAGTCCCAATCTGAATTGTGGGAAGTTTTTTTTTTTTTTTCAAATGAGATGTATTGTACTGAATCATTGAAATGTATGTTTCTGAACAGTTTTAAATATATTTCATTTGTTTAGAATGTCTTAACTACATGACGAACAGATTTTTATGTACAACTCTTCTACTTTTAACTTTGTGAAGGGAAAATGTACAATAATTACATCTATCAAGGAAAACAATTAATAAGTTATTGTCTTTGGAACTTATTCACTTTGACAGATTGTTCTATCAGCACCATGAGGACAGTGATTCCTTGCACAGATTAATCTTATTTTGCATTGTTGTGTGAAGCATAATAAATTGAGCCTCCCAAATATGAGTAATTGTGGTATCACCATGAATTTTGTCATCTCAAAAGCTGCAAAATAAATGTTGCAATGAAGACAAGAAGCCAAAAGGTAAATCTTAGTATCTTGAGGAAGGCAAGGAATGGTTCCATAACCTTGGGCCTAGGCTTGTGAAGAGCCAATTCCAAATGGTGGAGCATTGCAAAATTGTGGTCATTAAAGCGGCTCGACTTTACTGACAGCGTAGAGATCCTGAAAGGGCATGGTGCTAGGGTACAGGGATGGGGTGGAGTGAGGTTATTGGAGGGACAAACAACAACAATGAGAATTTCACAATTGAGACTTTTCTGGCTACAAGTTTAGATTGGGGACAGGGATGATGAATGAGGTGAAGTTAGGAGATGGAAAGCAGTGTTCTGCATGAATCAAGTGTGTGGAGGTGGTTGAGTGGGAGCTGAACAATAAGTTTACTAGGTGAGAATAGGTAGTGGAGAATAGAATTGGATACCAATGGAATGGCTTTCATGGGCATATTTAAAATTAAATTCTAATTGTTGGCACGGTAGCGCAGCGGTAGAGTTGCTGCTTTACAGCGAATGCAGCACCGGAGACTCAGGTTCGATCCTGACTACGGGTGCTGCACTGTAAGGAGTTTGTACGTTCTCCCCGTGACCTGCGTGGGTTTTCTCCGAGATCTTCGGTTTCCTCCCACACTCCAAAGACGTACAGGTATGTAGGTTAATTGGCTGGGTAAATGTAAAAATTGTCCCTAGTGGGTGTAGGATAGTGTTAATGTACGGGGATCACTGGGCGGCACGGACTTGGAGGGCCGAAAAGGCCTGTTTCCGGCTGTATATATATATGATATGATGATATGTATGGAAAACATGATGTTGCTGTTAAACATTTTCAACTGTCAACCTTAATATTTTTATTTTTCTCCAACAGGCCTAGTTTACAGCTTGGACAAGTCTACACCTTTTTGTATTTCCACCAAATGTCTCCTTCCAGACCCTTATGAAAATGAGAGGTTGTTCAGATTTTTCCTAGCTTTTACCTTTTAAATTGTTATTTATAGATAGCCTGTGCATTTCAGCAAATGTTCAGAATTTTGCAATTCATTTGCTCTTTCTTTAATACATCCTTTTTGCCATTGTGGTCTGCCTGTCCTTTTGGGTCACTTTTGTTTGCCATTCATTTGGAGGAAAAGTCATTCCTTTATTCGTAGGACATAGTACAGCGGAGGAACGACCTTTTGACCCACGATGTCTGTGTCGACTGTGATACCAATTTAAACCACACATCTACCTGCGCATGGTCTATTCCCTCCATTCCCTGCCTGTTCTAGTGCTTGTCTAAATACCTCTTAAACATTGCTATTGTATCTGCTTCCTCCACCTCTGCTGGCAGCATGTTCCAGGCACTCCTGTCAAAGGACCTCTCGTACGCTATGGGTGAATTCCCATTCTCCCAATTTACCTTGTTTCTGTCATTTCACTCTTTTTAGATACACTTTCACTGTAGCTGTAACATTATATTCTACACTGTTTCCTTTCTCTTTTTGCATTGCCTGGTGTATACAGAGCAACGTGACTTCTTGACTTTTATACTCAACATCCTGACTGATGAAGGCAAGCATGCCATAAACCTGTTTTAGAGAAAATCAAGAGAGAGTCAAGTATAGGTAACCATTACAGTACATAACGGAAGTCTGTAGTGCAACCAAACACACAGTCCACAGAAGGTCATAGTTGCTGAGAGAGTGGTTAGTGATAACATCCTATCTAATTGTGTTGCCACATTCGGGGAGCTATTGACTTGCAGCCCAAGATTGTTCTGTACGTTAATGCTCCTAAGGGTTCTGCCATTTACTGTAGATTTTCCCCTTGCATTGGACCTCCCAAAGTACGACCTCATCTCTTATCTGGATTAAACTCCATCTGCCAATATTTTCGAATGGTCTATGTCCTGCTGAAATCTTTGACAATCTTCTTCACTATCCACAACTCTGCCATTGTTTGTGTCAACTGCAAAACTCGCTAATTATTCCACCTATATTTTTGTTCCAATCATTTTATAAATATATAGTCAAAGCACTATAAATAAATATATATATATATATATATATATATATATGTGTATATATATATATATATATATGTATATATTATGTACACACAGCTCTAGTCAGAGCAACACCCCTCCAGAATAACATGTTTGTGGACAGCCCGAAAAATCACCCATTCATGTCCTCCAGAAATGCTGCTGCCTGGAGCACTTTGGCTTCCATGAAAGATTCCAGCATCTGCAGTTCTGTGTCCACATAACCATCTGTCCTCTGTGGGCTAGCCAATTTTTAATCTTTGCTCCAGTTTCCTCTGAGGAAGAGGAAGTTCTTTGCAACTTTCTGTGTAGTGTAATTCATCTGTTATCCATTCCTGTTCTGTAAGGACTAGCTCCTCTATTATCTATTCAGATCAACTTTGTACTTGTGTACAATAAAGTTTTTTACAAAATATGCTGAAATTCCAGACTGAAGTTTTAGGCCAAACACTGTAGTCATAGAAAAACCACCATCACTTTTTGGTTAATAATCTTGAGTCACACCCACTACGATTAGATGAATTGTGGTTTGCGACATTAAACTAATTTCAGTAAATTTGTAAAATATGTCTGTATATAGAAACAATTTGTCTTCTCAGTATCGTCAGTTAAAACTGCCTAGCAGTTATTAATTGATAAAAGGGGGATTACATTTAGTTACACATTTCTAGTTATATTCTGAAAATAGATACCAATGATTTATTTTGTCATTCTGTGCGAGCTCTTTTTTTGTTTTGTTAATTGATTGCAGGAAGTCCATGCCTTCAAATGAGCAGCCTGCAAGCCGCACCACTCACCCTTTAGTGAATTTATATTCCTTCTATTCGGTTAAGGGGAAGGAAGAACAGTTGTTGGAGAATTATGGTGTTGCTGAGCCATGTTCCCTTCAGCACTGGAGTAAAGCTGAATGACCTGGCAGTGAAGCCAAAAATATCAACTCAAATGTTGCTAAACCATTGCTGAAGTCAACTATTTACTTATTCCATTTTAACAACCGTACACATAAGATGTGTCAAAGATATGGAACAGAATTTTGGAGGCAGGAGAATCTAGTTGATCTGCACTAATCGCTTGGGCAAGAGTGTATGTGAATAATGGTATAGAAGATATTGGCTATCATTTATTGTTCATTGCAAATTTGGACCACTCATTTCAGGAGTGATTAATTATCTTTGTGTCTTAAACATCATTTCATCAGCTAGTTTAGTTTATTGTCACGAATACAGTGTGAAAAGCCTTTGATGTGCGCTAACCAGTCAGTGGAAAGACAATACATGATTACAATTGAGCCATCCACAGTGTACAGCAATGCAAGATTAAGCCCAGTAATGTCCAATTAAAGATAGTCCGACTGTGTACATTGAGGTAGATAGAAGCTCTGGTCTGCTCTTAAATTGTTGATAAAATGGTTCAGTTGCCTGATAATATGTGCATAGGATATTTAAACTGAAAGTGATCTTCAAATTTGAAGTTTAGCCAGAGTTATCTTCTATCAACTTTCCCAGCTATCCAGTTTTGTGTTGTGCTTACAACTGCGTGAAATGGTTCATGGCTAGAACTTCATTCTGTATTAGTTGTGCTAAACACTCAATGGTACCAAATATCAGAACCCTAGTACAACGTGCAAATGCTATATTACACTTTTAGCACAGCAAATGAATGAATTCTAGGCAAAAGCTTTTTGAGTTCTTGTATACGGGTATCTATTTTTTTTAAATGACCAGATAATTTGGGCGGCACGGTAGCACAGCGGTAGTGTTGCTGCTTTACAGCGAATGCAGCGCCGGAGACTCAGGTTCGATCCTGACTACGGGTGCTGTACTGTAAGGAGTTTGTACGTTCTCCCCGTGACCTGCGTGGGTTTTCTCCGAGATCTTCGGTTTCCTCCCACACTCCAAAGACGTACAGGTATGTAGGTTAATTGGCTGGGTAAAATGTAAAAATTGTCCCTAGTGGGTGTAGGATAGTGTTAATGTACGGGGATCGCTGGGCGGCACGGACTTGGAGGGCCGAAAAGGCCTGTTTCCGGCTGTATATATATGATATGATATGATATGATAATTGCTATCCATTGTAATCATAATTTGAACAATGAAGAGATTGTGTAATACTTTTGATGGCAAACATGTGTAAATGTTTATTATTCCTCCTGAATTAGGGTGTATGTTGCTGAATCTCTTATCCCTGATGCTGGGGAAGGTTTGTTTGCAAAAATAGAAGCAGAACCTGACACGGTCATGGCTTTCTACAATGGAATACGGATAACACATGAACAGGTAAGAAGCAGATTTGCAGACATTCCAGAGAAGATGCAAAAAATCTGCAGGACCATTTATTTTTATTTTTAAAGATACAGCATGGAAATTAACTCTTTGGCCTACCGAGTCCCCACTGATCACCAATCACCCACTCACGCTAGTTCAATGTGATCCCCCTTTCTCATCCACTCCCCATATTGGGGCAATTTACAGAGGCAAATTAACCCACAAACCCGCACGCCTTTGGGATGTGAAAGGAAACCTGAGCACCAGGAGAAAGCCCACATGGTACCAGGGAGAAGGTGCACACTCTACACAGACAGAAACTGGGGTCAGAATAGAACCAGGATGAAACAGCAGTTCTACCAGCTGTGCTACTGTGCTGCCTATATATAAACTAAATGTATCTTTTTATCAGGTGGATTCCAGAAACTGGTCACTGAATGGCAATACCATATCTTTCGATGATGATACTGTGATTGATGTTCCTGAGCCTTATAACAGTACAAAACAATACTGTGCATCATTGGGGCACAAAGCAAATCATTCGTTTGTTCCCAACTGTATTTATGCCACGTAAGTAGTAATGTGTCTGTAATGGCAGTAATGTGTCTGTAATGGCAACTTCTGTGTTTTCCAATAAACTATTTTCTAATTGCCATTACTATGCAGGGAGTGGGAATGATCGATTTTGACGCAGCTTCAAGGCGTTTTTCCAGTTTAATTAGTTGTTTATTGAAGTAGTTGGACAAACAAGGCGATGAAGATACCAGGCTGTACTTATTTTGCATACAAGTCGTAGCTAGCTGTTCTGTTCCCGTCCTTCCCCCCCCCTCGCAGCTCTCCTTGCAGGTCTGGTAAGAACTGTATCCTCTGGCTGCTCCCCGTGTCTGACTTCTTCCAGTCCCTGTATGCACAGATATACCACATTGTTCTGGCTTCTTCCAGTCCGTTATGCTACTTTTAATAGTAACTCAAAAGTATCCCCATATCTGACACCAGTGTTAGGAGCTAGCATTTGAAAGCAGATGTCCTAACTATATACTGAATTAAATAGATGATAAGCTACAGCCACGAATGCTCTGACTCTTCCTGTCCTAGCTCCACCCTCTCCCAGTCAATCCATGTTTCGACGTAGGTGTGTGCCCTTAAAGGTTCTGCTGGTGGCTGCCCTCAACAGTTTGCATTTTTCAGCAGTTTAGTTTCAGGATGAGTAGGACTTCCTGACCTTCAGAAACAGCACTGCAGTCTGCTGCTGGCCTTGGTTCAGTCTTCACACTCAGTAGCTTGCCAGCTGCGTCAGAGTTGGCTGAGATTTCCGTAGCCTCATCCGGCCGAGTTGGAGTTGCATTGACTGCTTCACATATAAAAAACAAGGTTTCTGCCAGATGTTTTGAAGACTGTTCTAAAATCTCTGCCTGTGAAGAATTTAGTATATAAACATATAGTTTAGTTTAGAGATATCTTTAGTTTAGAGTGGAAACAGGCCCTTCGGCACACCTTGTCCGTGCCGACCAGCAATCCCCGCACACTAACACTGTCCTACACACACTAGGAACAATTTTACCAAAGCCAATTAGCCTACAAACCTGTACGTCTTTGTAGTGTGTGAGGATCCCAAAACACCCAGAGCACTATGTGGGTTTTCCCTAGGTGCTCTGGTTTCCTCCCACACTCCAAAAACATACAGGTTTGTAGGTTAATCTGCTTTGGTAAAAAATGTAAATTGTCTACAGTGTGTGGTAGTGTAATGGGGATTGCTGCTCAGTGTGGACTCGGTGGGCCAGAGAGCCTGTTTCTGCACTGTATTGCTAAACTCGACTAAACTAAAAAGCATTACTTGTGATTCCTCATGGTAATCTTTCCTATTAAGGTTTGTCCATCCTCGGTTTGGACCTGTTAAGTGCATCCGCACTATCCGGGCAGTAGAGAGGGATGAAGAGTTGACAGTAGATTATGGATACGATCACTATTCTGCAGGCAAGGGTGGATCAAAAGCTCCCGACTGGTACAAGCAAGAACAGCAGGCCTTCCAACATGATCAGCGGAAATGAAATTTATCCAGCTTTGTCATCAAGCAAGAAGCAAAAGCAGAAGCAGCTATGCACTAGAGCTACGTGGAACTGCCAGATTAGAATCTTTTAAATCCTGTTTTCTGTGAAGTATTATTCAACTTGTATTTAAATTATTCAAATTTAATTTCAGTGAAAAACAATATACAAGGCTCTTGCGTAAGCAGATATGTTTCCCATAAGCACATGAAAGTTTGCTATGTAGCAGTAAAGACTAATTAAACTAACTCATACTGTAAAGCTTGTCTTTCTTGGCAGTCTTAGCAGCAACTACTTTTCTAAATTTGTTAATGGACAGCTATGTATTCTTTGGTCATTTTACTGTTTCACATTGATATAATCTGTTGTACTCTGACTTTTAATCAGTTCTAACACGTCACAATCTGTATATGCATTAATAGTATCCAGCTCCTATCAATTAAAGATGTTATATTTTTAGCTAATCAGGCTAATTATTAATCATGTAAACTGACATTATTCAGTGTTGCCGCTGGGTTGAGTAAAGTCTAAGATGTGCCAGTGTAAATTTTGTCCTTGTCCACTGTGTGAAAAAAAAATTTTAGAACAATTAGTTAAAAATTGAAAGAGTTTGTTTTGGAGAAAGCAATTTGAGTTGCATATCAGTCACACTTGAATGAAGTACAGATATTTATTGGTCTTTTACTGATTATGGTAAGAAGAGAGTTATTTTTGGAATATACATTGAAATGAATTCGCTTGTGTGTGACTTTCTCCTCTGCCTTCCATGGTATTAAGTACAGCTATTTGCAACACTCTTGGACATTTTGAATACAGTATCTTAACATGATTAGAGTGACTAGGTTAAGGTGTCAATGTCATCTTGCCATTTCCTGGTGTTCACTACGCCGTGACCAATGTGAGCAACTGGAGGAAAGCATTGTTATTCCAACCAGTGTTCATCTGCCTGATGGCAATATCACTTCAAATTATATTTAATCTTGCTTCAGGTGTTACGCTATAATCTTGGCCACGTGTAAGTATTTTTTTAAAGCAGAGTAGCACAATGTACACTCTAGTGTTTTAATGCAATGACATTTTCTGAAAGAGTGATTAGTCGAGCTATCATTTTGTCACTGCCGTAGCAGCCGTACTAGAAATTATAGTTTTCTTAATGAAACTGAAGGACTGGCGAGACTAAGAGAATGGAGTTATGCCAGAAGTTTACAGATTCACTTTGAGTCTTTTGTGTGTGTGCTCTCCCAGTGAAAAATAAATGAAAATGGATTTATTTTATTAATGAGTCTGGGTAAGCATGGGAATAGTTTTGGCGTTTGCGGGTGAAAAGGCCTTGATGATGTTTTGATATTTGACAAGTGAATTATGATTTAGTCAATTTATGAAGTTACTACTAACAGGAAGAAAATTATATTTTTAATGATCCTTTAAATACATGGTAAATTGTGAATACAGATGTAATTTTACCATAGAGACAGAAACTTGGAGAAGAAGAATTATGGATCTAATTGATTTAAACTATATAATATATGAATATTTCAGTGATCTGTGCACGGCGTGCCCTCAAGAGTGAAATGCCTGTTCATTTTAAACCCCATCTTGGTTTTTCTGCTTTAATTCAGTTTCAGTTGATTGCAAATGAAAATGAGGAGAGGGTTACAGCATTGAAGAATGTGTAAATTTTGATCTTTCTATAGCATTGTAGTACTTTATATATCACTAATGGCCTTTGTGGAATTGTCAACTTATTGAACATTTAAAAAAACTTGCTGCAGAAATTCTGCATAACTAAGTAAACTTGTACTTATTGCAGTAGGTTGTCAATGGCAATAAATGCTTAAAAATAACCACTGACTGGACTATTCACTATTTTCACCATTGCAGTGCTTCCAATGTTCTTCCTTTTTTTTCTAGAATGGTGTCATTTTTCAGCTATTTTTAGAATGGTTAATTGCTTGCACAGAATGCCACAGGAGATCCTTTTTCCCTGTGGCTATCAAACTGCACAATCCTCCCCCTTCTGTCGTTGGGTAGACTGACTCTTTCTTCCCCCCCCCCCCTTTGCACATCCCCAATCCTGGACTTTACACTGGACACTTTAATTTCATGTATCTTGTTATGATTTTTGACTGTTGGCAGATCAATTTCCCTCCTGGGATAAATAAAGTCCTATTGTATTGTTACATAAAATAAGATGTAATATTGAGCTCTGCAAACAAAGAGAAATGTGTTCTGTGTCTGTGCCATGTCAGTTGATCTCAAAGCAGATGGAACAAAACAGTCAGCTTTAATGGCCATCAAATTAAGAGGGGGTGTGATTGATCCATATGACATGGGAAGATATAGATTGGGTAAACTGTAGGGAAGTTCTCCACATATCAAAGGTAACCGAAACTAAAGGACAGATTTAGGGTAGTTTTAGAAGGGACCCGAGGGACACCCTTATCAGCCAGAGACTGGTGCCTATCCGGAATATGCAACCTGAGAAAGTGGTGGATACAGAGCTGATGTTGCCAATAGGAGCACTTGAATCAGCTAGGTAGAGAAGGTTAGGCGGCAATTGCTGGAAGATTGACTTAATATGGATGAGTGTCTTTTGGTCGGGATGGATATAGTGGGTTGAATTACCATTTTCCAAGGAGTTGAATCAGCCACTGAATGCAGTTATTTCCTCCAACCTCTTACCATATTTTCTATTTGTAAAGAAACTTGTAAACTTTATTGAACTGTAATTGCATCTTGACTGCTGGTTTTGCAATTGTTAGCTCTTTTATCTTTGGTCAAGAAAAAACCCCTTGTGATGGCAACATTACTCTTTAATTATAAACAATTTCCTGTCAAGATATATGAAAATGAGTGATCATTACTTTACCAATGGTAATGGAATTATATTGTTCCACTAATCCAGTTAGCCTCTGATCTGCTCACCAGCAGAATCTCATTCATGTCATAAATGATAGGAACAGAATTAGGCCATTTGGCCCATCTAGTCTATTCCACCATTCAAACATGGCTGATCTATCTCTCCCTCCTAACCCCAATCTCCTGCCTTCTCCCTATAACCCCTGACACCCATGCTAATCAAGAATCTAGCTGTCTCTGCCTTACAAATATCCATCGACGGCATCCACAGCCTTCTGTGGCAAAGAGTTCCATAGATTCACCACCGGGGCGGGGGCAGGAGGAGAAAAACAACTTTTATTTACAGAATCTCGGTTATCACGACAATAAGGAATATCATTTAATCCAGATACTTAAAATAAAATACTAAGTAATTATTTGAAATATTTTGAATTTATAAAACACGTTGCCAAAATTGTTATTTTTTTAAATAACTGCGGGTCTGGAGATTTAATAATTGTGAGTACTGCCGATAATAACCTGGATCAATCCTAACAGTGCATACATGGTGTGACAAGCAAATTTCATATAACATTTAATTAAACAAATTAATGACATGAAAGATGTGATATCAGAGGATTATAGAGACGACAGTGCGGCCAGTTCCTTGCTGTGGATAGGACAGGGTTAATGGGGTGTTCCTGCCCAGCTCTTCCACCTGGGATGACAGGAAGGGCCTGATACAGGAGACTGCAGGTAGGTAAATGGTGAGAGAGTCTGAAAAAAATATATATATAGAGAGAGAGAGAGAGACTTGGTCTGTGAATAAAGGAGAAAAGCGACGTTCTACAGCTTCCCCAGAAGGAACAAATGGCAAGTGCTAAAGTTTAGGAGGAAGTAAATACTGCTGAAGGAGCAGGTAAATAGCCGGCTGGGGTATACTATTGGTTGGGCGGGACCTGTGTGGAGGCAGCCCTCGCTTTGTTGCGGCGGAACCAAGGGCAGTCTTACTCCATCCAGCTGTGTTTGCTCTGGGGCAGGGGACTACATTCACACCCGGCTTCACTAGTCCTGTGGAACAGGGTGCGTTGGGCGCATAACGTTAAAAAGATCATACCGCTTCTTGCGTTGTGAGCTGAGGCGGCTACTACCACATCAAAACCAGTCCCTATGTAAGTATTTACAAAACGTTCCCATCCCATCTTAATCTTTAAATTCGGTATTATTAGCAAACAAACTCACAGGGTCTTTTGTGCAATGGAGTCTTGCCGGAGGGTGGCGAATTTGGGTAGATGTTAAATGCTTTCGTTTCCAAATGTCCATACGGAACTCGATGTAACTAACTGAATCGAATTCAACCACTTTTTCAGAACAGTCTGAAGGGTTCCGACCCGAAACGTCACCAAGCCATGTCCTCCTGAGATGCTACCTGACCCGGTGAGTTACTCCAGCACTTTGTCTGTTTTTTTGTAAACCAGCATCTGCAGTTCGTTGTTTCACAACCCAATTTTTTTTTTTTTTAAACAAACTCCCAACACCTCCATCCCCTTTCTTGATCTCCACGCCTCCATCACAGGAGATTGACTATCGACTGTCTATTATAAACCTACTAATTCCCCAAACTATCTAGGCTACACTTTCCTCGCACCCTGCTTCCTGCAAAGACTCTATCCCCTACTCCCAATTCCTCCGCCTACGTTGGATTTGTGTCCAAGATGAGTTGTTCCATACGAGGACATCTGAGATGTCCTCATTCTTTAGGGAACGGGGTTCCCCACGTCTATCATAGATGGGGCGGCACGGTGGCGCAGCGGTAGAGTTGCTGCTTTACAGCGAATGCAGCGCCGGAGACTCAGGTTCGATCCTGACTACGGGTGCTGTACTGTAAGGAGTTTGTACGTTCTCCCCGTGACCTGCGTGGGTTTTCTCCGAGATCTTCGGTTTCCTCCCACACTCCAAAGACGTACAGGTATGTAGGTTAATTGACTGGGTAAATGTAAAAATTGTCCCTAGTGTGTGTAGGATAGTGTTAGTGTGCGGGGATCGCTGGGCTGCGCGGACTTGGTTGGCCGAAAAGGCCTGTTTCTGAAATATGAAAAAAGAAGAAAAAATATGAGGCCCTCATACATGTCTACTCAGTACCCCGCAGCTCCGCCTTGCTCCCCCTCCCAGTCATAACAGGGATAGTGTCCCCCTAGACTCCACTTTCCCTCCATCAGACGTCCATCAGACGTCACATACAGCACATAATCCTCCGACATTTTCACCACCTCCAATGGGATCCCACCATCTTCCCATCTCCATCCCTTTCCGCCTTACGCAGAGACCGTTCCCTCTGCAACTCCCTGGTTAATTTATCCATTCCTACCGAAACCATCCCCTCCCCAGGTACCTTCCCCAGCAACCGCAGGAGATGCAATACCTGTCCCTATACCTCCTCCCTCGACTCTGTCCAGGGACCCCGACAGTCCTTTCAGGTGAGGCAGTGGTTCACTTGCACCTCCTCCAACCTCATCTACTTTATCCGTTGTTCCAGGTGTGGACTACTATATATCGGCGAGACCAAGCGCAATCATTTAGCTGATCACCTACACTCAGTCTGCCTTTGCCTACGTGATCTCCTGGTTGCCAAACATTTTAACTCCCCTTCCCATTCCCATATAGACCTTTCTGTCCTGGGCCGCCTCCATTGTCAAAGAGAGGCCAAATCCAAATTGGAGGAATAGCACCACAAATTTCACTTGGGCAACTTACAACCTCGCGGTATAAAATTGATTTCTCTAACTTCAAGTAGCCCTTGCATTCCTTCTCTCTCTGTCCCTGCCCCACCCAAAAATCGTTGTACTAGTTTCACTGTTGACCTGTTGGGTTTCACTGTCTGCATAACTCATTATCCCCTACTCTACAGCCAACAATGGACCATTGTGGGCTCCACCTTTCCTTGATCACTGTTGCTTTTTGCACATCTTTCATTCATTTGTTCTATGTGTCGTCTATATCTATCATTTCCCTTTTCCCCGACTCTCAGTCTGAAGAAGGCCTTCAACCCGAAATATCACTTATTCCTTTTTTCCAGAGATGCTGCCTGACCCGCTGAGTTAATGCAACTTTTTGTGTCTATTGCCGGAAGAACGGCAGATCAAGCAGCATCTGCGGCATTATAAAACCATATCCATCTAACCCTATCCTATCCATGTATCTGAAAAAGTGTCTCTTAAATGCTGTTATGGTACTTGTCTCAATTACTCCCCTAACAGCTCGTTCCATATACCCAAAACCCTCTGCGTGAAAGCATTCCTTCAGCACTTTGGTTTTGCTCATTGCTCCAAATATTTGGTAAACAAAGCAGGCCAAATCAAATCTTATTTTATCCCAGTGTTATCTTCACAGAGAATGATTGACTATTTTCTGATGCAATTGCTTTGTTCTTTTAAAAATGTTTCTACATGTAAACCTATCACCATTTCTAAATGTTCTAATGATATTTCTCACTTGTATCTTCCCCTTTGCTCTGCCCATTGTATCTGAGTTTGACTTGATTGTTTTTATTTCTTGTATTATCTGATGCTTGGATTGCATGCAAAATGAAGCTTTTCACGGTACCTCCGTGTTAATAATAATAATAAACCTAAACCTAATTCAGTCAAAATGTGATCATAAATCAAACCCATCTAACTTGATCATTATAATATGAACATACTAATTAGAAGCAGAGCTCCAACACTGTCTACGATTATGGCTGATCTGATTATAACCTCCATTCCCTATTCCAGTTCATCTGCAGTAACTTTCTTGCCCTCTTGTCCAGTAAATATTCAATTCTGCATTTAAAATATTCCGTTTTGAAGGATGCTCATTGAAATCTACTGAATAATGAAAGGCCTAGATTGGACATGGAAAGGATGTTTCCAGTAATGGGAAAGTCTAGAAGGCACAGCTTCAGAATAAAAGGACGTATCTTTAGAGTGGAGATGAGGAGGAATTTCTTTAGTCAGAGTGTGGTGAATCAGTGGAAATCATTGCCACAGATGGCTGTAGTGTTGACAAACTACTGAAGTTTCTCCCACAGGAGATGAAATGTCCTCTCCACATCCACCCTTTCAAAAGCTGTCAGGATGGTATATCTTTCAAAAATATTCCTTCTCACTCTCTGGACAGTAGGTCAGGTTGGGTTTTGCTAAATCCATGACTCTCTGCAGCCTTTTGAATTCCTGTCTGTTGGAATTGCTGAACCAGGCCATGATGCAACCAGTCAATAGACAATAGACAATAGACAATAGGTGCAGGAGTAGGCCATTCAGCCCTTCGAGCCAGCACCGCCATTCAATGCGATCATGGCTGATCACTCTCAATCAGTACCCCGTTCCTGCCTTCTCCCCATACCCCCTCACTCCGCTATCCTTAAGAGCTCTATCCAGCTCTCTCTTGAAAGCATCCAACGAACTGGCCTCCACTGCCCTCTGAGGCAGAGAATTCCACACCTTCACCACTCTCTGACTGAAAAAGTTCTTCCTCATCTCCGTTCTAAATGGCCTACCCCTTATTCTCAAACTGTGGCCCCTTGTTCTGGACTCCCCCAACATTGGGAACATGTTATCTGCCTCTAATGTGTCCAATCCCCTAATTATCTTATATGTTTCAATAAGATCCCCCCTCATCCTTCTAAATTCCAGTGTATACAAGCCCAATCGCTCCAGCCTTTCAACATACGACAGTCCCGCCATTCCGGGAATTAACCTAGTGAACCTACGCTGCACGCCCTCCATAGCAAGAACATCCTTCCTCAAATTTGGAGACCAAAACTGCACACAGTACTCCAGGTGCGGTCTCACCAGGGCCCGGTACAACTGTAGAAGGACCTCTTTGCTCCTATACTCAACTCCTCTTGTTACGAAGGCCAACATTCCATTGGCTTTCTTCACTGCCTGCTGAACCTGCATGCTTCCTTTCATTGACTGATGCACTAGGACACCCAGATCTCGTTGAACTCCCCCTCCTCCTAACTTGACACCATTCAGATAATAATCTGCCTTTCTATTCTTACTTCCAAAGTGAATAACCTCACACTTATCTACATTAAACTGCATCTGCCATGTATCCGCCCACTCACACAACCTGTCCAAGTCACCCTGCAGCCTTATTGCATCTTCCTCACAATTCACACTACCCCCCAACTTAGTATCATCTGCAAATTTGCTAATGGTACTTTTAATCCCTTCGTCTAAGTCATTAATGTATATCGTAAATAGCTGGGGTCCCAGCACCGAACCTTGCGGTACCCCACTGGTCACTGCCTGCCATTCCGAAAGGGACCCATTTATCCCCACTCTTTGCTTTCTGTCTGTCAACCAATTTTCTATCCATGTCAGTACCCTACCCCCAATACCATGTGCCCTAATTTTGCCCACTAATCTCCTATGTGGGACCTTGTCGAAGGCTTTCTGAAAGTCGAGGTACACCACATCCACTGACTCTCCCTTGTCAATTTTCCTAGTTACATCCTCAAAAAATTCCAGTAGATTTGTCAAGCATGATTTCCCCTTCGTAAATCCATGCTGACTCGGAATGATCCCGTTACTGCTATCCAAATGCTCAGCAATTTCGTCTTTTATAATTGACTCCAGCATCTTCCCCACCACTGATGTCAGACTAACTGGTCTATAATTACCCGTTTTCTCTCTCCCTCCTTTCTTAAAAAGTGGGATAACATTTGCTATCCTCCAATCCACAGGAACTGATCCTGAATCTATAGAACATTGAAAAATGATCTCCAATGCTTCCACTATTTCTAGAGCCACCTCCTTAAGTACTCTGGGATGCAGACCATCAGGCCCTGGGGATTTATCAGCCTTCAGTCCCATCAGTCTACCCAAAACCATTTCCTGCCTAATGTGGATACTTACTGCAGTGCATCTGTAAAGGTTTGTTACAGTATTCGGTGACATGCTCAATCCCTTTAACACATAAGAAAGTAGAGGAGCTGACTGACCTCCTTCATAATTACCTCTATGTGTTGAGCCCTGGACAGGTCCCCCAAGATGATAATTTCCAGGAATTTGAAGCTGCTAACTCTTTTCACTGCTAAGCCAACAATGAAAACCGCAGACGCAAAAGGCAATAGATGCTGTAATATTGAGCAAAAACAAAAGGCAGTAGATGCTGTAATACTGAGCAAAAACAAAAGTACTGGTGAAATTTAGCTGGCCAGTCAGCATCTGTGGAGGGATGAAGGATAGACAATGTTTTGAATTGGGAATTGGTAGATCAAGATATTCATCCCTTGCATATTAGCATTGATTAGTGACATTTACACCCAAGAACTTGAATCTCTCAATCATCTCCATTTCAGCACAATTGACGTTGACTGGGGTGTGTACACTACCTTGCTTCGTGAATTCAGTGACGAGCTCTTTCATTTTGTTGACCGTGATGGAGGGGATTATGTCTTGACACCATGTTACTAAGCTCTCTATCTCCTTTCTTACTCCATCTAGTTAATGATTGAGATCAGGCCCACAACAATGGTGTCATATGCAAGCCTGTAGATTGAGTTAAGATCACAATTTGGCTGCACAGTCATATAGAGGGAGTACAATTCTATGGGGAGCGGCATATCTACTTCAGATAGTCCCTGCTTTCCCTCTCTATCTCCTCCCTTTCTCAGTTCCCCCACGTCTTCTTGTCTCCGACTACACCCTATCTTTGTCCCGCCCCCTCCCCTGACATCAGTCTGAGGAAGGGTCTCAACCTGAAATGTCACCCATTCCTTCTCTCCAGAGATGCTGCCTGGCCCACTGAGTTACTCCAGCATTTAGTGTCTACTTGTAATATTCTATGGGGAGTCGATTGTAAAGTGAAGCTTGAGTCCACAACCTGGGGAGGTTTTGAAATCAAGCAAGCAAGCCAAAGAGGGAAAAGATTCTAATTGGTCAAAGCAAATGTACAAACTGTTCAACTGCTTAAAAAGCAGTTTAGTTTTGAATGTTCCTTTCACCAAATCCTTCCAAATAATCTGATCATGTAACATCTGTGGTATTACGCATGTTTAGCACCACAATGAGTGAAGTAATCTTCAAAGTTAAAGGACAAATCTTATGATATTCCTTTAGTCTTATTGATTTTAAGCAAAACTAACATTTTAGATGGCTAGAAAATGTAAATTACAAAGTGTGTTTTTTAAGCTTGTTCAATTGATTGGCAATTATTCATGAATGAAGATCGACCTGCACTATCGATTAGCTCACACCTGCAAGGCACAGATCTCCGTATTCCATGATTGCAAATACCATTAAAAATTAGACCTGGCTGTCTAAAGTCTGCAGTAAAGCTTTTGGGATCCATTATTCCAAGTGAATAACATAAATTGTTTTTAGTTGATTTTCTTCCAATTAAAAATGATCAATCTTCACTTAAACACATTTTTAAACCATGTTTGTAAAATTCCTGCAGTGTTCTGTCCGTTGGTGGGCTCCAGACCTCAGTACGTGTTAAGGCTTTCAAAGGTGTGCACAAAGATGCAAGATTACGGAGCAGAAGCTTAGCCAGGCTCAAAGGTTTAATTTAGGAAATACGTTGTGGTTGGACTTGGAATTCAGTGTCCTCTCGGATGGTAAAAATAGCTTCAGTGGCAGCTTTGAAAAAAACTGCAAATATATTTGGAGAAGAATCGTAAGGACCCGGGAAGTCACTAAGAGATGTTTAAAAGGGCCAGCGTAGACAGGGTGGAATGGAAATTTATTTTTGTTTGCATATGGCAGCTTTGAATTGAAGTCCACTTATGGTGTTCATTTCTGTGATAGTACTATATTGAATCGGGGCGACACAGTGGTGCAGTGGTAGAGTTGCTTCTTACAGCGCCAGAGACCCAGGTTCAATCCCGACTATGGATGCTATCTGTACGGAGTTTGTACATTCTCCCTATGACTTTGTGGGTTTGCACCGGGTGCTCCAGTTTCCTCCTACATTCCCAAAACGTACAGGTTTGTAGAATAATTGTCCCTAGAGTGTCGGATAGTGCTAGTGATCGCTGATTGGCGCGGTCTCAGTGGGCCGAAGTACCTGTTTTCACATTGTATCACTGTAGTCTATAGACTCTATGACTGGGTTTAGAATCTTTTGCACAAGTGATTGAGGACACTTCTCTGCAGGTCACTTTTCACTTGCATTCCACTGTACTCTGCTTCCATGTTAAATTATTGCAGATTATAGCTATATTCCTCGTGGCAGTAAATGACAGCAAAATAATTTAAGATACAAGCAGATGTGTATGTCTAACCCTTTTTCTTTATCCTCCTAGGATATGAGTTGAAGACCAACTTCCAGATATTATAGACTTTTAGTGAGATTGTGGATAGTTCTCCACCTTCATGTCTTCTAACAATGGCACGTTACAGATACTTCATATTTAATCAGCGTGCAATGGTCCCACTCGGAATTCTACAGCTAGCTTGTTCTACAATCTGTATAGTTTGCGGCTTCATAGATGGATTTTTTCGGAAAGATTCCGTGCTCCGTAGGACTAGAATACCCATCTGGACGGGCATGGTAAGCGCAAAATAATTTAAAATAATTTAATGTGATCTTGTATCTAATTCATGAACCAGTGAAATTTTTGCTTGCTTTTTCAGGCACTCGCATTCCCAGGCATTCTGGCATTATTTTCCTCGCAGAGAAAGAATCCCATTATTGTAAGTATCTTGCAAAGGAAATGGGAAAATAGTCACACATTACCATTACGTAAGAAAAGATAATCTAATTAGTTTAGAAACAATATATAGAAACAATATTATATTATGAAACCTCACAATATTATACAAAACAACATTATATTACGTATTAAACAATCTTGTGTAGATCAATGTGTCGAACAAGTAACACTTATTTTGGCTGAGGTCATCAAGTGACCTGCTCACTTAAGCTTTACACAGAATAGTCCTGTTCGTCAGACTGAAGAACAGCCCTGACCTAAAAAGCCACCTGTCCATTCCCCTCCACAGAGGGTGCCTGACCCGCTTAGTTTCTCTCTCAATTTGTGTTGTGCTATTTCTAAAGTTCATTTTTAGAATCTAAAGCAGAAGTCATCCATGCTGACCAATATGCCCCAGCTACGCTTGTCCCATTTGCCTGCATTTGGCCCAGATTCCTCTAAACCTTTCCTCTCGATGTACCTGTCCAAATGTCCTTTATATGCTGTTATACTTCCTGCTTCAACTGCCTGGTGAAATGTTGAACAATTTTCTTCCCCTGCCACTATCTTTATGTTTGTGAATGTGTCAAATCCATTATGTTTGATTAGTGCAATATCAAGCTCTATGGCAAATATGTAGTTAATGTTATAGAGTTTTTTTGCAATGAAGCACTATCTATAATGTCTTCAGAGGTATATGGTACTACCTTGCATTGAATTAAGTCATATTGTGCATTACTAAAGAGAGTGGGAATAAATGAATGATTTTCAAGTTGGCAGACTGTAGTAAGTGGGATGCTCATGGAGCAGTGTTTGGGGCTCAGCTATTTACAATATTAACGATCTAGATAAAGAAACCAATTGTAGTGCATCTCCAGTACTCTTATGTCAAGGTTTCTCCAGAATCTACCAGGATTCTCACCAGAAATAGCTTTCCATAGCCTGAAATTTGAGAAAAAAGTAATCGTGTACGTGATTTAATAGAAAAGCCATTTTTAAAAATCTCTCCCTGTATTTTACAAATCATTTGTATGTGCATCAGTGTATATTGTCAAAATCTTCCACGAATGGTAAAAGAATTGTGAAAAGTTGAAGATTGAAAAGGAGAACGGCTTTCAGTCGCCTTCCCATGCTCCTTCATGCATTGTAACCAATGTGCTAAATCGTCTCCACACTTCTCTTAGCAGGAGCCTAAATTAATTCTAGTCTTTATTTGAGAAAAAAATTAATATGCCAAACATTTGTTTAAACAGCACACGGAAGATGATACTCAAGCCAATATTTAGAAATTAATCTTTTCACAAATGCTACTGAATCACAAACAAATGTGATAAATTCTGAATGGTTTGTATTAAAACAGCATTCTCTTGCGCTGTGAATCAATCCCTGTTCCACCATACATTTATGACCTTCAATTAAAGCAAAACTAGCAGGAAAGGCCAAGTTAATAGATTTTGGAAAGACTGATCATAATATTAGTAAAATGATAGTTGTGTATTAAATCTGTCAACAATATTATGTTTATTGTATCACTGATAGTGTTGATTAGTAGTGTTTAAACTTGTTTTGCTGCTCATATCACGATTCTTTGCATTCTATCTTTAGGTGACTGCTATGATTGCATCAGCTGTACTTTCTTGGATAACCACAACTGTTTTGATAATATATGCAGCATTTACATTGAGTTATGGTGAAGATGACGATGAAGTATTTCAACATAAACCCAGTGAAGTAATTCATGTGGTAAGCTTTTTTGAAATGAGAAAAAGTTTCTTTGGCCTACATGGTGTTTTTTTCCCTTCTGCAGATCACTGGCTGCAGTATTTAAATGAATCATGAGGCTAATGAATTAGCTGAGTGCTTTTAGTTTTGTTTGCTATGCAAAACATTGTTTATTTATGTAGGGAGTTTCCACTATGCCTTAAAATGCTAAAATTATAATATCTTATCAGCTGTGAAGCTATATTAAAAATAGTGACATGGGGAAACTGGAGAATTTTAATAAAAAATGGAAAAATATCTTGAGGAGAAATGTACATATTTCACTTTTCAGAAATTCTTCCAACATACAAGGATGGTATTTGGCCCAATGCATCCATGCTGGCTCTCAGCAAAAGTCCCATTTCCCGACTTATTTCCCTTTAACCTATTTTCTCATGCCCATAAGGTATCCACCCCTTGATTCTCCTGCCAATCATCTACTCTAACAACAATTAACAATTATAAGATCATAAGTGATAGGAGCAGAATTTCGGCCATTCGGCCCATCGTCTACTCCGCCATTCAATCATGGCTGATCATTCTCTCACTCCTAACCCCATTCTCCTGCCTTCTCCCCATAGCCTCTGACACCCGTACTAATCAAGAATCTATCTATTTCTGCCTTAATAATATTCACTGATTTGGCCTCCACAGTCTTCTGCAGCAATGACCATTCAAACTACTAGTGTATCTTTGAGAGGTAGGAGGAAACAGGAGGATAGGGAGAGGGAGAATCTACAAATTATTTGCAGACAACACCTTTCAGTGCTTGAAGTCTTTGAGTTTGTTTTGCAATGAAACACTATCTATAATTTTCTCTACTTTCCTAGATTTTTGTTTTGTTTAGGTGAGATTATTGAGAATTAATTGACCATCTGAGTGTTTTATTTCAATGAAAATGTATTGCCTTTTTTGGTTAATTTACCTGTCAAAATGGGGAGCTGGGATGGAATAAGGAAAATTAAATTTGCAGAAGAACTAATATTTCGTTGAATCATGAATAAATATATAAAATTAGATTGCTCAGAGGAAAGCAATAATACTTTTATTAAACAAAGCATTGAAGATCTGGATCTATATGACCGTTTTGAGGGCCGTATGTACGAAAGAAAACAGACCCACCACACATAAAATTGTTGATCAATTCACTAACTTGCTAATACATTGAACCATCTGTCCGGTAAAAAGGAAGGGCAATGTAAATTTATGTATTTGGTTCACTGATTTTAATTAATAAGTATTCTAATATGATTACACCCCCTCTGGTTTTCATCAGTGAATATATGACCAATTGGTCCTCCTCAGATTGTTTATAGGGCAAAATGAGTGAGTTGATATAAATTAGATAGAAGTTTTGAGGCTTTGAAAGCTTAATAAATCTCTGTAGATAGAAGGTATTCCAGAGTTTGAAAGGGACAAGGCAGATGATTTGCAAGCCACTGCTTTTTAAGAGGGAGTCAGTTGGAACTGGTACCCCAAGAGATATCAGCAAATTAGAAATAGATTAACGTGCTCAAAGTCATAATGTGACAAAGTGGACACTCAGAACATCCCATGGGACTTGCTTCTCTTTCCGACAAGCAATTAAACTATTTTTTGAGGGTAACATTATGAACAGTAATAACAAAGTAAACGGCATTCTCCAGGATCTGAATGATGGCCATCCTGTGTAACAAACTCCTTACACGTTTAGGGAAATATGAGAACCCTGGTAGATTCTGCAGAAACCCCACGACTTAAGAGCATGAGATGCATTACAATTGGTTCCTTTATCCAGGTTGTTAATATTGTAAATAGCTAAGCCCCAAACACTTATCCATGAGCATCCCACTTGTTACAGTCGGCCAACTTGAAAATTGTACATTTATTCCCACTCTCTGTTCATTTACTGCTCATTTATTGTAAGAATATATTGGCTCACTTGTAACAAAATGTTTAAACAATGCCCTTGGAAAATCTAAATGACACTACATTCACTAGTTCTCATTTACCCTGAAAAAGTTCAAAGAAATCTGTTAAAACACCTTTGTAAAGCTATGTTGACTTTGCTTAAAGATCATCAACTATGCTGGTCTAATAACACTTCATTACAAATTAGTGTGGCACGGTGGCACAGATGGTAGAGCTGCTGCCTTACAGCGCCAGAGACCCGGGTTTGATCCTGACCCTTGGTGAAGTTTGCACCTTCTCCCTGTGGGTTTCCTTTGGGTGCTCCGACATCCGTCTCCATCCCAAAGGCAAGCAGGCTTGTAGGTTAATTGGTCTCTGTAAATTTCTCTTAGTGTGTAGGGAATGAATGTGGAAGTGGGATAACGTAGAACTAGTGTGAAAGGGAGATCAACGGTCGGCATGGACTCGGTGGTCCAAAGGGTCTGTTTCCATGTGGCATCTCTAAACTAAATTAAAAATTGATCCACAAATTTTGTCCACAAATTAGTTTCTGCCAACCATCCTGTCGTTCCCTGTTTTCCCCTCTATCCCCCACTTCCTTCACCCATTCACTATCTCATTCATGAATATGGATATGTTCAAATTGATCAATTCCTATCAAAATATATATATCCATACAATCATGCATATTTGCTCATGTTTGAGTATGAAATTTGCCTCACATTTTGGAGCGATTTTAGTTAACGTATTTTAGTAATCTGCTGCATGGAATCAATAACCCATGAAGAAGGCAATTCTTTTTTTTTAAATGCCTGCATCGATATTATCACAATGAGTGAGTATGGTTTATAATCAAGGATTTTGACAATTCTTGGATCATTCATACCTGTATGTTTTGAAATTAATTGAAGGATTTCAAGTTTTTTTTTTTCCTTAAATATTACATTTCTTTGAAATAATTGCAGCAGTTCCAATTCTGACCTCTGGCACACCCCCCACTTTAATGGAGTGACTTTCCCAACATCTACCATCCTTTTGTGCAAGAGCACATGGGAACACCACTGTCTACGAGTTTCTGTCCAGGTTATACACCATTGTGCTGTCTGTACGTAGTTTGTACGTTCTCCCCGTGACCGCGTGAGTTTTCTCCGAGATCTTTGGTTTCCTCCCACACTCCAATGGCATACAGGTGTGTAGGTTAATTGACTTGGTATAAGTGTAAATTGTCCCTAGTGTGTGTAGGATAGTGTTAATGTGCAGGGATCGCTGATCAGTGTGGACTCAGTGGGCCGAAGGACCTTTTCCCACGCTGTATCTCTAAACTAAACTATAGTCAATAGTCAATTTTATTTGTCACATACACATAAATGTGCAGTGAAATGAAAGATTACCCACAGTCCAACAATAAGGACAATAAAAATAAACAATAACACACACAATCATAAACCAACACAAAACAAAAAGAAACATCCATCACAGTGAGTCTCCTCCAGTCACCTCCTCACTGTGATGAAGGCCAGAATGTCTTTTCTCTTCCCCTGCCGTCTTCTCCCGCGGTCAGGCTGTTGAAGTTGCGACGTTCCAGGCGGCGCCGGACAGTGAAAGGCCGCAGCGGGCCGACTCAAGCCCCGCAATTCGGGGCAGGCGAAGACACTGCCGCTGCATGTCGGGGCGGTCCGCCGGGCAGAGAAAATCCCGCGGCCTATTTCAGGCCGCGCCGGACGGTGAAAGGTCCACGGCGGGACCGCGGACTAAACTAAACCATTCTTCCTTCATCAGCAGGTTGGCACTGTGGGAGTACTGTTGCAAATGTCCTATAAACATAAGGACTGAAGCAGTTCGAGAAGATGGTATATCTTTTCAAAGGATTGATAATTAAATATTGGCATAGCTATATGTTAATCTCGAGTATGATTTTTGTTTTAAAAAGGCTTTACCAAGGATGGATTGGCTTTTCAGGGGGGCATAGTTGGTAGAGCTGTTACTTCAAGGTGCCGGAGACCTGGCTTCAATCCCTACCTTGTGCTGTCTGTGTGCAGTTTGCATGTTCTCCCTGTGACCATTTGGGTTTCCACCGGGTACTCCTGCTTCCTCTAACATCCGAAAGATTTGTGGGGTTGTAGGTAAATAGGCAGCTGCAAATTGTCCCGAGTGTGCAGGTAGTTGATGAGAAGTGGGATAACATAGAACTGGTGTGAATGGATGATTATAGGTTGGCATGGACTCAGTGGGCCTATGGGCCTGTTTCCATGCTGTCTCTAGGTCTGCCTAGACCCTACACTCTTGGATTCACTCCTCAAACCTTTGTCTTGCCACTGCTCTGTTTCGATGCTCTTAGAAACGTGCATTTGACCGACCTTTTTGTTATTTACCTAAAATAACATTTTATGATTGAATGATGGGGTCTGTTGCCCAGTGCAGGTGAATCGAGGACCAGAAGACATAGGTTTATGGTGAAGGGGAAAATATCTAATAGGAATCTGAGGGATAACCTTTTCACACAAGGATGGTGGGTGTATGGAACAAGCTGCCAGAGGAGGTAGTTGAGGCAGGGACTATCCCAACATTTAAGAAACAGTTAGACAGGAACATGGATAGGACAGGAATGGAGGGATATGGACCAAACGCGGGCAGGTGGGACTAGTGTAGCTGGGACATGTTGGCTGGTGTGGGCAAGTTGGGCCGAAGTGCCTGTTTCCGCGCTGTATCATTCTATGATTCTATGACACCCTCCCTCCCCCCCCATCCTGATTCGCAAACATTTCCCCTGTCACCAGAGTCGCCATACTCCATAAGCACATCTCCCATTCCGAGTCTCATATTTACCTTTTATCCCCCCTCTTTCTCCACCCTCTATCCCCTTCCACCCATATCTTTCTCTCTCTGGCTTTGCACTTTACTCCTCCTCTTTCCTTATCCAACACACTTTTGTCTCCTTTTCACCCATGTGCTCATCAGCCCCCAGCTGCCACTTGCCAGGCTCTGCTTCCCTCCTCCCCCACCCCCACTCCGTCAGTCTAAAGTAGAGTCCCAACCCAAAACGTTCTGTCCTTTCCCTCCACAGATGCTGTTTGACCCTAGTTTCTCTTGCCTTTCTTTTACTCCAGATTTCTGCATCTGCAGTTTCTTGTGTCTCCACTATTGAATAAACCTCCAGTCTGAGATTTTTTATCAGCATCTTGCTCATTTACCAAAGTTGTGTGTAAAATGCACCTCTCTTTCCTTTAGGAATACATACTCAGCAAATTTGTTCAAGGAGCCAATATGACCATATTATTTGCATCTGTGGTTGGTATTCTGATGGCAACTATCATAGCCTATCTTGGCTTTCGAAGCCTTCCCACCCATTGCTGCTTTGACAGTAGAACTGGAATGGTAAGTTTGCAATTGAAATCACCATTTTTTAAATTACTTATTCATTTGTTTAAAATTGGTGGTTCAACCCAGAATGACAAATTGGAGGATGCGCATTTTGTTTTAATCTAATTCATGCTCCGCTCAACAAATAGAGTAATTTACAAGGTCCATGCTCTCTGATTTTTCAATAACAGAACATCAAAATAGTATTTTGGTTTGTGGTCCTTGTCCAATGTATGCATTTTCAAATGGTGATTGGGATAGGCAGAAACTGACAGCTATGAATAGATTTTCATAGCTCTAATCCACTAAAGTCGTAGGATAGCAGAAATCGGCTATTCGGCCCATCAAGTCCACTCTGCCATTCAATCATGGCTGATCTATCTCTCCCTCCTAACTCCATTCTCCTGCCTTCTCCCCATAACCTCTGACACCCGTAATAATCAAGAATCTATCTATTTTTTCTCCTAGCAGTGCTGGGTTTCAGCAGATGTTGAATATATGCTCTGAGTATGGTGTCCAATTTGACGTGAAATACAATGCTAAAAAGAGCGTTGTCATGATTTGTAAAGTAAAAGGGGACAAAGATCTAGTCTTCCCATCATTTTACCTGTCAGGGCAGGTTCTATCTGTCTGCTGTAAAGCTAAGTATCTGGGACATGTCATCACAGATCAAATGTCTGATGATGAGGACATGTATAGACAGCGCCGCATGTTGTATGCACAAGCTAACATGTTGGTTAGGAAATTCCACTGGTGCTCAGGAAATGTCAAGATAAACCTGTTTAGAGCGTACTGTACTCTTTACACTGCTCCTTTGTGGATAAAGTTTAATAAGTCAAGCATCCATAAACTTAAGGTTGCCTATAATAATAATAATAATATTCATTTATTGTCATTGCAACGAGTACAACGAAATTAAAAGATAGCCAATCCTGACGGTGCGTACAACATATATGCAATAAATGCAAAAACAAATAAATACATAAATACAATTGTATTAAGTACAAGATTTTTTAACGGTGTTGCCTAGTGCAAAGGTAGTGTTCAGTTCTCGTATGGCCCTGGGGTAAAAACTGTTCTTAAGTCTGTTTGTTCGGGATTTGATCGACCTGAAACGTCGACCAGAGGGCAGATGAACAAACAGACGGTGGCCGGGGTGGGATGGATCTTTTATTATTTTGCCTGCTCTACTGAGGCAGCGTAGGCTGAACAGGTGCTCCAGGGAGGGCAGTGAGCAGCCGATGATCTTCTGGGCCGTCGTGATGACCCTCTGAAGGGCCTTCCTGTCCTTTTCTGAGCAGCTGGCATACCATGTGGTTATACAGTATGCCAGCACACTCTCGATGGAGCAGCGATAGAAGGACAACATGAGCTTCTCCTGCAGGTTGGTTTTCCTGAGGATCCTCAGGAAGTGGAGTCTCTGCTGTGCCTTCTTTACTGTGGTGATGGTGTTGGTAGACCAGGTAAGATCCTCTGCGATGTGCGTACCCAGGAACCTGAAAGCGGGTACCCTTTCCACACAGACCCCATTGATGTAGAGTGGGTCGTATTCTACACTGGTTTTTCTATAATGACTGCATGCGCATATTGCTTAGAAAGCCAAGGTGGTGCAGTGCAAGTGAACTGTTTTGTAGTGCAGGAGTCAATACGTTTCATGCCCTGTTGAAGAATCTCATGTTTAAATTTATATGCCGATTGAATGGTTCTCAGAATTCCATCATTGTGCTGCTGGTAAATCCTGGTTTCAGTGCCGTGAGATACCTGTCACCTATGTGGAAACATTGGTATTGTTGCCTTTTCTAATTTAATTTAATTTTATATGTATATACTGTGTACTGTATGTGTATTCTAATGGACCATGAGTCTGCTTAATAAATTTTATTATTATTATATTATTATTATTATTATTATTATTATTATTATTATTATTATTATCATCTCTGCCTTAAAAATATCTACTGATTTGGCCTCCGCGGCCTTCTGTGGCATGACCATTCAACCTGCCAGTGTATCTTTGAGAGGTAGGAGGAAACAGGAGCACAGGGAGAATCTACAAATTGTTTGCAGACAACACCTTTCAGTGCTTGGTCTTCAAGCTTTTTTTTGCAATGAAACACTATCTATAATTTTCTCTACTTTTCTAGATTTTGTTTTGTTAAAATGAGGTTGAAGAGAATTAATTGACCATCTGAGTGTTTTATTTGAAAGAAAATGTATTACCTTTTTTGGTTAATTTACCTGTTAAAATGGGGAGCTGGGATGGAATAAGGAAAATTAAATTCGCAGAAGAACTAATATTTTGTTGAATCATGAATAAATATATAAAATTAGATTGCTCAGAGGAAAGGAATAACTATTTTATTTTTAAAAAGCATTGAAGATCTGGATCTATATGACTTTGTTTTGAGGGCCGAATATTCGGGAGATAACAGACCCACCACACGTGAAATTATTGATCTGGTTGATCAATTCACTAACTTGCTAATGCATTGGACCATCTGTCGGGTAAAAAGGAAGGGCAATGTAAATTTATGTATTTGATTCACTGACTTTAATTAATAAGTATTCACCCATACTAATCAAGAATTTATCTATCACTGCCTTAAAAATATGCATTGACTTGGCCTCCAAAGCTTTCTGTGGCAAAGAATACCAAAGGTTCAACACCCTCTGACTAAAGAGTAAATCATAGTTTATTTTTCACTGCCTTGTGCTATTTAAACCCCTGGGTGTATCATCCAACAAATTTAGAAATGCCTTTCAAATTTTTATTTAGATTTTCTGCCATTTACCCTCCTTAGTCTTTCCAGAAAAAGTGATTTTTTACAAAAGATGGTATTGTTTTCATTCCAAATCAAACTTCTAAAGCAAAAAAAAAACAAAGTGCTGGAGGAACTTAACGGGTCAAGACTCTTCTTGATTGGATTCCCTAGCTCGATTGTAATCATGTATTGTCTTTGGTTAGCACGCAACAAAAGCTTTCCCTCTACCTTGGTCCACGTGACAATAAACTGAACCGGGCTCAACACTTTAGACACGACCTGAAACGTCTGCTGTCCATTCCATCCACAGATGCTGCCTGACCTGCTGAGTTCCTCCAGTGCTTTGTTTTTTCCAGCAACTATAATTTCTTGTGCATCCAATCTCCAAAGGCAGTAGTTAACTGCTAAATCCATGTGCAAACACATTTAAAATATCTTTATCTAATGGTGATGAAAGTGAATTTCTGGGAAAACCCATGTCCATTTTCTATAATTAAAATATAGTCAGGCAGTTCGAACTGAGTACATAGCCAAGAGTTTGCTGAAAGCTAACATGCTCAAGGCCTCTTCAAGTGCGCTTGAAGAGGACAAATGTGCTGGGTTAATCGTGGGCGGAAGGGGCAACTGGATGTTGAGCTAAATAGTGCAGTTCTTTATAAATAGTCACGGGTATAATAGTTTCCATAACCTCACTTTGTGCTGCAAAATTCCATGATTTCCTCAGGGCAGAAAACTTGAAGAAAAAGTAGACCTCACAAATGAATTCTATGCTCTGTCCTGGCCTGTGTACTAAACGCTTTTAAATGGAGACATAAGATGCTGGAAACACTAGGCAGCAACTAGGTGAAGAAACACACTCACTCTTCCATGTGGTAGAAACAAAAACTGCGGATGCTGGTTTAACCCAAAGACAGACACAAAGTGCTGGAGTAACTCAGCGGTTCACGCAGCGCCAATGGGGAGAAAGGATGGGTGACGTTTCGGGTCGGGACTCTTGTTCGGACTGGTTGATGATTCTGTGGGTGATGGAAAAGAAAGGTTCTGGTGGTGGTGCGGGGTGGTGTGCAAGATCTGTGGTCAAGAGCAGGTTTTTGAAGCAAGGACTGAAAGCATATTTGAGTTGCCCATGACAGAACTGAGAAGACAGCAGGGACTTCTCCTGACACTGTCATGCTTTTCACCCCCTCAATCAGCAATGCCAAAAATAATGTTCCAGTGATTTTATTTATTTACTTTTGGGATCCTGACCTATGCGATTTATCAGGTGAAATGGGGAGATTGTCTGATAAATGCAATTTTCCCCCTCTCTTTTGCACTGGAACAAATCAACTGAATCACATTTCTCTTTGCAGCAGGCATTGATGACAGAAGACCATCCCCCTCAGATGATTGAGTTAGTCAGTAACTGGCAAGGTATGTTTATAAATCTACTTATGGATTTTAAATAAGCTGTAATTTAAACTTCGGTCCATTATGAGCTGCGTTCTTAACTTCCAGTGAGGAAAGCACTGTGCCAACCATTGCAAATAATGCACAATCGGCCCTCGATTAACCAACCTAGAAGCGTGTCTCTCCAGTCATCACAAATTAATTGTAGCTGCTGTGTGTACAGGGGCATGGTAACTCGCTAAGACTTCCCCAGCAATTGCAACATCTATGACCTCTTTTCAGAAGGACAGGAAGTACCTTTTTGGATTCTATTGGATCATGTGCAGGCAGATGAGATTAGTTTATCTTGGCATCACATTATGGGCTGAAGACCCTGTTCCTGAGCTGTACTTTTAAGATCAACAGGTGCAAGGAACCAACCTTATTCACCATCCATAACACCCACAATCCTGATGTGAACTCATGTTGTCATTCTTCACTGTGCCAAAATCCTTCAACCACCTAACAATTCTGGAGCTTTGCCACATGAAGTGTGACCTTTCAAGATGACTTAACATTATGGATTTAATGCTTGTATTGTCATTGGTGCCTGTATCTGGTGAGTGAATTTAAAAAATACGTATAATCCAAGGGTCAACTCTCTCTACTTTGGACTGTTCTGAATCAGAATGCCCATCACAGCCAGTACCATATTGACCTTTTTGTTTTGGGCCTCCTCCATTGCCAGTGAGGCCACACGCAAAATGGAGGAACAGCACCTCCTATCTCCGCTTGGGTAGCTTACAACCTGATGCATGAACATTGAATTTACCAATTATTAGATAATGTCCACAAGAAACATCCTTCCCCCCCCCCCCCCCCTTTACACTTCCCCTCATTCCCTGAACCCTGGCTGATCTTCCACAAGTTTCTCTTCTCCCCCCCACCCGCTGGACTAAAGTCCCGTAAACCACCTGCACAGTTCGCAACAACATAACGCTCTTGGGCTCTCACCTGCTTCTATGTTTAACCTTTGTCCAACAATCCGTCTGTTGGAGAACCCCCTCACCTGAAGACATCTGTTGCCGGCTGTGATTTGGCATGTCTCTATGGTCTTTTTTTTTCTTCCCCCCTCCCCCCATCCACTATTACAATCATTCTGAAGAAGGGTCCTGAAACCATACGTCATCTTATTCATTTTCTCCAGAGATGCTGCTTGACCTACTGAGTTACTTCATCCAGCATTTTGTGTCTCTTTGGTATAAACCAGCATCTGCAGTTCCTTATTGCAGCCATTACCATGTTCAAAACTGAATTATTTGACACGAGTCAGAATTCAAGGCTGGCACCTATTCCAATGTGTACGAATATGATTGAATTCTCCTTTTTTCTTTTCTCCCAAGATCATAGTTCTGTGGGCGCTAAAACACCAGCCAGGGAGCCATTTGAGGAGTTATTTTAAGCAGCAAGATTTAAAGTGGATTGTATTAGGAAAGGTGACGGAAGCAAAAAAACCTAAGGCAACTAGAAATCTAAAATAATAACAGGAAATATTAGAAACACTCAGCAGGCCAGGCCACATCTGCAGGAAGAGAAATGGTGAATGCTTCGGGTTAAATATCTTTCTTCAGAATCCATGCTTAAGGTTGAATCCAGGAATTTCTGTCCAGTGTGGTTCAGCATACATTTATTCACAATACCTTTAGAGAGTTGATATGTAATAGCAAGTATCATCTGGCACCCGGTTGTGATTTTTATTTTTATTTAGATATCTGTTTGTTTTACTTTGTCTTATTTTCTCTGAAATCTAATGTCGTTTGCTGTTTAACCATTGTTAAACCTTGGTTTAACAGACAGCCAACAGGCAGTTCAAAAATAATGGTGTCTACATGTTGACAAATTTGTCAAAAAGTTTTGAAAACCAGAAAACCTCATCTGTTTGACAATTCAGTTGGACAGTTGTTGACATGTACTTCAACCATACTTGGACAATAATGATCAGAACCAATGGTGTTCAAATCTATAACCTAAAAAAAAATTGAACTGGCCTATGACGTTTGATGGCTCTGGGCCTGTACTCGCTGGAGTTTAGAAGAATGAGCGGGGACCTCATTGACATATATAGAATAGTGGAAGGCTAGGTTAGAGTGGATGTGGAGGGGATGTTTCCACTAGTGGGAGAGTCTAGGACTAGAGGTCATAGCCTTAGAATCAAAGGACGATCTTTTAGGAAGATGAGGAAGAATTTCTTTAGTCAGAGGGTAGTAAAGCTGTGGAATTCTTTGCCACAGAGGGCTGTGGAAGCCCAGTCAGTGGATATATTTAAGGCAGAGATAGATTCTTGATTAGTACGGGTGTCAGAGGTTATGGGGAGAAGGTAGGAGACTGGGGTTAGGAGGGAGAGATAGATTAGCCATGATTGAATGGCGGATTAGCCTTGATAGGCCGAATGGCCGAATTCTGCTCCTATCACTTATGACCTTATAAAGCCTTTTTGGAGTAGAGAGATCTCTTGTTCCATAAATATTTGTTTACTTTAATACCCAAATAGAAAAGTCTAATTTTAAGATGACACTTTCTTGTTCTGGATTCCGCTGCTAGGCAAAGTTTCTTTGATGCACCCAAATCACCTTTATCATTTTGAAGACCTCAAATGAATTGCTGTATCAGCCTTTTAGACTTGCAATAGACAGTAAGTTTATACAGTCTGTCCTCCTTCCAGCCCAACAAGTAAAGACCAAATTCTATTTGTATTTTGGATTACTTTTTGAGTCATTCACATGCTTGAACATTACAGTAGCATAACTGGTTAAGTTACGAATCCAAAAGTATGAGTCAAATCCCATAGGCTGAGGAATTTAAATCCATTTCAATAAACATATTCCAGTATCAGTGATGGCCAGCATGAAGCAACAGGATTGATATTAAAACCCATTTGGTTCACCATACTATTAGGAAAGAAATCTGCTACTCTTACTGGACTAACTTGCATCGTGTCTCCAGAACTATAGTGTTGTTGACTATTCATTGCTCTCAGAAATGAATCAGCAATTTTAAGTTCCTTTTCTTGGGGAGTGTTAACAAATGGTCTGCCAACAAGAGGCTGCGTCCTGGGACTGAAGGAAAATCCCTTTTTATGTAATCTTGTCTCTATAATTAAGATTTTCTTCTGCTTTGGATGCAAAGTGATTGATCTACTACTTAGTCATTTATTCACAAAATGCTGGAGTAACTCAGCAGGTCAGGCAGCATCTCGGGAGAGAAGGAATGGGCGACGTTTCGGGTCGAGACCCTTCTTCAGACTGATGCCAGGGGGGTGGGACAAAGGAAGGATATAGGTGGAGACAGGAAGATAGAGGGAGATCTGGGAAGGGGGAGGGGAAGAGAGGGACAGAGGAACTATCTAAAGTTGGAGAAGTCAAATGTTCATACCACTGGGCTGCAAGCTGCCCAGGTGAAGTTCCTCTGTCCCTCTCTTCCCCTCCCCCTTCCCAGATCTCCCTCTATCTTCCTGTCTCCACCTATATCCTTCCTTTGTCCCGCCTGACATCAGTCTGAAGAAGGGTCTCGACCCGACACTTCGCCCATTCCTTCTCTCCTGAGATGCTGCCTGACCTGCTGAGTTACTCCAGCATTCTGTGAATAAATATCTTCGATTTGTACCAGCATCTGCAGTTATTTTCTTATACTACTTAGTCATATTGCCTGCAAGAGCCAACCTGTAATTGGGTAAATCTATGAATGGTCACTCAGTCCAGTCATCTACATTGTAATCTTGATTAATCAAGTCACCATAGAGCAGGGGATGGTACCAGTCTTTCTTCAATTGCACAAATTAATCAAGTGGAACCATCAACACTAATTTAATTGAGACACATGCTTTGCATAAATTCTGATTCATCATATGTTTTCACCTCCTGTATTAAACTCTGTTGAAATTCTGAATTTGTTTCAACAATCTAATATGAATTTCTTTTGAAACAAGGTGGCAGTGCTCAGCGAGTGCTAAATGATCCAGTGCAGTGTGATGGGAATGGAGCCACTGAGAAGACAGAGCCGTCATCAATATCAGCACCCTATGTGAAATTTGCTTAAAATCAACTTTAATTGCCGTGTTTGCTTTATTTGATGGAAGATGAAGACAGTTTCCTTTTATCGGAGATAAGACGCAAAAAGCTTGAGTAATTCAGCAGGTCAGGCTACATCTCTGGAGTAAAGGAATGGGTGACGTTTCGGGTCGAGACCCTTCTTCAGACTGAGTCAGGGGAAAGGGAAACGAGATATGGATGGTGGTAGAGATATAGAACAAATGAATGAAAGATATGCGAAAAAGTAGCTATGATCAAGGAAAAGGTCCATTGATAGCTGTGGGCTAGGTGATAATGAGTTATACAGACACTATCAAGTTATTCATTGTCTGTACAAGTTGTTTTCTTATAGCCCACAGCTAACAACGGACCCTTTCCTTGATCATCATTACTTTTTTTTTTGTATATCTTTCATTGATTTGTTCTATATCACCGTCTACATCTCTCGTTTCCCTTTCCCCTGACTCTCGGTCTGAAGAAGGGTCTCGACCCGAAACGTCACCCATCCCTTTTCTCCAGAGATGCTGCCTGATCCACTGAGTTACTCCAGCTTTTTGCCTATCTTCAGTTTAAACCAGCACCCACAGTTCTCTCCTACATGTACCCCTTTTATTGGATTTTATTGATATGACTGAATCCGAAGAAATTTTTTAAATGAGGACGTTTGCCAAGTTATTGACAGCTTGGAACAGATTTTCTACACATTATTACGGTGCGTTGGCATTACTCGGGGCAATTGACAGAAAATACACTTGAAGTCTTTTTATAAAATGTCATGGCAGTGTGACAATATGGCTACTGTTAATTTTATCTTGATTAAAATACTGTGTTTACGCTTTAAAAAAAAATCATGACCAAGCTGTTGTGATGCATTTGTGCACATCTCTATAATTGTGTGGAAAAACCTCTCAAGCTGGCTGTGAAGTGGCAGAAAAGTCTCATTGCAGAGGCTCTTTTGTAAAGTGGCTCACTAAGAGATCCATCTGCCCAAAATAGTGAATACTACAAATTGCTGGAGTAACTCAGCGGGACAGGCAGCATCTCTGAAGAGAAGGAATGAGCCATTCCTTCTCTCCTGACATGCTGTCTGACCCGCTGAGTTACTCCAGCATTTTGCGTCTATCTTTGGTGTAAACCAGCATCTGCAGTTCCTACACAGTGTAGTCCCTCACCATTTCTCCAACAGATTCACCAGTGACATTTTCTTTGTGTAGAAAATTTAGTAGAGAACCATAAATAACTGCAGCATTTTCAGACATTCCCTTATATTTTCAGACGGACTTTCTATTAAAGGATTTTAAATTCTTGAATCATCCAGACTCAACAGAATTTTTGAAATCAGTGAAAAAGAGAACCAGTGTAATCCTACAGCAGCACCCTCACTACCACTCACTGCCTTGGGTCCAAGTCCACAATTTCCAGGTACAGTGCGCTCTAGCAAATTGCACTGGGATATAGGGAATAGTGTTTTGGATTAACTGAACTCCTTAAAGTTGAAGTAGGAAGTCACCAGGGTTATAAATATAATGAAAGATGGTCCTTTGATTATACCAGAGGGTGATAGCAGTGGCAAATGATTAGGTGCTGGTCAAGTGTTTGGATGATGTTGATAAAGGCTGCAATCCAATAAATTGCTCTGAGCAAGTTTCCCTAAACAACTATGGCATTCTGGCAATATACAATCAAATGAGGGTGGTCTTGCGGAGTTCAACAATGAAGGAGAGAGATAGGTGGAGGATTCAACCAATATCAAACATTGCAGAGATATTACATAGTAACAGATCATACATACAATGAGTGTTACTTGTGACTTTGTCTTCTTAGTTTACGTAGAAAAGTCCAGCACAGGAACATGCCCTTCAGCCCACAATGTCTCTACTGAGCATGATGCCAAGCCGAACTTCTCATTTGCCTGCTCATTATCCATGGCACTCAATTCCCTGAACATCCATGTGCCCATCTCAAATGCCGCTGTTGCATCTGTCCCCACTACATGGCACCCACCACCCTACATGTAAAAAAGCTTTGCCCCTTTTACCCTAAAGCTATGCCCTCTAGTCTTTGCCATTTCCACCCTGGATAAAAGGTTCTAGCTATCTACCCAATCTGTGCCTCTCAATTTTAAATACCGATCAGGACCCCCCTCGGCCTCTGCCCTTCAGAGAAAACAATCCAAGCTTGTCCAATCTTTCCCTATAATCAATACCCTCTAATCCAGGCATTATTCTGGTTAAAATGTCATGGTGGCAGAACTGTCTGCAAGATGGATCAGAGTCATTACCATACAGCGGGCTATTTATGCCCATACCAGTGGACACAAAGTGCTGGAGTAACTCAGGGGGTCAGGCTGCATCTCTGGAGAACATGGATAGGTGATGTTTCGGGTCAAGGCCCTTCTTCAGACAGTGTATTAACCTGCACCTACATGTCCACACCAGTACCGTAAAACAATCCCGTACCATGCTATTCCAGCACTCTCCCTGCAATGCAATGTTATTGCCACTAAGTGGTTACTTAACTTCCTTTTTGAAATCAATGTGATCAGATTGGAGAACATATATTCATGGGTCCATTATGAGACAAAAACAGTAATCATCCAAGACAGGTTTTTAAAGGCAGGGGCATTGCAAGGATTCAGAGCCATTTGCAACAAAAAAAAATACTTCAGCTGCAAAGAAGTGAATATTAAGACTTTAAAGAGGAAGGGAAGTAGAGATTGTGAACGAACCCTATGCTTTATGGAAGTCTATACAGGCAACATCTAAAAAGGCTTGACAAAAAATCTGCCAATAACTGAAATCTGACAGATTGGAACTAAGAGTTGAAGTTCATAGATTCTGTTACTTTTAGAATTTTGCAAAATTAAATAAAATGAATAAAGTGATAGTGGACACTGATAGTAGAAATAACTGATAATTAGCAATTTATTTTCAACACTTTTTACAATGGTAAAATATTAGAAACCCAATCTTCCAGCAATTGTGGGTGGAGTACATGTTAAACCTATCTTGTCAACCTCCAACGTGGTTATTACCGATGGCTGAGGAATTTAAATCCATTTCAATAAACATATTCCAGTATCAGTGATGGCCAGCATGAAGCAACCTTGTATTTTAGACACAATTATGAATAAACTGATATCTCAGAGTGCAGTCAGTAAATGTATTTTTGCTGCATCAATATAAACAAAAAAAAGGCAGAATTAAAATTGTTGACATTCCACGACACAGAAGATGGTGGCAGTTTAATATCCTCTATGTTGTTTCTTCTCCCCCCCCCCCCTCCCCCTTCTAATCCGAGGAATGAAATGGTGCCTCTGTGTTTGATTAGAAATATTTATAAGATACTATCATTCCCTTTGTTGCAGCCTGCTTTCATGTCCCCTGTCAGCAATAAACAATGCCTCTGCCCTCATTTTTTTTTAAGCAAAAGATTTAATAAAAAAGTTGGGTTAATTAGTTTGCATGTCAGGTAAGCTTAAAGCTTTGCTGGTCAAGTTTAATAAAATCCCTTATAATATTATTTTTCATATTAGAAGATATAAAAGTGTATACATCACATTTCAGATTATGTTATTTAGAACCAAAAGCAAGAATGCCATATTAGTGTATCAAGTATTTAAAAATGAAAATCATTCCCATTTTTTGGTCAACATTCCATGTTTTAGTTAACTCAATAAAGTCACCATTCTTCCTATGAAAGTCCAGAGTATTAACCTAATTAACAAGAGAAGGCACCATAGTAGTGGCAAGCAGTGCAGAAAGCAGATCTGGTTCCTAGCTGTAACTGGAGAGCTGAGATCAATGATCATGGCTCGTGCTGTTCTGGTCAACATCTGCCAATAGAGCACAAAATGACAATCAAACTGGATATCCTCCTGCCCTGTAACTCTCAGCTATTTACTGCATCAACTAACTAATCAAGTGAAGGGCTTCCAATACCAAAATAATACATTTCCACATGGAAAAGCGAAAGCCAAGGGAAAGAGCCAATGAAAGGATGAGGAAGTACAAATGACTCTGTTAACCGAATAAGGTATATTAGATGAATATGTCTCTTGTATGTCAATGTATAAAATTAATAACTGACAACAAATACCAGAAAATATACACATTTCAGTACTCTGTTCATCAGCTTCATTTTCAGTCAGTGTTTGGCAGGGAATATGTCTAAATTATTGTTCAACTGCATTTCCTCTCATGGACGGTTGGCAGGATCTGCCCCAGGTTCAATCAGATAATTTACTGCTGCTATTTGTACACACTTTAAACAATATTTAGCAGCAAAGCGCTTTTTATCGTCTTTTGAATTTAAAACAAACCATGTTCACCTTTAACAGTAACACTCCACACTAGGCTTTGGTTCAGATTCCAGCACAACTTTGGACTCATCTACTTGGAGCTGGCTCAGCATCATTGGCTTGTGGTTCTTTAGTTTATGAGCCAATGTCATGAAAATGGCTTCCACGTGATCGTTGTCATTTGGGTTCTTAGCCGAGGTTTCGAACAGCGGCATGCTTTGAGTATCGGCAAACTTTTGTGCCAGGTCAGTTTTCACTTTGGTGGCGTCTTTTAGGTCGCACTTATTCCCCACCAGGATGCGTGGAACCTCTCCACAGAGTGAGTGCCGTTTGCATTCTTCAATCCAGGCTGGGAGATTCTGGAAACTAGCAGGATTGGTCATGTCATACACAAAGACAACAGCATGGACATTTCTGTAGTAGTGCTGCACCATGCTCTTCCGAAAACGTTCCTGGCCAGCTGTGTCCCAAAGCTGGACCTAAAAAAGGTTAAATAAAAAGAGTTATCTTTTCAACAACTTGTTAATTTTTTTTCAACTGTGGAATCATACAAGGTATTATTATTATTCATATGTAAACAAACAGTCATTCATAGCCATTTTTGTCACTACTGAAGGCCTGGTCTTCATATACATATATTTCCAATATTCCAGCATTTTGTGTCCATTTCGAGGAGGAGTTATCCAGCACAAAACAGCGAGTGGATCGTTACATTTAATCTGCAAATTCAAGCACAGATTTGGGAATGTGGTACCCAGGTGAAAATGACAAGGAAATTACCCAATTATAGTAAAACTTTAATCCAGCACATAAGTCTGAAATCTATAAAACTGAAGATGCTACTTAATAAAACACACGACTTACCAGCATGAATGCAAATCATACTAAGCAAGATTCCCCACCCCTCTCCTCCCCAGACTGAGGTAGGACACAATAGTATTCCCTGGAAGTTAGTTTATGCATCTAATATTTCTATCAATTGATATAAAGTGACCTAGACTTGGAAGTAGACATTTCACAATTCTTTGCAATAAGACAGCAAGAAATTATGCGGTTAATTATAGGCTGCGGTAAAATATGGCATATAACAATGGGATACAAATATTATAAAACAATGGAGTTTAATGGGATGTGTGGTCCTTTGGGGTGGGGAATATGGAAATAAATATTTTCATGAGTTTACTTTGAAAAACAGATAAAGAAAGACTGAAGAAGGGTCTCGACCCGAAACGTCACCCATTCCTTCTCTCCCGAGATGCTGCCTGACCTGCTGAGTTACTCCAGCATTTTGTGAATAAATCGATTTGTACCAGCATCTGCAGTTATTTTCTTATATATATAAAGAAAGACTACGGTGTCTATATGCACAATTTTTTAAAAGGTGGTCAGTTGGTTAATAAAGTAATTAAGTGCATTAGTTACTACTATTTTATATACTATTTCATTTGTTTATTAACCCAAGAGTCACTAGTTAGGTCCCAGTTGAAGTATTATGGGTGCTCCATTTCAGGAATATGCAAATGCCCAAGAAAGTCAGAGGACTCTTTCCGAAGATGACAACAAGACTTATAAAAGGGTGCAAAAGTAAGAACTGTTCCCCTTGGTTCAGGAAAAATGCACTTTATATTCTCAGGATTTATAAAGCACTCCGCAACAACGAAGAACTTTCGAAGGGATCATTGCAGTAATGGGAAAGGGATGGGGGAGAGAGAATAAAGTAAAACCAACAATTATACTGCAAGCTCCTACAGAAGGCAATGCATAATGGCTTGATAATACGAAAATACGGAAAAAACTGCAAAAGCTGGAAACACTCAGCAAGTCTGGCAGCAAGTATAGAAAGTGAAGCAGTTAACATTTCAGGTCAAATGCTATTTGTCAGAACACATGGGACCACTGTTCTCCATCCCGAAACATTAACACCGCTTATCTTTCCACAGATGCTGCCTAATTTGCCAAGTGCTTCCAGTGTTTTCTGTTTTTAATGACCAGCTAATGCCTTTTGTGATGACAAATGATGAATCTCAGCCAAGATATTATTTTGTGCTTCTCTTAAATAGTGCCATGGAATCTTTTGCATCCGCCCAAGGAGCCCGATGGGTATCTTCATTTAATGTCTCAGAGGACAAGAAATTTCCAAAATTAAACATTCTGATAGATTTAAAAGAAACAACTAAATTAGTTGTCAGAGTAAATTATTAGTCAGAGAGTTGTAAATCTGTGGAATTCACTGCCTCAGAAGGCAGTGGAGGCCAATTCTCGGAATGCATTCAAGAGAGAGCTAGATAGAGCTCTTAAAGATAGCGGAGTCAGGGGGTATGGGGAGAAGGCAGGAATGGGGTACTGATTGAGAATGATCAGCCATGATCACATTGAATGGTGGTGCTGGCTCGAAGGGCCGAATGGCCTCCTCCTGCGTCCATTGTCTAGTCCTTCTGGTAAGCAGGCCTATAACCAAAGATTCAAAGCGACTACAAACTATAATGTTTAAAAGTGACGACAGCTTTTCCCACTTGACAGTGATCAAGAAATCAACATCCTACCTAATTGCAAGAAGTTGATTCCATAAACAATTAAAAAGAATAATTGGGTAGATACTCAAGGATGAGGAGATTAAAAAACGTTGAACATGGAATGGAGTAACTGAACTCTAGTAATCACAACATGTGGTGCAACAAAATGAACCAATGTGCTCATTTTTAAAAAAAAATCTGAGGTTTGATAATTTATCACTTCTGATCGCAGTCAATTATTCCGACTGATCCAAAATAAACAATCTAAAATAGTCATCAGTTCTAAAGTTTTGAGTAACTTCAGACAGCAAAGGATTTTGGGTGTAATTGATTTTTTTTGTATTAATAATCACTTTATTAAATGGTAGTACTGAACAAATCCTGTGATTATACTACTTACAACAGCTCTTAAATTAATCCTGATAAAAATTAGCAAGAAATTTTCAATTACGTGAATCTGCATATGTTAAATAACATAGTCCTTGTCCTTCCCCTGTCCCCAAAATATCCAATTAACTTGCTATTTTGGTGAGCTTTGCTAGAGTGGGAAGAAGAACCTCAAACATAGCAACAGAAACTGTACATGCACTGGGGCAGTTATGTCGACACTGCTGAAATTAACACGTTTTCACTTCCTCTCAAGGAACAGTCTTTGCTAGGGATTTTATTATAAAGAAGCGAAATTAAAAATGCTGTCACGCACTTCAACTGACCATGATACACACATACTCCGTCTGATACCTTGGAGATTACAGGATCAGTGTCGGATTATGAGGAGAGGAAACAGAAAACTAAGGACAGATTGATAAATTAATGCAGGTGCTTCTCAAAAGCACTAAATTTAAAATGGTAAAGAGAAATCTGAACTTGAGACACAGCTCAATTTACAATCAGCAAAATATTCTGTTAGCTTTGGAACCAGAGTTAGTTATTCACCTATCTTTTGCAGTGTAATTACATCATGGCTATTGGTAGTTCAATTCTAATTATTGACCTTGATATCATTACCTTCCCAAAAAAGTGTACATTTGGCTTGAAAATTTAGTTTGGCAGCACACCTCGTGTGTTATTTTCAAAATCAATATTAACGGCATTTCAAAACAGGATAAATACCCAAGGTCCCATCCAAATGGTTGTTGTTTGTCATCCATGATAGTAAAATTCTGATAATCCAATATCTGACTATTTAGAAATGCTGTTGGTTAATGTTTCCTTTCCATTCATCATAGTCCCAGTTCCAACCAACCCTGTTCATCCATCTTCCTTCCGGTAACCTCAGGAACTCTGTACTCGAATTTGCAGAAATCACAATGCTATTTGATTCATTGTATCCACTCCTTTACGAATCTTGAATGACATCTCTACTAACTTCTTTCTTTGCCTGTGCAAACACTCCTTATCATTTCATAATGTACGTCTTAACATGGTGTTCCCTTTGGTAATTAGTTTTTGCTTTCAAATTCTGAATAGTCTATTGTGTAGTGGGGAGAAATATGTTTCAAACCTTAACACTGCCTATAGTTCAGAGGCAATAGCAAGGATCTTGCATATGTATCGAGAGGTATGTGCTGGAGCCTTATGTACATGTTCATTAACGGTGTCAATACAACCACAACAAGCCCTGCTTTGCACTATGTAGACAAGAGTCATTGATTTATTCCCATCCCTAGTTTCATGAGGTGTCTGAAGAAGGGTTCCGACCCAAAACATCACCTGTTCCTTTTTTCCAGGGATGCTGCCGGATCTGCTGAATTGTTCCAGCACTTTATGACTATCCTGGTTTCATGAAGTTCCATTTATACAAAGAACAAAAATACATCAGTTTCAGTTTATTGTCATGTGTACCTAGGTACAGTGAAAGGTTTTTGGTGCTTGCTATCCAGTCAGCAGAAAGACTTTACATGATTACAATCGAGCCTTTTACAGTGTATAGATACATGATAAGGGAATTACGTTTAGGGCAAGGTAAAGCCAGCAAAGTCTGACCAAGGATGAGGTAGATAGTAGGTCAGCATTGTTCTCTGGTTGTGGTAGGATTCAGTTGCCTGATAACAGCTGGGAAGAAACTGTCCTTGAATCTGGAGATGTGCGTTTTCACATTTCTATACCTTTTGGTCTGATGGGAGAGGGGAGAAGAGGGAGTGGTCAGGGTCCTACTCATCCTTGATTATGCTGTTGGCCTTGCCGAGGCAGCGCGAGGTATAAATGGAGTCAATAGAAGGGAGGTTGGTTTGTGTGATGGTCTGGGCTGCATCCACAATTCTCCGCAATTTCTTGCGGTCTTGGATGGAGCTGTTCCCAAACCATGCATCCCGATAAAATGCTTTCTATGATGCATCTGTAGAAGTTGGTGCGAGTTGTATTGGACGTGCAGAACTTCCTAAGCCTTCTAAGGAAGTAAAGCCGTGGTGTGCTTTTTTGGTCGTTGCTTCAATATGGGTGGTCCAGGAGAAGATGTTGGTGATATTGACTCCTAGGAATTTGAAGTTTTCAACCATCTCTACTTCAGCACCATCAATGCAAACTGGGGTATGTGTACCGTTTTGCTTCCTTTGTTTGCTGACAGTGAGAGAAAGGTTGTTGTCTCGACACCCGGACACGAGGTTCTGGATCTTCCTGTACTCCGACTCATCATTATTTGATATCCAGCCCACAATGGTGGTGTCGGCTGCAAATTTGTAAATTAAATTTGTACATGGCTGTGCAGTCGTGGGTGTACAAGGAGTAAAGAAGGGGGCTGAGAACGTATCATTGCGGAGCACCAGTGTTGAGGATTATCGTAGAGGATGATTTGTCCCCTATCAATGATTGGTCTGGAAGTTGAGGATCCAGTTGCAGACACGAGTTCTGACACCAAATCCCGCGAGTTTGGTGATAAGTTGAACATTCAGTTCAGCTTCTCAACCTTTTATTTGTCTTATTTGCCCTTTGCAAGCATTCTTCATTTTAGTGAATATCAGTCTATATTGTGAGTTTTCCCAATATCATGGAACATACAACCAAACATGCAAAACTCCCTTGTGGCAATTAGTTTCACACAGCAGAACCATACTCTTGGCATGATCTGAACTGTCCAATTTACATGAATTCTATGTACTTTAAACTCACTTAATTTTTGCTTAAGTGTGGCACATACCTACATGTTGCTTGGACAAGGAGGAGGACATAAATACAAGCAAAAGATGCTCCCAGTTTGAATAGTCTGGCACCATTTACTTACATATCTCGTATGGTTTACGTGGAAAACAATAAAAGATTTCCCACCACATGAACAATGTTATCAGAAGAGTATGAGGTCATTGACGTGAAACATTAAATCTGCTTCTTTACCTGAGGTGTTTAAAGCATCCAACAGCATATTAAAAAGAGAATTAAGGTTTCAGGAAACGGGGGGGGGGGGAACACACCCATGGGAAAACAAAAGAAAAAGTGATTTTACAAATAGTAAATCATAGAAAATCTATCACTCAAAAGGCCGTTCGGACGATTTTGGTCTGCCAGTTGAGTACAAGCTGCTTAATCCAATGCCACCTTCCAACACTTGGTCGGAAAGGTCATGGCTCTTCCAGTGCATATGTAAGAACAAAGTTGAGTCTTAAAGTTAGGAGTTCACATTATATAAGACGTTGGTGAGGCTGCATATAGAGTATTGTGTTCAGTTCTGGGCACCATGTTATAGGAAATATGTTCTCAAGCTGGAAAGGATGCAGAAAAGATTTAGGAGGATGTTGCCATGACTCGAGGGCCTGAGCTATAGGGAGAGGTTGAGCAGACTAGGACTCTATTCCTTGGAGTGCAGGAGGATGAGGGTTGATTTTATAGAAGTGTACAAAATCATGAGAAGAATAGATCAGGTAGACGCATAGAGTCTCTTGCCCAGAGTAGGGGAATCGGGAACCAGAGGACAGAGGTTCAAGGCGAGGCTGGAAAAATTAACAGGAACCTGAGGGATAACTTTTTCACACAACGTGGTGGGAGTTTGGAACAAGCTGCCTGTACTATGAAACAAGGTAGTTGAGGCAGCTACCATTGCAACATTTAAGAAACATTTAGACAGGTACATGGATAGGACAGGCAGGTGGGACTAGTGTAGATGGGGGCAAGTTGGGCTGAAGAGCCAATTTCCACGCTGCATCACTCCATGACCAGTTAAAAGCGAGGAAAAGTAAACCAGTTCCACTCACTAGTTGAACTGCATTACTTTAACGAATGTAGCACGGGGCGGGAACAGGAAAGACGGAGGAGGTTGATGTGGACGTTACCTTAATCTTTTCTCCATCTATTTCCACCGTCTTCTCTCGGAAGTCCACCCCGATGGTTGCTTCGGTCTTGTCGGGGAACTTGCCAGCGCAGAAGCGGTAGGTCAGGCATGTCTTGCCCACGCCCGAGTCGCCAATGACGATGATCTTGTAGATCCTAGTGCGGGGCTGCGTGGTTAGAGGCTGCGAGCCGGGGGGCGCGCCTGGGACCGAGGATGCAGCAGCAGCAGCCTCTCCTGCCCTGAGGGACATACCCCCACCCGGGAGGGCAGAGGCAGACGGGGAGCGCTGGCGTTGCAGAGTCAGTCAGTCAGCTGCAGCTGTAGCCAACTCAACCCATCCAGGCCCGGCCCGGCCCGCACAACGTTCCACCCGCCCACACAACGTTCCACCCGCCCGGCCCGCACAACGTTCCAAGCACTCGCTACACTTCAGTCCCAGCCAGTCTCGGCCACGTCCCCCTGACCTGCCACAAGGAAGAACAACCACAAATGAAGTGCAGAGAAAGTATCGCGAGACGCTGCAACCAACCCTTTCAATCTTCCTCTGCAACCGAGTAACAAATCTCTCCTTCCACCATGCAGAGTTTGCAGTACCTTACTTTTTCTGAACGGTGATGTTGCAACAGTTTTTTTTTTTTTTTGCCGGTCGGATTCCCCCCCCCCATAAATCTGGTCTGGTTCGCAAATGAGTTTGCGTTATGTGCAAGTCTGCAGGTTACCTAGGTGCTGGTGGTAAACAGGGAGGAGAAATTGCTTTCTCCCCCTGCTGGAGAAATAAGATAATTTATACTGGACTGTATTCCGATTCTGGAAGAATAATTTATATTCTAATAATATATTCCTTTATTCGTCCCACACCGGGGAAATTTACAGTGTTACAGCAGCAAAGTGGATAGCAAGAGATCATTCATTATAAATAAAAGATACATAAATTGTCATCAGTTTTCTGTGTGTTCTTAGCTGTTATTGTTGACTCGTCTGCTGGGAGCAGTGCTGGTTGTGCAGCCTCACAGCAGCGAGAAGGAAGGACCTATATCTCTCCTTCACGCACTTGGGGTTGAAGGAGTCTGTCACTGAAAGAGCTAAGTGCAGTGACAGCGTCCTGCATGGGGTGGGAGTTGTTGTCCAGCAGCGATGTTAGCTTTGCCATCATCCTCCTCTCTCCCACCATCTGCACTGAGTCGAGGGGGCAACCCAGGACAGAGCTGGCCTTCCTGACCAGCTTGTCAAGTCTCTTCCCTTCCGCCACTGAGATGCTGCTGCTCCAGCAGACCACTCAATAGAAAATGGCTAATGCAACCACCATGTTGTTCTGCTAACAGACTTTCATTTTGTAAATTTAAGATCAGTTTGTAGCATTGCTATATACATTTATTGGTGGTCCTAAAACCCTTTCCAACTGGGAAAAGTTTTGTTTAAAGTTGTTTTTTAGAGCTACACATTGAACTCGCACATTCACAAATGTGTCATACACCCCATCTCTTCAGTCTATCATTGTCTCCCTACAACCTTAAAATTAACTTGATGTCTCTCTTTCCCAGTTCTGGCAAAAGGTTTTCAATCTGAAGCATTGACTATTTCTCTCCACATATGCTGCCTGACCTGCTAAGTGTTTGCAGCACCTTCTGCCTACAGATATTCAACATCAGCAGTTCTTTTGATTTGAATTTTACTCTGTCAAGTTTACTGATGCAAATACAGTTAGAGTTGAATGAACAAGATCCATGTTGCAACAGTTCTCCATGTCTTTCTGCCTTTCTCACTGCCTCCAGTCTTTGTGTGTGCACACACTTGCTTAAAATTATTGTCCCTGAAGACCACTACCCCCACTTAAATGAAGGAAACAACAGCAATTTAAGCACAAGTTATGCGATCTCACAAACAGTAAGGTGAAAATGGCCAGAAAATTTGTTCTGGCAATGTTGGTTTGACGTTATATATTGACATGGACTCTTGTACTTATTCAGAATAATGCCATCCAATCTTTTACATTTCCCTCAGAAGGCAATCTTCATTTGACAGCGATATTTAACTGCATGCTTAATAGATTTTATGTCTAACTTTACTTGATCCCATAATGTCGAGCTATTTTCCTAAGGAAGGCTTTACTGTGTACTAGAACTATTCTTCCTTGACTTGCTGCAACCCTGGTTTTGTGGGCTCTCAGGTGGACCAATGATGTCCATGAGGAAACCTTTGACCCTTCTGCAGGAGGATGGAGTAGGAGGATGGAGTAGGAGGATGGAGTAGGAGGATGGAGTAGGAGGATGGAGTAGGAGGATGGAGTAGGAGGATGGAGTAGGAGGATGGAGTAGGAGGATGGAGTAGGAGGATGGAGTAGGAGGATGGCTAGTTTATGAGTTAATGCAGGGCCTCTGTGCGTATAAATCAAGGTTGTTCGTGCTATCCTGAATGCTCCTCTATTTTGAGCAGCCATGCCCAGTGATTCCCAGTGGACGATGGGGATGTTATATTTTTTCATGGAGGCTTTGAGCACATCTTTGAATGTATTCCCCTGTACATCTGGTAATAACTTTCCATGATAGACACAAAGTGCTGGAGTAACTCAGTGCAGCATCTCTGGAGAAAAAGGATGGGTGACGTTTTGGGTCGGGACTCTTCTTCAGACCATGCCTGAACTCAGAATAGAGTGTCTGTTTCAGGAGTGTGGTATAGGCTTGGCCTACTTAATATAGTGGACATACTGCAGTTAGGACCTCATTATTGAATTCTGAAAAAGGACAGTGTCATTTGTTTGTTTATCCTTCAGTGAATTGACAACATATTTCCCGTGCATTGAAGTGCCTGTTGTAGGTAATCCAGGTTTCTATTTGCACTACAGGTCTTCGTTAGATTTTTTTTTAAATGATCCAAATTTTAAAATAGTTTGTATTATATATTTTCAGATTTATTTTTGGTTAATGGCTCCTTCCTTTCAGTCAATTATGGAAGCTGGACACTTCCGGTGGCGACATGTTGTGTTAGCAGTCGCAATTTTTAGCTCCTCTGGAAAAATCGCGAATTTTCGCGTTAAAATCGGGTCTGGAAGTCGGTTTCGTTTTTAAAACTTACCGGAGTCTCATGTCGCGGTGCTGAGTAAGCGACGTGAATTTAACGGAGGGAAAGTCATTTTAAATGAAAAGTACGTCTCCAGGTCAGAGCCCACATAGGAAAGTTATAAAACAACTGCTGAAGACTCAGGAACATCAAGAAACTGCAAAACAGACCTCTGGAGTGGACTCTGGAATGGCTACACGATCTAAGACTGAGATGACCACAAAAGAGAAAACCGAAATGGAGGAGTTAAAGAACTCGGTAAGAGAATTGAAAAATGATTTGAAAGCTGGAAACTTAAATTTGAGTGCTGGTAATGAAAAAATACTTGCGGGCATTGGTGCTCTGCAAAAAAAAGTTGATGATGTGCAAGAAGAATTAACGGGGAAAATTAATAAGGTGGCAGAAGAGACCATAAAGATGTTTGAGGCCGTGCATGAAACTGTCTCCGCAAATGGAACTGCAGTGAAAGATATGGAAGCTGTTGTGGAAGAGATGACAGGAGACATGCAGGCAATGAAGTTAGAAATAGACAGCCTCAAGAGCCAACTTACAAAAGTCTCTGATAAATGTGTTGACCTAGAAGCCCGCGCAAGACGTCAAAATATACGAATACGTGGTGTAAAAGAGGGGGCTGAGGGAGACAATGTTTGTGAGTTCACTGCCAACCTAATTAAACATGTACTCAATCTACCTGAGGCACCTGTAATTGAAGTAGCTCATCGACTACCCAGATTTAAACCAAGATCTCAAGGAGAACATGCATACCCACGACAGATCATAGTCAAATTTCGGGATATCCTAATAGTGGAAGCGCTGATGAAAAAAATTAAATACGGAGAGAAGATGATCTACAGAAATGATTCTATTAAACTCCTACGGGACTACCCTTACGAGATTGTGCAAAAGAGAAGAAAGTTCTCACAGACAAGAGAAGTTCTTTACGGTGTCAAGGGTGTCATAGTTGGAGTGTATTATCCGGCCAGAATGCGTATCACTTTCCTGGGAATGTCAAAAACATTCACTAATTCGGTAGAATCTCTTAAATACGCTCAAGAAATCGTGGCCAAGGCAGCGACAATTGAAGATAGATCACCAAGACGTCAAGAACAAATTAACTTGCTTATTTCCCCAACAAGAATATCACAAGAAAAGTGAAATAAGCGAACAACTCCATTCTTTAAAAATTAATACACGCAACAGTCTTTCCATGAGACGTGTCTAGACATTATTATCTCCCCTTGAACATTGTGGAATCTAATTCAAGGACTCTCTGTGCTCAAACGAGGCAAGACTGATAACATGGGAAGGACGTTTTGTTGAGCTGAGCTGAGAGCGAAAAACATTATATGGTTTATATAGTTTTACAAAATATAGAGAATTAATAACAATTAATAATTAACAATATTAATATAGAAATAGCAATTGGAACTGTTAAAAATGTGTTGCCTGCCTCATAACGCAGACAACAGTAATCAACAGTAATCACAAAAGTTCCGCAGCTCGAGAGGGGAGGAGACTCAGGCACCTGGCACAATTCCAGGAGGCTGAATCCGGTTAACCCTTTCAGCGTACAGCTCACTCTTAACAATACTAAAATCAATTATAAATAGTTAAGAGATAAAGAGTGAGGAAGATATGTAACTGAATACATGATTAGATTTGATAAGTCGGAATGAAACATATATATATACTGCAATTGGGTGAAATAGAACTGATTTGGAAACGGAACCGACCCCCTAGGTTTTAGGTAATAAAGGCAGAGGGGCTAACCTCACAACATCTACACCGGAAGCGATATTGATGTCGTACACCACAGACGAGTGGTCCACTCACTACGGTGTCCTAAACTTAGACACCGTAAATTTATTTGATATACGTTTTTTTTGTATCACACTATGTCACATCTATGTGTTTTTCTTTCAAGGACAATCGCGGAGGGGAACTACCAAGGAAGTCTATAATATAAATGCCCCCAAAACTATAAATGTCCTGAGATATGGATGCACCATAATAAATAAGGTCATTAAAATTGGTAAAAATGTATGACGACAATCAAAAGAAAATGGGAGGAATCAGACTATGTAGTTGGAATATAAGGGGTATTAATGAACCTATTAAAAGGGGCAAGATACTAGCTCAGTTGAAATCATACAACACGGACATTTCGTTTTTACAGGAAACGCATCTTAGACATCAAGATCAGACGAGACTGAGGGCGAATTGGATAGGCCAAACATTTCACTCTTCATTTACTTCCAAATCTAGAGGCACTGCAATCATTATTCGTAAAGGAATTCCATTTAAATCAAAGAATACTATATCAGATAAGGAAGGGAGATACCTTATAGTAGCAGGAGAGATCAATAATACGCCAATTACGCTGGTAAACATATATGCGCCTAATTTTGATAACCCTCAGTTTTTTAATAAAATTCTGAATATAATTGCAGAATTTAATTATCAAAATGTTATAATTGGAGGAGATTTTAACTGTGTTTTAGACCCTTATCTAGATAAATCGATGCAAAAAAAAAAAGGTAATCTGAAATCTAAAACCAGTGAACTCTTACACACATATATGGAAAACACAAATATAGCAGATGTGTGGAGGATTGCAAATCCGACGGGAAGGGATTATTCGTTTTATTCAACGGTGCATAAAACATACTCACGGATAGACTATTTTCTTGTGGATACAAAATTAATTCCGCATTCTATGAACCCTAAATACCACATAAATGCGATCTCAGACCACTCTCCGTTAACTTTTGTTTTAAAATTAGAAGGAATGTCTATGAATAAATCATTTTGGAGGTTTAACTCGCAAATTTTAAAAGACCCACAAGGGAGTATATATCTAAAAAAACAGATGGACCTATTTTTTAAGATAAATGATACACCAGATATATCCCCCACGTTATTATGGGAATCCTTCAAAGCATTTATTAGAGGAGTCATTATTTCATTTCAAGCTTATCAAAATAAAAAGAATAAGAATGATCAAAGACATTTAGAAGAACAAATAAAACAATTAGATACAGATAATGCTAAAGATCCAACTATGGATAAACATAATAAAATCCTATTATTGAAATTCAAGCTAAATAAATTATTGTCAGAGAAAGTTATAACACTATTTCAAATTATAAAACAAGAACACTTCGAATTTGGGGACAAACCCCACAAACTTCTAGCACGCCAATTGAAAAAACGGGAAAAAGAAAATGCAATACTAAAGATTAAATCAGATAGAGGGGAATTATTAACATTACCCAAGGATATTAATAAAAGATTTGCTCAATTTTACCAGAATCTATACACATCTAAAACGTTAATAGACAATAATAAAATTTCAGAATTCCTAGATAATTGTAACCTACCACAATTAGCACTGAGGGAACAAGAGGAACTGGGAGCACAAATTACTTCGAAGGAGATAGAAGACACAATAAAAACACTAAAGAATGGAAAAACACCAGGACCAGACGGATTCAGCAATGAATTTTATAAAGCATTTTACGACATAGTTATTCCACGATTACAGAAAATGTATACATATGCTTTTAAAGAGCAAAGCTTACCTGAAACACTAGCAGAATCAACGATTATATTAATACTTAAAAAAGATAAAAATATAGAAGAACCAGGATCATATAGAGCTATTGCTTTGTTAAATACGGATCAAAAAATAATAGCGAAAACACTAGCCAGTAGACTAAGCAGGTACGTTAGTAGACTAATAAATGAGGATCAAACAGGATTTATATCTAAGAGACACTCATTCAATAATTTGAGACGTTTGCTTAACATAATGCACTCACATAAACCTCATGACCAAGAGTTATCTATCATCTCACTGGATGCAGAAAAAGCGTTTGATCAAGTAGAATGGGATTATATGATTAAAGTATTGCAAAAATTTCAATTGGGAGAGAACTTTATCGCATGGATAAAATTATTATATAACAAACCTACGGCTAGAATATTAACGAATAATATATTATCCTCGAAATTTGAACTATCAAGGGGCAATAGACAAGGATGCTCATTATCACCGTTGTTATTCGCTTTGGTAATTGAACCCCTTGCTGAAAAAATAAGAACACACTCGGATATTTATGGTTATAACACAAAATATACGAATAACAAAATATCCCTATATGCCGATGATGTACTACTGTACATCACAAAACCACAAATTAGTATACCAAACATATTAAATTTAATTGAGGATTTTGGATCCTTTTCAGGATATAGAATAAATTGGAACAAAAGTGAAATTATGTCGATAAATCCAAAAGACTCAACACACCTCCGGAAATTCCCTTTTAAAATAGCTACAGAAAAATTCAAATATTTGGGAATTGAAATTACTAGAAATTACCAGGATATGTTTAAAGCCAATTATAATCCCTTACTTAAGAAATTAAATAATTTGATTAAATTCTGGAAAACACTTCCGATGTCCTTAATAGGCAGAATAAATGCTATAAAAATGATTTTCTTACCACAAATCCTATACCTATTTCAATCAATACCTATATATCTCCCTAAAAGGTTTTTCAAAAAATTGGACTCAGCCATACAAATTTTATATGGGATTATAAATCCCATAGAATACAAATAGCACACCTTAATAAACGAAAAGAGTTGGGGGGTCTAGCGCTCCCTAACTTTATGTATTATAATTGGGCAGTAAATATTAAAAATATGATTAACCTGCTGGACAATTCTGCCCATCAGGCGGCTTGGATCTTAATGGAAAAAGGGGACTGCTCCCCGAGTAATATAGGAGCGACTATCCTCTCACCAATAAATCTGAATAATAAAAATTATAATAAAAATCCAATTATACATAGCACAATTAGAACATGGAAACAAATAAAACAGAATCTAAAATTAAGAAACTTATCTCTTTTAATACCAATAGTCAATAATCCATCGTTTAAACCATCAATTATAGACAAATCATTTATACAATGGGAAAGAATGGGAATCAAATCGCTCGAAGATTTGTATGAATTGGGAAAATTACTATCATTTCAACAAATACAACTGAAATATAATTTGAAAAATAACCAATATTTTAAATATCTTCAAATTCGTGATTATCTGAAAAAATATACAAAAGATTATTATAATATGCCTTCCGACTTACTGGATGAAGCAATGAAGACAAAGGCGGAATCAGCTAATCTAATATCGTATTTATATAATATCATTTTAAACATAGCAATACCCACAACAGATGGAATTAGAAGAGACTGGGAACAAGATTTAGCTATAAAAATTTCAAAAGAGAGTTGGGATAATCATTTACTACAGGTGCATAAATGTTCGATCAACGTACGACATACGCTCATCCAATTCAAAACATTACATAGATTATATTATTCAAAAACTAAATTAAATAAAATCTTCCCGAATGTTTCACCAATTTGTGATAAATGTCTGTGTCAAGAAGCTACTATAGCGCATTCTTTTGTTTTTTGTACAAAAATCCAAAAATTCTGGTATGAAATATTTGATATTTTTTCAAAATTAATCAAAATAAAACTGGTACCAAAACCAGAATGGATCATTTTTGGAATATCGGAAGGTAACCCTGAATTAAACGTGTTTCAGAAGAATTTATTTAATTACGGGCTAATAATGGGAAAAAAGCTCATACTGAAATTCTGGAAAAATGCGCCCACACCAACAATAAAAATGTGGATATCAAATATGTTTGAAACACTACATTTGGAAGAGATGAGATTCCTCTTAGCAGGTAAAGCAGACCAATTCCAAAAGACGTGGTCTACGTTTTTGGACCTATTACAAGCATGAGGTGCAATAGTAATTTTACAAATAAATAAATAAATAAATGGTATCAGGACCTGGTAACGGGAGGTAAAACAACAAAACAGACTTGGTTGGTAGTCCCCTTCCTGCGGAGTTTAATGTTATAATAGAGCGATTGTTTCTACCCCTTTTTTTTTTTTTTTTTTTTCTTTCTTTTCTAGGGTCTACTTTCTTACTTTACTTCCTTCTCTACTTCTTTTACAAGGGGCTTTCTTTTCCCAACACTCTCTTGCACTTCACGACTCTTGCGCACTTTCTTTCCTTACTTCTTTACTTCTATCTTTTTCTTAAAGCTCAAAAAAATGAAGCGGTATAAAAAATGTATTAAGATATATCTGTTGTATTATTGTAATTTACCGTACTTTTAATAAAAATATTTAATTAAAAAAAAAAAAATTATGGAAGCTGACAGAATTCATTGGAGTTTAGAAGATTGAGAGGAGATATTATAGTGACGTATAAAATCATAAAAGGACTGGACAAGCTAGATGCAGGAAAAATGTTCCCGATGTTGGGGGAGTCCAGAACCAGGGGACACAGTCTAAGAATAAAGGGGAGGCCATTTAAAACTGAGGTGAGAAGAAACTTTTTCACCCAGAGAGCTGTGAATTTGTGGAATTCTCTGCCACAGAGGGCAGTGGAGGCCAAATCACTGCATAAATTTAAAAGCGAGTTAGATAAAGCTCTAGGGGCTAGTGGAATCACGGGAAATGGGGAGAAGGCAGGCACAGGTTACTGATTGTGGATGATCAGCCATGATCACAATGAATGGCGGTGCTGGCTCAAAGGGCCAAATGGCCTCCTCCTGCACCTATTTTCTATGTTTCTAGTTTTACAGCGGCTTCTCTTGGGAACAGAAGCACGGTCTTGGCTGATTCTGTAACTCGGGGCAAAAAAATGAGTTTCTTTGTTCCTGGTTGGAGCCCACAGCTTCACAATGGTGCGTCTTTGCAGTAACTATAGTCCATAAACAGGAATTGGTCCCACTAATGCACCAAGCAGTTTTTTAATCAGATTTAAATTAGTTTCTGCACCCTGAATTGTGTTTTCTCTTGCCCTGAATTATGTTTTTTCTTGCCAGGAAGCAGTACTGTAAAAACTGTTTGTTTATTTTTAAATATTTGATTTTCCTGTGGCTTTGCATTTTCTTAACCAAGATTCCAGCCTTTGGTTGCTGAGGCTTTTATCTCAATATTGTTCTCTGCTCCAGCCTCTGATTCCTTTCTTCTGAACATCTGACCCCTTTTATTTGGCTGGCTTCCACTTACAATCTACCTCCCTCCTACAATACTTGGCATTTCTGTTCTCCAAGGGCCATGAGCCCGTGACATCAGGCTTCCACTGAAGATAGACACAAAAAGCTGGAGTAATTCAGCGGGACAGGCAGCATTTCTGGAGAGAAGGAATGGGTGACGTTTCGGGTCGAGACCAGAGTGCGATCGGGGAGAGGGAGATATCAGGCACACCAGCCTCATGGTTTTTCACTGTATCTTGGTTCACATGGCAATAATAATAAACCAATACCAAAGTCTGAAGAAAGGTCCTAAACCAAAACGTTACCTTTCCATTTTCTCCAGAGATGCTGCCTGACCTGTTGGGATATGGTAACCTACAAACCTGCATGTACGTGGGATGTGGTATTGGTATATGGTATTGGGATATGGTAACCTACAAACCTGCACGTACGTGGGATGTGGTAGGAATTTGGAGCACCCTGAGAAATTCCATGCGGTTATAGGGAGAACGTGCAAACTCCATACAGACAGCATCTAAGGTCAGGATCCTACTGAGGCCTATGGCTGCTCTACCAGCTGTTTCACCTCTGCTCTGCCATTCAATAAATAGCTGATCTTTTACTTCATTGCTGCTTTACCGTGTGAACCACACCCTTGATTCCCTCAACTTTCCAAACACCATTGAACTCAATCTGGAACATATTTAGCCACTGAGGCCCCACCTCTCTCTTCAGTAGAGAACCCCAAAGATTCACCGCCATTTAGTTGAAGAAATTTCTCCTCATCTCAGTCAGGAATGTCAACGTCCTTCTTTTCTTACACTGTCCTCTGGTTAACATATAACATATATATATATATAACATATAACAACTACAGCATGGAAACAGGCCTGTCCGGCCCTACCAGTCCACGCCGACCATTCTCCCTGACCTAGTCTCATCTACCTGCACTCAGACCATAACCCTCCAATCCCCTCCTATCCATATACCTATCCAATTTACTCTTAAATAATAAAATCGAGCCAGCCTCCACCACTTCCACCGGAAGCCCATTCCATACAGCCACAACCCTCTGAGTAAAGAAGTTCCCCCTCATGTTACCCCTAAACCTTTGTCCCTCAATTCTGAAGCTATGTCCCCTTGTTGGAATCTTCCCCACTCTCAAAGGGAAAAGCCTACCCACGTCAACTCTGTCCGTCCCTCTCAAAATTTAAAAAACCTCTATCAAGTCCCCCCTCAACCTTCTACGCTCCAAAGAATAAAGACCCAACCTGTTCAACCTCTCTCTGTAGCCTAAGTGCTGAAACCCAGGCAACATTCTAGTAAATCTCCTCTGTACCCTCTCCATTTTGTCGACATCCTTCCTATAATTTGGCGACCAGAACTGCACACCATACTCCAGATTCGGCCTCACCAATGCCCTGTACAATTTCAACATTACATCCCAACTTCTATACTCGATGCTCTGATTTATAAAGGCAAGCATACCAAACGCCTTCTTCACCACCCTATCCACATGAGATTCCACCTTCAGGGAACAATGCACAGTTATTCCCAGATCCCTCTGTTCCACTGCATTCCTCAATTCCCTACCATTTACCCTGTACGTCCTATTTTGATTTGTCCTACCAAAACGCAGCACCTCACACTTATCAGCATTAAACTCCATCTGCCATCTTTCAGCCCACCCTTCCAAAAGGCCCAAGTCTCTCTGTAGACTTTGAAAATCTACCTCACTATCAACTACGCCACCTATCTTAGTATCATCTGCATATTTACTAATCCAATTTGCCACACCATCATCCAGATCATTAATGTAAATGACAAACAACAGTGGACCCAACACAGATCCTTGGGGCACTCCACTAGACACTGGCCTCCAACCTGACATACAATTGTCAACCGTTACCCTCTGGTATCTCCCATTCAGCCATTGTTGAATCCATCTTGCAACCTCACTATTAATACCCAACAATTTAACCTTCTTAATCAACCTTCCATGTGGAACCTTGTCAAATGCCTTACTGAAGTCCATATAGACAACATCCACAGCCTTGCCCTTATCAATTTCCCTGGTAACCTCTTCAAAAAATTCAAGAAGATTAGTCAAACATGACCTTCCAGGCACAAATCCATGTTGACTGTTTCTAATCAGGCCTTGATTATCCAAATAATTATATATATTGTCCCTAAGTATCTTTTCCATTAATTTTCCCATCACAGACGTCAAACTAATAGGTCTATAATTGCTAGGTTTACTTTTAGAACCTTTTTTAAACAAAGGCACAACATGCGCAATGCGCCAATCTTCCGGCACCATCCCTGTTTCTAATGACGTTTGAAATATTTCCGTCATAGCCCCTGCTATTTCTGCACTAACTTCCCTCAATGTCCTAGGGAATATCCTATCAGGACCTGGAGACTTATCCACTTTTATATTCTTCAAAAGTGTCCGTACCTCCTCTTCTTTAATCCTCCTAATTTCCATCACTACTCTACTTGTTTCGCTTACCTCACATAATTCAATATCCTTCTCCTCGGTAAATACCGAAGAAAAGAAATTGTTTAATATCTCCCCCATTTCTTCCGGCTCAGCACATAGCTGTCCACTCTGACTCTCTAATGGACCAATTTTACCCCTCACTATCCTTTTGCTATTGACATATCTGTAGAACCCCTTGGGGTTTACTTTTACATTACTTGCCAAAGCAGCCTCATATCTTTTTTTCGCTTTTCTAATTTCCTTTTTAAGATTCCTTTTACATTCTTTATATTCCTCAAGAACCTCATTTACTCCCTGCCGCTTATATTTATTGTATATCTCCCTCTTTTTCCGAACCAAGTGTCCAATTTCCCTGGAAAACCACGGCTCTTTCAAATTATTATTCTTTCCTTTCCACCGAACAGGGACATAAAGACTCTGTACTCTCAAAATTTCACCTTTAAATATCCTCCATTTCTCTATTATATCCTTTTCATAAAACAACAATTTCCATTTCACTCCTTTTAAATCCTTTCTCATCTCCTCAAAATTAGCCTTTCTCCAATCCAAAATCTCAACCCTTGGTCCAGATTTGACCTTCTCCATAATGATATTGAAACTAATGGCATTATGATCACTAGACCCAAAGTACTCCTCAACACATACCTCCGTCACCTGACCCATCTCATTTCCTAACAGGAGGTCCAACACTGCCCCTTCTCTGGTAGGCACCTCTACGTATTGCTGCAAAAAACTATCCTGCACACATTTTACAAACTCCAAACCATCCAGCCCTTTAACAGAATGTGATTCCCAGTCTATATACGGAAAATTGAAATCACCCACAATCACCACTCTGTGCTTACTACTAATATCTGCTATCTCCTTACATATTTGCTCTTCCAATTCTCGTTCCCTATTTGGCGGTCTATAATACACCCCTATAAGTGTTGCTAAACCTTTCTCATTTCTGAGTTCCACCCAAACAGCCTCCTTAATCGAGCCTTCTAGTCTGTCCTGCCAAAGCACTGCTGTGATATCCTCCCTGACAAGCAATGCAACACCCCCACCTCTTGCCCTCCGATTCTATCACATCTGAAACAATGAAATCCTGGAATATTTAATTGCCAATCGCAACCCTCCTGCAACCATGTTTCACTGATCACCACAACATCATACTTCCAGATGTCAATCCAGGCTCTAAGCTCATCCACCTTTCTTACAATGATCCTAGCATTAAAATATACACATTTAAGGGACCCATCATTTCTTATTCTCAGTTTATTTCTTTTCCCTTCTTTCTCTCCTACATATTGGGTCTGAGTGTTTCCCTTTTCTGCCTCCTGCCTCACACACTGCCTATTAGCTATCTGTGTTTGAGTCCCTCCCCCCAACCATACTAGTTTAAAGTCTCCGCAGTTATTTTAGCAAATCTCCCCGCCAGGATATTGGTTCCCCTCGGGTTCAGATGCAACCCGTCCTTTTTGTACAGGTCATACTTCCCCCAGAAGAGGTCCCAATGATCCAGAAACTTGAAACCCTGCTCCCTGCACCAGTTCCTCAGCCACGTATTTATCCTCCACCTCACTCCATTCCTATTCTCACTATCGCGTGGCACAGGCAGTAAGCCTGAGATTATTACTTTGGAAGTCCTTTTTTTTAACTCTCTTCCTAGCCCCCTGAATTCTCCTTTCAGGACCTCTTCCCTTATCCTACCTATATTGTTGGTACCTATATGTACCACGACCTCTGGCTCCTCTCCCTCCCCTTTCAGGATATCCTGGACACGCTCAGACACATCCCGGACACCGGCACCAGGGAGGCAAACCACCATCCGGGTCTCCCGACTGCGTCCACAGAAACGCCTATCTGACCCCCTCACTATAGAGTCCCCTATTACTACTGCTCTCCTCTTCCTTTCCCTACCCTTCTGAGCAACAGGGCCGGACTCCTTGCCAGAGGCCCGGGCACCGTCGTTGCCCCCAGGTAGGCTGTCCCCCCCAACAGTACTTAAACAGGAGTACTTATTTCCAAGGGGTACAGCCACCGGGGTACTCCCTAGTCCCTGCCTCTGTTCCTTGCCCCCCCTAACAGTGACCCACTTGTCTACCTCCCGTGGTCTAGGAGTGACCACCTCCCTGTAACTCCTATCTATAACCTCCTCACTCTCCCTGATCAGACGGAGGTCATCAATCTGCCGCTCCAGGTTCCTAATACGGTCCCTTAGGAGCCCCATCTCGTCACACCTGGCGCAGATGTGGATGTCTGGAAGACTATCAGACTCCCAGATTCCCCACATCTGACACACAGAACAAAAAACTGCCCTGGCAGTCATACTCTCCAAACAAAGCCCCGCGCTCGGTTACTAAACCTACCGCCCGGCCGCTACTCCAACCGCTCCAACCGCCCACCCAAAAGAACGGAGTGATCTCCTGGGAGAGGCGAAAAACCGGATAAAAAACCCAGGCCAATTTGGGAAAAAATCCGGGAAATTCCTCTCCGACCCCAAGCTAGGCGATCGAAACTAGTCCGGGAGATCACACAGGTCTTACTCCTTACTATCCCCACACAATCCCCACACACTACTTCCCAAGCAACACAGCTTGGTGCTGCTTGCTACTGCTGCTGCTTGCTGCTGCTGCTGCTACTGCTGATTGCTGCTGCTGCTACTGCTGATTGCTGCTGCTGCTAGACTTTCCAGCCAGAGGTCACATCATTACTGCTTCTACATGAATGAATGAATGAATGAATGAATGAATGAATGAATGAATAAGTTTATTGGCCAAGTATGTGCATATACCAGGAATGTGCCTTGGTGCTCCGCTCACAAATGACAACACAAACATACAGTTAACAATTAAGAATAACGCATAAACACATCAAAACAATAAGGATACAACGTTACAGTCCAAACATGTGGGTGAAAATAAACCAGAACAAAAAAAAAAACGACAGACTTTGATTATTGAGTAGAACTACCACTCATGGCAAAAAGCTATTTTTATGTCTGGCTGTGGCTGCTTTGACAGTCCGGAGTCGTCTTCCAGACGGAAGTGCTTCAAAGAGTTTGCTGCAAAGCTGCTTGAATTTTGGTTAAAGCATACTATATGTTTCAATGAAATCACCTCCCATTCTCATTAGCTTTAGGGAGAATAGGCTAAGTCTGCTTAGTCTTTCCTCTCAACACTAATAATTTTCATTTTCATTTTCCTGCATGAAATGTGATGATGAGGAAGTTGAAGTGACGTGCATGAGTTGAGATTGTTTTCTTTAAAAAGATGCAAATGACAAGTCTGGAACAAATACTCCAAAAAAAAACCAAATGGAATATTAGATATTCCTTAACCATCTTTGAGCCAATATTTGTATTATGGACACATTCACATATATAACTTTGAATATTCTAATTACTCTTCGGAGAAAAATTAATAGAGAAAATTGCCATGAGATTCAATAAAATGGTAGAGTGGTCTTTACTATCATTGAAGATTCCAGTTTCATTCAAAATAATTAAAAAAAAATTGTTATACATTGTGAAAGTTATTTCAACTCCTAACATTTCTTCATTTCTGTTGCTAGTTGAGTTGTAATTGGCTACAAAAAAAATTGGTGATATGATACCGAAGGAGGATTGAAGGTCATTGAGCTCAGAACCTAGCAGAACAAATATATAGAGCAACTGTAAACCCCCAATCACCAAAGGTCCACCAACTGCTGAGGGAACTGCAGTGAACATGGCAGCAACAACACAACCAATTACTGTAAGTATGAACATCAGTTTTAATGGAATCAAATTAATGGAATTATAAGGCTTGTGGACTTGCAGGCGAGTAGTAATTATGACCAGCAAAATGCCAATTTGCAAGGCTAATAAGACTGTGCAACAGCAGAGCTGTACCTGTTGAATTTTAATTCTATATAATTAGCTACAAATGCCAACTTTGTTTGGAATGGATTATACAATAATATGATTGTTGAGCCATCTTTTTGTTTTAACTTGAAATAAGTTTCAAAATTAAGACTCTTTCAAACCAGAATTTTTATTCAATCTTGAGGTTTAACTTAGTTAAAACAATTAATCTATAATTTTAGTTAATATATAATTAGTCAGTGTCTACATTAATCCTGACAAACTATGACAATTTGCAGATGCTAATTATTAGCCTGTGTTACTATTTTGAAATATATTCTATGATACTTCTGTACTTCTTTAATAACATTAGGAACTCTCAAATAATGGAAAATTACTATTAATGATAACTATAAAATATTACTATAAAATTACTATTAAAATTAAAATTACTAAATGGAAAAAATTATTGCACTGAATTTGCTCTGTTGCAGTTCTCAGCAGGTGTGGAGCTTGAGCCTCCTCCTGCAACGCTGAAAGTAGAATTCCAAACCATTTTGACACCAGAAGCCATCCAGTTCCTGGCAGAATTAGTCTCTACATTTGATGAAGATGTTGAGGAGGTATGTTTATCTTGGAGTGTGGGGGGTAGTTTAGACAATTCAACCTGTTTACCTCTGAAATATAAGAATTGCCTTCACATTAGATTATTTGAGGGAAATTGAGATTTATTTCCCCAATTTAAAAAAAACAATCATTTTTTTCATAAACAGCCATGAGAAGCATCATTTCCATTGAAGAATGCAGAAAGGAAACACTTGCCTCTCCTTACTCCTCGTTCTTTTATTTCACTAAGCAGCAATTTTTAGTAATTGCAGTATCTTCTAAATATTCTTCCATGATACTTTTGTAACAGTTAGAATAGTTGAGCACAAGCAAATGAAATTGAGGCTCATACACATATTTAAAACATTATGATTTAAGAGTGCCCTAGCCTGACAAATCTACGTAGAATAGGTAAGATTTTTTAGAATTATATATTAACTAGTCTGCAAATGGAATGGACCTTAACCGCTGTTGGTAAAAGATTAACTCAGTTGGAATGTAGTTGCAGTGGGCAACAGTTTTATTCTTATGAATGCAATCTATGTCTGCATTTTACAACAGCACATTGTGAGCATGTAAAAAAAAAAATGTCAGCATAAATACAAGAAGTGAATGTATTAAAGGAACAGAAAGGGCAAGTTGGTATGCAGCAATCCAGGACATAGGCAAAGGGTTTGGGTGAAAGGTAAACCGGTTACAAATTTGTGTTTTACAACAGTGCATTGTAAGCATGTAAAAAAAAAGTTCAGCATAAATACAAGAAATGAATGTATTAAAGGAACAGAAAGAGCAAGTTTATAAGTTGATATGCAGCAATTCAGGATTATAGGCAAAGGGTTAGGGTGAAAGGTAAACCGGTTACTGCATCTCTTTATTGTGTATATTGGCATAATTGCAGAGTGATTTTTTTCATGACTGTCTTGGAAGACCCATGATGCTGTCAATTTATTGCATTCTAAGTCCATCATAATTCTCTTCACAAGCACATCTGTGAGACCAGTCTTGAGGACAGATGTTGAGAACAGTTGTTAATTGAAGCAGGAGATCAAAAACAATTTAGTTGTCCTGTGATTTGTGGTTGTCCGCGCTGTATCTCTAAATCACACAGTGGTGGATAAGAGTTCCAATTCTCAGGAATAGCTTCTTTCCCCATGTTATAAGGTCTCTGAACGGTCCTTCCATAGTGACTGATATGTAAATAGGGCAGCAGACAACAGGTGGATGTAGGCATCATGACCTCAAGCATGATTTGCAGTCTTTGATCATTGCAAGAATGGACTCTTTAGCTACACCAGTGCATGAGTGGATTGGCATGCAGTGCTGGTTGGCCTGTGTGCATGCAGGTAATAGTTCTCTCCGTGTGCAGGGGAGCAGCCTGGAATCCTGGAAAACATTGTGGTCTCTATTCTTGCAGGTCTCTGGAAAAAGAGAGAATGATGTTTAACTTTCTTTGACGGGAGAATCTCAGACCTTACTGCAAGAAAAGCACCAGGTCACATCTCTCAGCGATATTGTGAGTTAGTAAAGAGTGACCTTTAAGCGCCAAAGATTTAGTGTGAATTAGTATGTCAGAGTACTGATGATAATTCAAATTCTCATTTTAATTGTTGATACACCACAGCTTTATATATGTGGTGGCATTGATCAGTATTTTTACTTGGGAATAAGATGCAAACTTTTATCCAGACTGAATTGGAATGATTAAGCAAAGGATGTATAGGATAGTGTTAATGTGCGGGGATTGCTGGTCGGTGCGGACCTGGTGGGCCGAGAGGGCCTGTGTCCACGCTGTATCTCTAAATCACACAGTGGTGGATAAGAGTTCCAATTCTCAGGAATAGCTTCTTTCCCCATGTTATAAGGCCTCTGAACGGTCCTTCCATAAGCCAGGGTACTATTTGATTCACCTCTGCCCCGTTGAGAACAATGGACTTGATGGAACTGATGCACTACAATGCTGAGAACTATATTCTGCTCTCCGTACCTTCCCCTTTGCTCTATCTATTGTACTTGAGTTTGAACTGATTGTATCTATGTATGGTATATTTGATCTATTTGGAGAGCATGCAAAACAAAGCTTTTCACTGTACCTTGGTACACATGACAATAATAAACCTAAATCTAATTCGGGACCAAAGGAATTTCTACTCATCATTTCCTTGCAAGCCCACTTCACATTCTCCCATGTTCATTTCCAATTTCCCTCTCTCCTGCTCATCTCCACTTTCCACATTTCTCAATATTATTAATTGAACGGTACTTAGAAATCCTTAGAAAATACTTACCCAGCATGAAATATTCTCAGAAGGAACTGTGGATGCTCGTTTAAGCCAAACAGAAAGATTTCACCTCGAATTAGCTTGCTCTTCACTGGGAGCTGATTGCTATGTTGCAAGAACAGAGAAAACACACACCTTCATCGACACAACTCATGCATTACAGCTATGCAGAAAGGAACTGCAGATGCTGGTTTATAACGAAGATAGGCACAAAGTGCCGGTGTAACTCAGCGGGTCAGGCAACATTTCTGGAGAAAAAGGATGGGTGACGTTTCAAGTCTGAAGCAGGGTTCCAACCCGAAGCGTCACCCATCCTTGTTCACCAGAGATACTGCCTGACCTGCTGAGTTACTTCAGCACTCAGTGTTTATCTTCCACATGCATTACAAGATTTGGTTGTTGATGTCGCCATAGTTTGAGAGACGTTGTTAGCAATCATGCATTTTGGGCCAACCACAAGACTGGACTGACAATTTTATGTGCGCAGGACTGCAGTAGTTAGTTCAGTCCAGTCCAGGGAGAATTCCACTGGCCTTGTGGAGCTTGAAAGCACTGTATTTCCTTAGGACGTTAGCATTTCTTCTCCCTCACCAGTCCTGCTTAGCTGCTCCTGACCACAGCCCCTCGTGGTGAGATAACGCACCAGCCCCTCTGGGGAAGAAGCTCTACATGGTCATTTATCACAGATGGTGAAAAGGGACAGTATTTCATCAACATGAATTCGGCCACAGTGTTTGTGTGCGAGGTGACGGGGAGAGGGTGGGCGTGGTGCTGAGTGGAAGAGATGGGGGCAGCGCGATCAGAGCAGCCCAAGTAAGCTGAGGTAGAAGATGCAATGGTAAGGTCAAGGATGAATAGATGTTTACATAGTGAGATTCAATTTGTTTTATCATTTGATGTGACATTCATTTGATCTTTAAAATAATTCAAGCAACATAAATCAAATGATTACTGTTAATGGAACAAATATGAAACATCATGAGAGATTGTTCAATATATTCTGCAGTAATCTCTCCCTCTAATTTTCATTATACCCTTACTTGTTCCTCAAAGCCATGGATGGCACCATCAAATCACCGAGCCAGTAGTTCAAGCACCTTTCCATTCCTCTTCAGTTGTTTGTTTATTTGTTAGTCTGTCAAATGGCATGAAGTAATTTGTGTTATTCGAGCACATTCCATCTTTCAGATATTACAGCTGAGAATTGTTAAAAAGCTGGGTTTGGATCGTCTTGGTGGACTTCCCGAATTTTTGCCCCACACCTCACATATCCGAGAGGATCAATCCTGGAAAGTTCAGCCAGTCCCACAGAAGTTGCAGAACAGGCACATAGACCTTGGGGATGTGTCTCCAGCCAACACTGAACATTTCATCAGAGCCTTGAATTCTACTGCACAGGGCATTCAGGTAAGATCACCTGCTGTTAGATGTGTATTTTAAAGGATTTGTAAGCAGAACAGCAATTTGACAAATATCAGATCTCTTAAGTTATAGATGCAAGCTCTATTGTGGGCAAATGGAACTAGCTTAGATGAGGTATTTTGGTCAGCATGGACGAGTTGGGGTGATAGGTCTGTTTCTGTGCTGTATGTCTGACTCAATGCCTGAACTTGGGTGAGTGAGAATGAGAAGATACACCTTTCTGTTTGAATAACGAGTGTTCTTTGACATTTTTAACACTAGAAAAGAAAGAATAAACATTTGGAGGAGCTTCTTCCACCAATTCTGTTGTGCTGTTTTCAAAAACATTAATCATCTACAGTTAATCTTGTTCATTATTAGAATATTTGTTCAATATAATGTCATACGTATTTAGAAGTTGAATTATCACAAAAAACTACTGTAAAAAAGGAGTATTTGTTATTGTTTTAGTTCATTGAATTTCAAAATATTTGCAATAAAACTCTGATAATCTAGCACATTTGGGACTTAGGTGCCAGATGAGCAAATTTTCCAGAGCAAGGTTTCAAGGCCAGTTTATTGTCACATGTACCAGTTAGGGTACAATGAAATTTGAGTTACCATACAGCCATACTAAGTGAAAAGCAACAAGACACACAACCACATGAAAGTTAACACAAACATCCATAACAGTGGATTCCACATTCTTCACTGTGTCGGAAGGCAATAAAGTTCAATCTTCTTCCTCTTTGTTCTCCCGCGGTCGGGGCCGTCAAACCATTCGCAGTCGGGGTGATCAAAGCCCCCAAAGCCAACGATCGAAGCCCCCCGTCGGGGTGATTGAAACTCCTGCCTCGTGGCGGTTGAAACTCTCTCCGCGGCATGGAGCTCCCAAATCGTCCTCTTCTTACCAAGACCGCAGGCTTCACAATGTTAAAGTCCACAGGCCCCGTGGTTGGAGCTTCCATCCCCGGCAAAGGGATCGCAAGCTCGGCGATGTTAAAGTCCCACAGACTCCCGCTGCGTGAAGCGCCGGGTCGGTCTCCAGGAAAGGCCGCAGTCTCCACGATGTTAGGCTGCAGTGGGGACGGAGATACAATACGGAAAAAAATCGCATCTCCGTCGAGATAAGAGATTGAAAAAAAGTTTCCCACCCCCCACATAAAACAAACGAAGGAACACTAAAACATACTTTTAACCCATACTAAAATTACCAAAAAAGAAGAAAGGACAGACAGACTGTTGGCGAGGCAGTCACTGCTGGTGGCGCCACCCGCATTAAAACACACAACGACATAAAACTTAACATAAACAAAGGTTCTCAGTTACACATCGTGCACTTAAATGACAAAATCTGGACCATTTTCTTTCAATGTTTACCATTGTCTTTAGCTTATGAGTGCCGAGATCAATTATAAATCTTGTATTCGAGTTATAGAGTCAAACTACTCTGAAACAGATCCTTTGGCCCAGTGAGTCTGCGCTGACCATCAAGATCCCATTTAGACTAATCGTACACCAATCTATTTTATTATTCCACATTCCCCTCAACTCCTTACTGATCCTACTACTCACCTATACAATAGAGGTGATTTGCAGCGGCCAGTTAACCTACAACCCAGGTGTCTTTGGGATATGCGAGGAGAGCAGAGCATCCAGAGAAAACCCACATAGAGAAGAACATTTGAACTCCACACAGACATCACTGCATTTCAGGATTGAACCTGACTTTGCTGAAGCTGAATTTGCTGGTGATCGATATGGACAATAGACAATAGACAATAGGTGCAGGAGTAGGCCATTCAGCCCTTCGAGCCAGCACCGCCATTCAATGCGATCATGGCTGATCACTATCAATCAGTACCCCGTTCCTGCCTTCTCCCCATACCCCCTCACTCCGCTATCCTTAAGAGCTCTATCCAGCTCTCTCTTGAAAGCATCCAACAAACTGGCCTCCACTGCCTTCTGAGGCAGAGAATTCCACACCTTCACCACCCTCTGACTGAAAAAGTTCTTCCTCATCTCCGTTCTAAATGGCCTACCCCTTATTCTCAAACTGTGGCCCCTTGTTCTGGACTCCCCCAACATTGGGAACATGTTATCTGCCTCTAATGTGTCCAATCCCCTAATTATCTTATATGTTTCAATAAGATCCCCCCTCATCCTTCTAAATTCCAGTGTATACAAGCCCAATCGCTCCAGCCTTTCAACATACGACAGTCCCGCCATTCCGGGAATTAATCTAGTGAACCTACGCTGCACGCCCTCCATAGCAAGAATATCCTTCCTCAAATTTGGAGACCAAAACTGCACACAGTACTCCAGGTGCGGTCTCACCAGGGCCCGGTACAACTGTAGAAGGACCTCTTTGCTCCTATACTCAACTCCTCTTGTTACGAAGGCCAACATTCCATTGGCTTTCTTCACTGCCTGCTGAACCTGCATGCTTCCTTTCATTGACTGATGCACTAGGACACCCAGATCTCGTTGAACTCCCCCTCCTCCTAACTTGACACCATTCAGATAATAATCTGCCTTTCTATTCTTACTTCCAAAGTGAATAACCTCACACTTATCTACATTAAACTGCATCTGCCATGTATCCGCCCACTCACACAACCTGTCCAGGTCACCCTGCAGCCTTATTGCATCTTCCTCACAATTCACACTACCCCCCAACTTAGTATCATCTGCAAATTTGCTAATGGTACTTTTAATCCCTTCGTCTAAGTCATTAATGTATATCGTAAATAGCTGGGGTCCCAGCACCGAACCTTGCGGTACCCCACTGGTCACTGCCTGCCATTCCGAAAGGGACCCATTTATCCCCACTCTTTGCTTTCTGTCTGTTAACCAATTTTCTATCCATGTCAGTACCCTACCCCCAATACCATGTGCCCTAATTTTGCCCACTAATCTCCTATGTGGGACCTTGTCGAAGGCTTTCTGAAAGTCGAGGTACACCACATCCACTGACTCTCCCTTGTCAATTTTCCTAGTTACATCCTCAAAAAATTCCAGTAGATTTGTCAAGCATGATTTCCCCTTCGTAAATCCATGCTGACTCGGAACGATCCCGTTACTGCTATCCAAATGCTCAGCAATTTCGTCTTTTATAATTGACTCCAGCATTTTCCCCACCACTGATGTCAGACTAACTGGTCTATAATTACCCGTTTTCTCTCTCCCTCCTTTCTTAAAAAGTGGGATAACATTTGCTATTCTCCAATCCACAGGAACTGATCCTGAATCTATAGAACATTGAAAAATGATCTCCAATGCTTCCACTATTTCTAGAGCCACCTCCTTAAGTACTCTGGGATGCAGACCATCAGGCCCTGGGGATTTATCAGCCTTCAGTCCCATCAGTCTACCCAAAACCATTTCCTGCCTAATGTGGATTTCCTTCAGTTCCTCCATCACCCTAGGTTCTCCAGCCCCTAGAACATTTGGGAGATTGTGTGTATCTTCCTCAGTGAAGACAGATCCAAAGTAACGGTTTAACTCGTCTGCCATTTCTTTGTTCCCCATAATAAATTCCCCTGCTTCTGTCTTCAAGGGACCCACATTTGCCTTGACTATTTTTTTCCTCTTCACGTACCTAAAAAAACTTTTGCTATCCTCCTTTATATTATTGGCTAGTTTACCCTCGTACCTCATCTTTTCTCCTCGTATTGCCTTTTTAGTTAACTTTTGTTGCTCTTTAAAAGAGTCCCAATCCTCTGTCTTCCCACTCTTCTTTGCTATGTTATACTTCCTCTCCTTAATTTTTATGCTGTCCCTGACTTCCCTTGTCAGCCACAGGTGTCTCTTACTCCCCTTAGAGTCTTTCCACCTCTTTGGAATAAATTGATCCTGCAACCTCTGCATTATTCCCAGGAATACCTGCCATTGCTGTTCTACCGTCTTCCCTGCTAGGGCCTCCTTCCAATCAATTTTGGCCAGCTCCCGCCTCATGCCTCTGTAATCCCCTTTGCTATACTGTAATACCGACACTTCCGATTTTCCCTTCTGCCTTTCCATTTGCAGAGTAAAACTTATCATGTTGTGATCACTGCCTCCTAATGGCTCTTTTACCTCTAGTCCCCTTATCAGATCAGGATCATTACACAACACTAAATCCAGAATTGCCTTCTCCCTGGTAGGCTCCAGTACAAGCTGTTCTAAGAATCCATCTCGAAGGCACTCTACAAACTCTCTTTCCTGGGGTCCATTTCCAACCTGATTTTCCCAGAGATGGAGGTGACTGCTGCAATGGGTCATCATGGCCAGCTGCAGCTTGTACTGTGAAAATGGCGCCAACCCTGGCGACACTTGCATATGGACTCAACAGGCTGTTCTGATGCATTTGGTACTTAATCGGGAACTGTCCTTATGTTCAGCAATAATCTTACTGATCTGGATGCAAAACATGAATCTCACTGTTGTGATACACATGATAATAAAAAGAACCATTGAAGCTAAGTTGCCAGACCAATGAGGCTGCGTGTCGAACTGCTGTGCCAATGTGCTGCCCAAATAATTTTGGCGAAGATAAGTTAACTCAGTACGGATCAGAAACTAAATTATGTGTTACTTACTGATATATCAGGTGGTATCTTGGCTTACTAGGCTTTTGGAGTGCACTAAAAGACAGCTGAAAGAGAAATATGATTTACCATTTATTCCATAATCCTACATGTTATCAAAGGAAGGTGTGGGCATAATGCAAAAGACTTCAATCCCTCTGGGATCAGGTTTTACACTTTATAATAGCTGATTAGACATAGTCTTTTCTATTAACCCCTTACTGCTGTGGTGTTTCTAGTCTTGTTTCAGTATATAGAGAAAAAACTATGATGGTCCTCCTTCCTCATTCTTGTCACATTAGATGCAGTTCCACACAATCAACAATTTTCCACTAGAAAAGAATATCAGAATGACTGTCTTTATGGATATAAGGATGATCCTTGTACATTGCTAATGATAAATATAACTTTGAAAGCTTTGATAAGTGTATAATTATTGACCAGATTGTCTCCCTGGAGTAACTCCAATGAGAATGTGGGTCATTTTGGTAAGTATGTATAAGTAGACCTGATTCTTGAATGAATGCATAAGAGGGATAATGTACATGAATTACCAATGAAAATGTACCTCTGTTTTTTCATTCTATGGTCTGCAATTGTATGGTTAAATAATAGATCCATTTTGTTATTTGTTTCCAGACTGACTTTGACGATGGTCACTGTCCAACTTATTTGAATCAAATCCAAGGACTTTTCAATGTTTACAAAGCAGTCCATAGCCAGTTTCCAGGTAAGAATGCAGACTCTGTTTAGTTCTTGGCCAAGTAACAGCATTGCTAAACAAATTAAATTTTAGGATCCAAGGTAGGCATTTTTCACTCTTTTTCTGATGATTGTGGTTATGTAAGCCAGGTATTTCAGGGCTCCCATTATAATTACTCCATGAGAATGCTTTTGGCTAGTCGGTAGAAAGAATAAAGCTAATGATAGAGCCTATCTCACGGTAGGGTGCTGAAGAAATGAAACACACTGCCTGACAGGGATGCAATGCCAGAAACAGTCACTACCTTTACAAAGTACTCAGAGGACTGCTTGAAGTGCTCAATACTGAACAAACCGCAGCCCAAGAACTGGGAAGTGAGCTGAGGTCAGCTAGACCTGCTTAGGCAAGCACAGACACATTGGATAAATGGTGCCAGAGTTTTATCATTCTAAACATATGAAGTGCTATTAGGTGAAGCAGAGTTTGTGCTACTGGAGCAGGAGTAGCCAGTTTCTTGCGGTTTCATTGAGATTATAGTTGATCCAAACTTGTCCTGGACACCACTTTCCTGCACTCTCCCCATCCCCCTTGACTCTCATGTAGTTTAAATATCTGTCAGTCTGCACTTCAAATATTTTCAAAGACTCAACTCCCACACATCCCTGGAGAAGAGAACCCCAAAGATTCTCCATTATTTGACCTTCTCCTGCTTTTTTTTCTTGTACACTTATGTACAGGCAAAATAGTACTTGTCAAGCTATCTGACCTGACTTTGCTTAATCCATCACTTATCTGAAGAAAAAAGAAGAAAAATATATTTAAATAACACATTGTCGCTGTACATTAGAATATGGCCATTTGCTATTAGCCTAAAATAATGTAATATTTGTATACTGCTTCCAAAATTCCATTTAAGTGAAGCCAATGGAATTGAATTTCAGGAATAAAGTACAGGGTGTACAGCTGAAACCTAGTGTGAATTGTCTTCAGCTGATTTATTCATGAATGATAGATTTATTTAAGATCACTTCTAGGTAAAATGATGAGGACATCTAAAATTCATAATGGTCCCAACTATTAATATTCCAGCCAGTCCTATACATTCCAAATATTAAATATGATTTCTTTTTAACTGGGTAGAATGCTGCATGGATGCCGCATTGACAGCAGACTCATTGTCCGACTATAGCATGAGACTTGGACTGTTACTATTCCATCTCAACACTGGTTCCTACCAGTAGGAATGCTGGCTTTGTGGGAACTGATCATCGAGAGAGTCAGAAACTGTTGCAGGGGATTTGCATGGGGCATAGAATGAGGATAGAATGTACCTACCCAGGAATTTTAAGAGATCAGTAGAATGGAGAAAGTATTTGGAGTATGTTTGGATATTTAGTGTACAAGTGACCAAATCATTATTTTATCTGCAGAGCCTGAGACTGCGTAGCCCTTAGTTAACCCAGAGCAAAATACCTTCAGCATTTAACTTTGTGATTAGTGCCTTGCTCACCTGGAGCAGGTGACTTCCACATGACAATATGAGCTGCACCAGTGTGGACAGATGATGACCCTCACAAATCTGCTGGCGAATTGAGTTTTACCATATCACCCCTACTTAGGATTCAATAATCTTCCAGTGAGGAAAACATATCAAGGACAATATTTCTTAGCATATACTTTGGAAATAGATAAATGTTTACTATGCTGTTCAATTATATCTCCAGATATACCACATATCTCAAAGGTTCCCATTCTGATGCTAAGACCAAGAGCATGGAACATGGTTGAACACAACATGCTGGTATGTTATTTCTTGGTTTGAAAAAAATATTTTCCTGTTACAATAATCAATGTCATTGATTTTGCTTGTTGTAACATTTTATATGAAATGAATATTGATTGCAATTAATAGGTCCATGGAAAGGAGGTCCCAGGCCCCTTATTTGATTTTGGACTACTGATGTATCACTGTGGACTAATCTTGTTTGAAAATGGATGTGGCCCTTTCTTTTATCTATCAAAGGTATGCTGAATGGGTTTTTTTCTGAATTCTTGCATCATCTTTTAAATTATGAGTTGTTTGTTTTCAATCTCAGTAGTCAAAGTCAGTCCAGATGTCACTGCAATTGTAATATTGCATGCATTGTGGTTGATTCCTAGGCAGGGTGACCATGTAACACCCATCCAGGCAGATAGACACAAAGTGCTGGAGTAACTCAGCGGGTCAGGCAGCATCTCTGGAGAAAAGGAATAGGTGAGGTTTCAGATCAGACGGTGCAAATCAGCATTGCAGTACTTCCTACACACCTTCTCCAGGAAGGTCTGGATCATCTGATATTCCTAGGCAATCATACATTCAGTTAGTAAACAATCTATTTCTGTTCTCAAATCAGATGTAGTTATGTGTTGCCAGATTGATTTCAATAGAATGTCTAAATAGTAGCAACATTCATTGAATATCATGTCACTTACAAAATAGTTCTGAATAGAACTTCATTACTATTCACATAAAAAAAATATGAGCTAAACACCCCTAAAGTCAACAGTTTCCATTTATTCTTTGTTAAAAAGAATGATCAAGTGGCAATGTTCAGGAGTGGTTTTTTTGTTGTTGTCACAAGCAACATATATGAACCAGAACAATGAAAGTCTTACTTGCTAAGGCTCTCCAAGTACATTAGAGGCAACAACAATGACAAACAAATATGCAATAAATTATCTGTAATTCCAAATAAACCAGTCCATGATGGCACAAAAAACAAAGTAAGTAGGGCAACCTTAGTGGTGCAAAGTCTAGAGTGGTTTGGTGCTGAGGTAGGGTTATAGCTGGGGTTGTGCAGGGTGGTTTAAGAGTCTGATGACTGACGGGACGATGTTGTTCTAGAGACTGGTTCTCAGATTCCTGTATTTTCTTCCCAACGGTAGCAGCAACAGTCAATAGTGCGTTATTTGTCATATTTGCGACTGCATTGAAATTCATTTTGCATATACGACACATGTGGGCTCTGCCATTTTTGTTACCATTATTCAAAGCCCAAAGTCCGGGCCACCCGTATGCTCGATGTACTGGAGCAGTTCCCGTGAACCGACGTCCCTCTCCTCATCAGGCCATTTTTGCGTCCTGGAGGCACCTCCTGCAGCCGACCTTGAAGGTGCTGGAGGCACTACCCCAGTTCATCCTCCTACTTGGCCCACTACTTAGTGCCTGATGTCTCCAACTCCCTCTCAGTTATGCCATCCGACGAACCTTCGAGCGGGTACCCGGCCCCATCGACCAACGAGCCTTTGTGCAGGTTCCCAGTCCCGTTGACTGCCGAGCCTTCTGGAGTTGGCTTCAGGGTATTTGGTGTATAGTTCCTCAAGTGCTAGACAATGTCTGTCTGAGGTGCTATGTAAACTGCAGTCATAATGATGGAAGTGTTTTTCCTTGGGAGGTAGAATGGAGGCCATTGCACTATTAGATATTCCAGTTGGGGGGCTGGAGGGCTGAGTCTGGAGGGCTAGGGGTAAGCCATGTCAATGTAAACAGAATACACAATATTCCTTCATACAGTATAAATGCTCTTTAATTCTCAGTATTTCCAGGGACAGTGTTTGGCTAAGAAGGTGCTGTACTGGGGAGGGTATTGTTGACCCTGAAGCTTCATTCTTACTTGGGGGCCACCCCAGCAGCCACGTTTCTGGGAACAATGAGGGCCTTCCTGGACTTCCAGGTATTGCATTTACTGTGGCTGAGTGTTGTGGGGTCAGGATCGCCATGTCCATCGATGTTCATAGGATCGCTCATTCATTTACATAATCCAGAAGACTCTTAGTTGCTGCACCGATTTGTGCTGTTTGGCGGCACGGTGGCGCAGCGGTAGAGTTGCTGCCTTACAGCGAATGCAGCGCCGGAGACTCAGGTTCGATCCTGACGACGGGTGCTGTACTGTAAGGAGTTTGTACGTTCTCCCCGTGACCTGCGTGGGTTTTCTCCGAGATCTTCGGTTTCCTCCCACACTCCAAAGACGTACAGGTTTGTAGGTTAATTGACTGGGTAAAATGTAAAAAATTGTCCCTAGTGTGTGTAGGATAGTGTTAATGTGCGGGGATCGCTGGGCGGTGCGGACTTGGTGGGCCGAAAAGGCCTGTTTCCGCGCTGTATCTGAAATATGAAAATATCTCAATGTTAGGAGTTTAAAACTAGTGCATTTCAGATTACCCTAATTAGCTGCTGACATAGGTTTTGTGTTGAAACAGCTCACCAGCTGTGTAGGAAAATAACTGCAGATGCTGGTACAAATCGAAGGTATCACAAAATTGCTAGAGTAACTCAGCAGGTCAGGCAGCATCTAGGAGAGAGGGAATGGGTGACGTTTCAGGTCGAGACCCTTCTTCAGACTGAGGTCAGGGGGACGGGACAAAGAAAGGATATAGGTGGAGACAGGAAGACAGGGGGAGATCTGGGAAGGGGAGGGGAAGAGAGGGACAAAGGAACTATCTAAAGTTGGAGAAGTCAATGTTCATACCGCTGGGCTGTAAGCTGCCCATGCGAAATATGAGGTGCTGTTCCTCCAATTTCCAGTGGGCCTCACTATGGCACTGGAGGAGGCCCATGACAGAAAGGTCAGACTGGGAGTGGGAGGGGGAGTTGAAGTGCTCAACCACCGGGAGATCAGGTTGGTTAAGGTGGACCGAGCGAAGGTGTTGAGTGAAACGATCGCCGAGCCTGCGTTTGGTCTCGCCAATGTAGAGAGGTTGACATCTAGAGCAGCGGATACAATAGATGAGGTTGGAGGAGGTGCAGGTGAACCTCTGTCTCACCTGGAAAGACTGTTTAGGTCCTTGGATGGAGTCGAGGGGGGAGGTAAAGGGACAGGTGTTGCATCTCCTGCGGTTGCAGGGGAAAGTGCCTGGGGAGGGGGGGGGTTGGGTAGGAAGGGACGAGTGGACCAGGGAGTTACGGAGGGAATGGTCTCTGCGGAACGCAGAAAGGGGAGGGAATAGGAAGATGTGGCCAGTAGTGGGTTCCCGTTGGAGGTGACGGAAATATTGGCGGATGATTTGTTGGATACGCTGGCTGATGGGGTGGCAGGTGAGGACAAGGGGGATTCTGTCCTTGTTACTAATGGGGGGAGGGGGAGCAAGAGCGGAGCTGCGGGATATAGAGGAGACCCTAGTGAGGTCCTTATCTATAATGGGAGAGGGGAAGCCCCGTTTCCTAAAGAATGAGGACATCTCTGATGCCCTAGTGTGAAACACTTCATCCTGGGCGCAGATGCGGCGTAGATGGAGGAATTGGGTGTAGGGGATAGACTTTTTGCAGGAGACAGGGTGGGAAGAAATGTAGTTCAGATAGCCGTTGGAGTCAATGGGTTTGTAGTAGATGTCAGTCGCTAGTCTGTCTCCTGTGATGGAGAAAGCTCAGTTGCAATCAGGCAACCGAACCACCCTATCGCCAACTAGAGAATGGTCCTGATCTACCATCTTACCTCATTGGAGACACTCGGAATACTTCAATCAGACTTTACTGGATCTTATCTTGCACTAAACGTTATTTCCTTTATCCTGTATCTGCACACTGTGGATGACTTGATTATAATCATGTAGTCTTTCCGCTGACTGGATAGCATGCAACAAAACAGTTTTTCATTGCACCTTGGTACATGTGACAATAAACTAAACTATTACATAGTGTTTGATACATTAGAGTTTCTGGACAGCAAACGAGGCAAAGGCTGTTGCCATGCACCACTGTTAGTGTGGCTGAGAACTAGATATCCTCTCAGGTCAGAGGCTAAACCTGGGACATTCCAACGCTGAATGCTTCATGACCATAATAGATGATGAATTTATACACAGACCTATCTAGGAATTTCATTTAGATTTCAGATAAACAGCGCGGAATTAGGCTCTTTGGCCCACCATGTCTGTGCCGACCAGCGATCACCTCGTACATTAGCAGTATCCTACACACTAGAAACAATTTTCAATTTTACTGAAGCCAAATAACCTACAAACCCATATGTCTTTGGAATGTGAGAGGAAACTGGAGTACCCGGAGAAAATCTACGCAGTCACAGAGAGAAAATACAAACAGCACCCATAGTTATTATCGAACCCGGGTCTCTGGCGCTGAACGGCAGCAACTCTACCACTCTGCCACTGTGACGCCCCATATGTTTCTTTAAATGAATCGCTCAGGGATATTTATCATAGTCAGCGCTGAAGTTAACTTCCACGGTTTATTTTGGAGGGTGATGTCATAAGTGCTTTGGACCTTCCGACCTCTCTTGGATCACATGACCCTTTCCCAAAATATCGGGGTGTTAAATTGAGGCAATCACTTGCCTCTCGGGTGGAGTTAATGATCTCATGACACCATTCATAGAACAGTCATCTCCTGGCCAGCATCTTAATAGAATGCCTGCTCAAGGCTGTTTGTGGCTCTTACTATGTTACTTGGCTGCCACTTTTCTCAACGTTAGAGCAGTGCAATAACTCTTTGGCTTATAACTCTGGGACTCCCCGCGATCATGAAACATGTAATACAAATGCGTGTTTTAACACTTATATCTCACCATTGGAACGGAGACAATTGCCTGGTTTTGTCGAAAAGAATTACACAGGTTTTTATGTATGAAGAAAATGACCAGCAACATGGTGGGAGCAGGGCCGTCTTAACGCATGGGCCTGATGGGCACTTGCCCGGGGGCCCACGAGCATAGGGGCCCCATGCTGATCTGTGTATGTTAAGTGACTTGCAATAAATAAATACTACTTTAAAAATGTAGGTTCAATAAGTGCTTTTTTCACAACATTTTCGGTCACTAAGTGCTTCTCACAGCGATCTGTAAGGGCTTTTCGCAACAATGTAGCACCCTAAGTCCATCGCTAAGTGGTTTTCGGTAAGTGCTTTTCGCCGGCACGTTAGGGGGGGCTAGTAGGGAAAGGGGGGTGGGGGAGAGTAACGGTAGGGGCCCCAGTACACTGCTTTGCCCGGGGGCCCATAATGCTGTAATAACGGCCCTGGGTGGGAGGATGGAATTTTACACAAAATCCAAATTGTCAGCAGCTCCAGGCACTCTGTGGCACTCTGCTAATAGCTTCACGAAAATGTCTTTTTGCCATTAACCTCCTGAAACATTACTAAGATTGCTGCATATTAATTGCTTCTGAAACCCATAACTGAGTAAATAATAAATAAATAGTTCTTATTGTATATAACATTAATAACATTAATAGCATGCTAACCTCTCTTCCCAGGGAATAAACCATTATATTTTGGAGTCGTGTTTCCTCATGTGATGTATTGTTTTAGAACATTTTAGAAGTATGATTCTTAAAATCAAAAATTGTTTTCTTTTCCTTCCTTTCCCTAATTTGCTACACCAACCTTCTCTATATTTCACTCGCTACAACCGTTTAAATGTTGTCCACTCTTTTTCATTTAAACTCTTCAGTTTTCTGGGGTTTTTCCAGTTCTTAAACTTTGTAGTTATGGTTGCCTTATGTCAACCAAAATCCCAATAGCGTGGTTGTTTTGCTCTCTGTAATCTTTCAGAATAGCCTAAAACCGCTGCATAGCTTATTGTATGACAAATGGCTTCCCGCTCCACCAAAGTCCAGCCCATTGTTGTATCTTTAAATGAATACTCCCAGCAATCTGAATTGGCACGGTGGCATAGTTGGTAGAGCTGCTCCCTCACAACTCCAGAGACCCGGGTTTGATCCTGACCTCAGGTGCTGTCTGTGTGGAGTTTGCATGTTTTCCCTGTGACCACATGGGTTTCCATTGAGTACACGTCCTAAAGACGTGCGGGTTTGTCCATTAATTGACCACTGTAAATTGTCACTAATGTGTAAGAAGTGGATGAGAAAGTGGGATAACATAGAACTAATGTGAACGGGTGGTTGATAGTCGGCACGAACACGGTAGGCCGAAGGGCCAATTTCCATGTTATATCTCTAAACTATAATCTCAACTCCAATGTATCACAAAAACAAAAAATATCAAACACAGAACTGTTCCAAAGCAGGGACAAAAAATAAGAAACTGCAGCTACTGGAATTTTGAGTAAAGAACAAACTGCTGGTGGAACTCAATGAGCCAGGCAGCATTTGTGGAGGGCTGTCTAACTCAAAGTAATTTGGGAAATGGTAAAATCAATCACCACAATGCTCATTGCTCAAGACATCACTATAAATTGTCAGCATTGCCTTAGTAATCATTAATTACTGACTCTACGTGATTGGTGATCTGGAATGTGAGGAAGATCCAACTGCTTAAGTATATTTTTATTTGCAAATTAGAAAAAGACCAATAATCCTGAAGTATTAAATTTAAGCATGCAATAAATGCTGCTGCCAGACATAACATCAACAATATAAAATGGGATTCTTTTAAAATCATATTATATCTAGACATAATGCACTGAAGTAACTCAGCAGGTCAGGCAGCATCTCTGGAGAACGTGGATAGGTGACATCTTACAATCTTTCACCCTGTTTGATGTAAAGGGTAGACCAGCAATTTGTCCATAAATATTGCAGCTTCAATTGTCTGAACTGCGTTACAATTGAACATATGATTTAACTCTTTACCATTTCAACATGATATGATAAATATGTTGATCAAATTCATGTCCTACAAAATATTATCTCCAAAGTTTACAGATTTATTTATTTATCATCTGTTCTGCCCAATTGCAGGTTGAAAGTCATTTGGAGGCCAGATTGTGGAATAAAATATTTGTCTGGGTTCAAAAGAAGGTATGATTTTAAAGGAATTGTTATAAAATAGCACTGAAACCAAATTGTAAATTGTTGAGAGTCCGTGTGAACCAAAGTGTAATATAAATTGTATTTGTAACCTTTATAAAATCTTATATTGTTTTAGGGTACTGCCATCTACTGCAAGTGTGTACTATTTGCTTTTGGTGTAGAGGGCTGTGGGAAATTTGGTAAGGTCCTTTAGTAGTGAGTGTGGCTCTTAGGTTTATGATTCTTAAGTTTTCTTTTGCTTAAATATTGATGGTTCTCTGTGCTGCAGCTGTTTTTGTATCTTCATATTTTTCCCAGTGAACAGCATAATGTTTGTGTAACATTTAGCAACATTTAACAGTGTGAAATTCTGCATGAAAAAAACTTTCCAATGTGGACGCAGCTCAGACCATCACACAAAACCAACCTTCCTTCCATTGATTCCATTTGCACCTCGCGCTGCCTCGGCAAAGCCACCAGCATAATCAAGGATGAGTCACACCACTGTCACTGCCTTTTCTCCCCTCTCCCATTGGGCAAAAGGTGTAGAAGTTTTGAAACGCAAGCCTCCAGATTCAGGGACAGATTCTTCCCAGTTGTTATCAGACAACTGAGCCATCCTACCAACAACTAGAGAGCAGTCCTGAGCTACTTTCTACCTCATTGGAGACTCTTGTACTATCTCTGATTGGACTTTACTGGACTTTATCTTCCACTAAACATTATTCACAGTTTTCCCTGCATCGTGTATCTGTACACTGTGGATGGCTTGAAATTAATCATGTATTGTCTTTCCACTGACTGGTTATCGCACAACAAAAGCTTTTCACTGTACCTCGGTACAGGTGACAATGAACTAAACTCAAACTCATCAATGAACATCACCATCTATTATATTACCAGTGATAGGATAGTTAGTCCAACATTCAGGCTCTCGTAGCTAACATGAGGGAGCACCACCTCGACCTGACCATTTTGACACCCTAATGTGATTTACCATCATATCTGTAACAGACATTCAAGGCAGAAGCATGAAATTAACTGGAGATTAGTGTAAGTGAACAAATGGATCTGATTATCTATTTTCACCCTGGATATACATCAGAGTCTGAGTAGATCCAGAACATAGTCCGTTGCAAGGCAGCAACATTAACCTAGAAGTGTAGGAACAAGGAACTGCAAATGCTGGTTTATAAAAGAAGACACAAAGTGCTGGAATAACTCAGCAGGTCAGACAGCATCTCTGGAGATCATGGATAGGTGACGTTCCGAATCGGGACAACTTCTTCACACAAATCGCCAAATAACATTGACCTCATTGTGTTACTGTTTTCAGTTGGGTTTACCAAATGGCTCCATCAAAGCCACAGTCTTAATAGAAAATATCTTAGCTGCATTTGAGATGGAAGAGATTCTCTATGAGCTACGAGACCATTCTGCTGGACTGAACTGTGGAATCTGGGATTATTCAGCCTCTTTCGTAAATAAAGTTGGTGAGCAAGCATATTTTAATTATACACACTTTGGAAGAATCGTTACCTGGTTGATCCTAAATGGCTGAGGTTTGCAATGTACTTAAAAGCTGCACAAATGCAAATTCTTTCTTAATTTTCTTTCTGTCTTTTCATAGAATTTACCTCAGCATTTGGAGGGAGAGAGGGTATAAAAAGGGCAGAATATTGGAAGTAAAGGCAAAAAAACCTCAGCACCACTCCAAACTAAAACTGGGGTAGTAACTTTAACACAGTCACAATGAATCCAAACTGGAATTGGGCAGAAAATTCTGTACACAGGGTGCTATGTAAAAGTAACTTCTTCCTTTCTGGTTTAGGCAAAAGGAAGTCTGGAAAGTTACATGAAGGATAAAGGTATATATAGATATGGAGAGAGTGAGATGAAGGATTGGAGGAGTCTGGTGTGGAGCATAAGTATCAGTATTGGCCAGATTGGTCTTGTTTCTGAGCAGCAAATGGTAACGCTGTATTCCAATGAACTCAGTGTGTAGGAAGGAACTGCTGATGCTGGTTTATACTGAAGATAGATAAAACACTCTTGACCCTTACTAGAAGATATTAGTAGTTGTTTGTATTTACACACACATACATACTGTTTTTTTACTTTTGCACTTACTTAAAGTAGTATTGCCATTTTTTTAGAATTGGTAGCTATCCCCTGTGAAAGTTTAGGGTATGTCATAGTATGAAGCAAGTTGAGCTATTTGTGATTATGATCCTGACTATGAGATGATGCCAGATTACCAGAAACAAGCAAGTTGAATCATAAGGAAACAGAAGTGCATTTTATTTCACGAACACCATTTTCTAGGACATCGACGGGAATTCCTTTTACCGGATCGCAGTAAATATGTGAATATAGAGAAAACGTTTTTGAAGAGCTACATGGACCTTCTGATAAAGACTTGTCATAAGCGAGGTGCCTTGGCCACGGGAGGAATGGCAGCACTGTTACTGCCCCGGGATAAGGAAGGCTTGGACTACCAGAGAGTCTTGGCGAATGTCAGGCGGTATGTGCAGCTGCATTTAAAGTTAATGAATAATGATGGTGAGGGAAGCTTCATATCCAAAATACAACCTGCTTTTAGAATGTTTTGCTTCAAAATTACTTTGTTTTTGAAGTACAGTAGTTTCCAATAAATTCCATTTAATCTCGTATCCAAGATGAAAATTCAGTGGTTAACAGCTGTACTAAATTGTGCAGACAATTTGTCTTGACATTTCCCATGAAATTTCTTTTGACCTTGCTTGGTAGTCTGTGGGTTTTCAATCGAGCCATCTCCAGCCTGGTATTCCCAGTGGTGACTCTGGCAGCTCTGCCGAATGTCCAAGTGCACAGTGATTCCCTGCTGGTTATATTTCATTGAGCTCGCCTTTCAGTAAAGCTTGAACCTCTCCCCCTCTTTAACTGCTCTCCTCATGGCAGCACTGCTACAGATGGTCTGGCTGACATGGGGAGTGCATCTTTAAGGGATGATGTCCCTCTGAACGGCAGAAGGGACAGAAGCTTGAAACGTGCACCACCAGCCTCAAGAACAGCTTCTTTCCCTTTGTTATCAGGCTTCTAAAGGCTCCTTCCATTGGCTAGGGTACTGTCCAATCGGCTCTACTCCACTATAGACCTTGGACTTTGTCTAAAGACCTGATGCAATACAATGCTCCATCGATTGTACCGTTGCTCCATCGATTGCACTTAAATTAGACTTTGTTTAGTTTTTTTAGTTTAGAGATACTGCGCAGAAACAGGCCCTTTGGCCCAACGAGTCTGGGCCAACCAGCGATCCCTGTGCATGAGCACTATCCTACACACTAGGGATAATTTATAATTTTTACCAAAGCCAGATAACCTACAAACCTGTACGTCTTTGGAGTGTGGGAGGAATCCGGAGCTCCTTGGGAAAACTCTAGCAGGTCACGGGGAGAAGGTACAAACTCTGTACTGCTAGCTCCCACAATTAGGTTCGAACCCGGGTCTCTGGCGTTGTAAGGAAGCAACTTTGCTGCTGCGCCACCATGCCTCCCCCGAGCATTGATTGTATTCATATATGGTACATCTGATCTGTTTGGATCGCATGCAAAACAAAGCCTTTCACTGTATCTCAGTACACGTGACAATAACAATCCTGAACCTAACCTGTTGTGCTGCAGATATCAGCAGTTGTGCTACACTGGTACCTATGGATGCTTCATTTGAAATCTTCCCAGGTGCAAACCACCCCATTGTAGTGGTGACTATTTTGACTATTTCTCTCGTTGTCACTTACATGTGATGTTACTTTAGTGTACCAAAGATAGTGAAATCCACTTTCTTAACACTTGTGCCAGTCCCACATCCTTTCATCTTCTGCTGAATATTATTTTTAATAACTGTCATCATTCATTATGGGAATCACTGACAGCTTCATTAATAGGGATCTTCTTTTGCCTTTCTTAATTTGAATGTTTCACATGGTTGTTCTATGTAGTTTTTATTTAATAGATTTTTGTATTTAGTTCAAAAAATTTATGTCCAAGTGTACTTTTAGTTACATTGTTCATGCAGCATCTGACAGTGTTTCATCAATACTTTAGTTTGAAACTGCTTGAAATCAACGCTGGAGTCGATGGATTCATGGTGTTTGATCTGGATCTGATTAAGCCAATGACAAAGGTATTTTGATATGAATCTTGGGTGTTATGCATATCCGACATTCTGAATAGCCTACCCATCTGTCTACATCCTTAGCTGGAGTTTTGGAATTGTTACAGTTTGGTTCAGCTTTAGGTTTAAATATTAGCACATTCTGGGTTAAATCCCACTCCATTAATTGGGCACTTGATCATGGCTGACACTTCACTGCTGCCATTTCAATTGACCAGGAATTTACTAGTTTATGAAATCATAAAGATTAGATTAGTGAGGAAAACTTTCGTTGGTTCTAATCAAGATGTTTTCCCAATTAATGCTCTTGGATGAAATCTTAAACTGTCTGTGCCCTCAGATACCAGAAGATCCATGACCATATTCAAAGAGCATGAGAGTTCTGACTGGTTTCTTAGTCAATACTTAACTCTGAACCCATATTGCAAAAGATAATCTGGTCATTATCTCATTGTTGTTGGTGAGACACTGCTGTGTGTAAATCGGCCATCTTGTATCCACATTACATTTGCAGACTATCTGTAAAGTACATCAGGACATCCATCCTAGGACCAATAATAGTGCTTCTTGATACAAGTTTATCTTTCCCTATCTGTCCACAAGAAAATGGTCCAGTAATTCAGAAAAGTACAAGGTTTCTCTCATTGAACTTGAGTTCAACCTCATTAACCAAGCTCCTTACCAGTATGAGTCAATATTACAAACTGACCATACGTTGAAATGCTAAAACCATTTTCCGTGAAAGGGCATGAAAATAGCTGTTAAGTGAAAAGTAAGTCCCAATGCTGCATTAGGACAAATTTAGCCTAGCAGATCTGGCTCAATGTCTGGGCAACTTATTACTTTTCCAACATGTGATTCATTCTTCTTTGCTGGTTCTCTCTCTTTGGGGAAAATTGATATTTCTCAATTGAATTTCCATTTTCAGTGCATTGACATGTTTTGTCTTGGCCTATTCAATTACAGCTATTCCTGGAACACACAGATGGCCCCAACCAGCTACATGTCCTGAGAGAAGATGTGGACGTGACTCCAAGTGATCTTCTCACAATGCCTTCTGTAAGTGATCTCTTCATTGCCACGTTTAGTAATACATTTGCAACAATCTGCTTACTTAACAAATGGAACAGCAATGAAATGGTGAACGCTGAGTACAGGTTATGAACAATTATTTGCGAGATTTGTTCATAAATTTCTATTGTAATCAACTAAATTTGGAAACAATGTGAGTAAACTGTACATACTGATAATCAGAACACCATTGTATCATCTTCTAAAAGGCAATGCACATTTGATCTATGAACCCAAGACTTTTCACTGTTGTTGCAGCATGAAAAGATTACTTTGTGATATTCCAGAAAAATACAAAGCAAGACATTTTAACTCATTTTAATGCTTTTTGACATTTTAGGGAAGATGATTATCAAAATTGCAGCAGGGTCTTGATCAGTTGGGCAAGTGGGCTGAGGAATGATTGATGGAGTTTAATGCAGAGAGTGTGAGGTGTTGCATTTTGAGAAGTCAAACCAGGGCAGGATCTTCACAGTGAATGGAAGGACCCTGTGGAGTGTCATAGAGCAGAAAGATCTAGCAGTGCAGGTACATAGTTCCTTGAAAGTGGCGTCACATTGTAGGTAGAGTGGTCAAGAAGGCTTTCAGAACATTGACCTTCATCAGTTAGGGTGTTCAGTATAGAAGTTTGAATATTATGTTATAGTTGTACAGACATTAATGAGGCCTCATCTTTTTATGTAAAAGTTTATTTACAGGTACGAAATGATAGTGAACCAACTACTCTCAGGAGACATCTATCTGAAAGGAAAATACATATAAGTATCAAACCAAACATTGTTACAAAGAAATACTCAGGCCCCTTTGGTGCCCAGTGGTCCGGGATGCAGCAGTGGTCCGGGATGCGGGACACCACATGCTCCTTCTCCAGGGATACACGGGCACAGACATAAGCCTGAAAGAGAGGCAGGCAGTCAGCCTGGGTGGAGCTCTCAGCTGCCTGCTGCCATGACCCAAGTGTGAGGCCGTATTTGGAGGCTTGTGTTTGCTTTGGTCACTAATAGCCAATTTTGGTCATCCTTGCCGTAGCAAGGATGATGCTAAGCTGGAAAGAGTACAGAGATTTATGAGGATGTTGCCAGGACTGGAGGCTAGGGCCTGAGCTATAGGGAAAGGTTGGTTAGGTTAGGACTTTATTCCATGGAGCACAGGAGGATGAGGGGTGATGTTGTAGAGTTGTATAAGCTCATAAAGGGAATAGACAGAGTGAATGCAGAGAGTCTTTTCCCCAGAGTATGAGAATCAAGAACCAGAACACATGTGTTAAGAAGAGAGGGGAAAGATTCAATAAGAACCTAAGGGGCAACTTTTTCACACAAAGACTGGTGTGTATACGGAACAAGCAGCTTGAGCAAGTAGTTGAGGCAGGTAACATAACAACTTTAAAAAGACATTTGAATGGACACATGGATAGGAAAGGTTTAGAGGGATATGGGACGAATGCAGGCAGCTGGGACTGTGGTAGATGGGGCATTTTGGTTTAGTATGGGCAAGTTGGGCCGATAAGCCTATTTCCGCATTGTATGATTCGGACTCTAAAACTGACTGAAAATGTTTCTTTTAATATTCCATCACAATGAAGATTTAAATTATCACAAAAGTCTAATTGTTATATTGAGATATTTAACATAAGGTCTTAAAGAAGAAGAGTAGAATTAGGCCATTCGGCCCATCGTCTACTCCGCCATACAATCATAGCTGATTTATCTCTCCCTCCTAACCCCATTCTCCTGTCTTCTCCCCATAACCTCTGATACCTATATTAATCAAGAATCTATCTATCTCTGCCTTAAAAATATCCACTGACTCGGCCTCCATAGCCTTCTGTGGCAAAGAATTCCACAGATTCTTCACCCTCTGACTAAAGAAATTTATCCTAATCTTCCTAAAAGAATGTCATTTATTTCTGAGGCTATGATCTCTAGTCCTAAACTCTCCCACTTGTGGAAACATCCTCTCCATCCAAGCCTTTCATTATTCTGTATGTTTCAATGAGGTCCCCCCTCATTCTTCTAAACTCAAACGAGTACAGGCCCAGTGCCAACAAAAACTCATCATAGGTTAACCTACTCATTCCTGGGATCATTCTTATAAACCTACTCTGGACCCTCTCCTGAGCGAGCACATCCTTCCTCAGGTATGGTGCCCAAAATTGCTCACAATATTCCAAATACGGCCTTACCAGTGCCATATAGAACCTCAACATTACATCTCTGTTTTTGTATACAAGCTCTCTTGAAATAAATGTGACCTACTACCAAAATGCATGACTCCACACTTTGCTACACTATATTCCATCTGTCACTTCTCTGCCCACTCTCCCAACCTGTCCAAGTCCTTCTGCAGAGTCCCTGCTTTCTCTACACTACCTGCCCCTCCACCTATTTTCGTATCATCTGCAAACTTTGCCACAAAGCCTTCAATCCTCTCGTCCAAATCATGAATATACAATGTGAAGAGTAATGGCCCCAGCACTGACCCATGTGGAGCTCCACTAGTCACTGGCAGCCAACCAAAAAAAGCCCCCTTTATTGCCACTTGGATCAGGGACTGAGGGGATGGGATACTAGTTTAACATTTCTCCTGGATCATGGAGTGTGCCCTCCATCCCAGCTGAATCCATATTCTGTGTCTGGGGCAGATCCTTTAAATCATTATCATCATGGAGGCTCTTCAGCCCAACTTGCCTATGCTGCCCAAGATGCCCCATCTACACCTGTCCTGCCTGCCTATATCCCTCTAAACATTTCCTATTCATGTTCCTGTGCAAATGTATTTGAAATGTTGATATAGTACCTGCCTGAACTACCTCCTCAGGCTGCGTGGTCCATATATTTCATCATGTGCAATCAGACACACAACTTCACACCACGTGTGATCTCAAATCAGTTTCCTGTGGATGAATGCACATCCACATAGGATATATTATTTTTGTGCTAGTACCATTCTTGGCTAATTAGGTCACAAGAATGCCTGACGAACAAGGAGAATGCTCTTCTGCGCTTGGTATTAAGATGGACTCTAGTGCCTGATAGAAAGTAACTACAGTAAAGTTCACTATCTTTGAAGTACAAATTATTGTAAGATTTTGCCTTTAAATGTAAATTCATATGCTGTCTTTATTCCAATATTTTCAATATGTAGGGTGGAGTAACCTTGCATGGATTAAAATACAACATTGGTGTTGGAATTCTTTTCATAGAAGCATGGCTAAGAGGTATGGACAGTTTCAGTGATTAAATTTAAAAGTTAAATGGTTACTTACTTATATATTTAGACCAGCAGTAGAAAGTGCAGTAAGCTGCTCTCTACCTCACATCTGATTTGAGAGAAAGATGTGGATTATAGTCAGACTTAGAGGCAACCTGGTCAAACAATGATGCTTCCCGACCAAATAGATTGATTGTTCTGTGTTTGTGCCGCCCATCAGTTCTCATTCCATTGGAACTAATCTGTTAACCCACCAAATGGAGACAGAATGACATGTTTTATGTTTGCTGAATAATGGAAAGATACACCATTAGTCAAAGTCCTAACAAGCAAATATAAGGGTCATAGTCATGCAGCATGGAAACAGACCTGTTGTCCCAACTCATCCATGTCGATCAAGGTGCCTACCTGAGCTACTCCCATTTGCTGCATTTGGCCTATGTCCCACTAAACCAACCCTACACATTGGGACATGGCTAATTGGCTACCTCCTATTTGAGTTACAGATCTTCACGGGACTAAGTTGTGAATTATTTTTAATGGACCAAGCCCAATGGTATTGCACCGAGCAGATTTTCTCATTAGTGTTGGAGATTTACAGTGAATCATGGTTTCAGATAGTGTGCTCTAAACTGCTACTCTGCACGAGGGCAAAGGCAGAAATTGGAAGACCAGTGTCGGTAACTATTGGGAAAACTTTGTTCATATTGGACTAATTGCAACTAATTACTTGTGATGAAGGTGCAGTTCTGTTCCGATGAAGGTCACCAACCTAACATATGGAGACTGTTCCCCGATCCATGGATGCTGAATGATTTCCCAATATTCACTGCTCTTTATTTTGTGCTTCCATCTGTGATGTTTTTCAATGTTTCAACATTTTAAGGTGACAGATGTTTGCATACAAACATCAGTTTCCTACAGCTAAACTGGCCTGGTTCAGACATAGTCTTTGAGGATTTTATTTTTAAAGTTGTAAACTGTGTGATTCCCCTTGCAACTTTGTCATCTTACCCCTCCTCCCCTCTAACCACTGGTGCTTGAGTCTGCATGTATTTGCCAATCTTGGTCACTTTCCCATAGGACTATTGTTTCTCTGTGAGCCGAAATAAGGGCTGTCAATTTGCTGTTAGGGAGCGTTACAAATGAGTCCAACATTCCTCTCGCCACTGACACAAATTTGTACCTATATCACAAAGAGTAGAAATATCAGCCATTTTCTGATGTCAACCAGTGAAAGTTAGCTGTTGACAGATTAACAGGTATTTGTACCCTGGGGATAGACACAAAATGCTGGAGTAACACAATGAGTGAGGCAGCATCTCTGGAGAAAAAGGATGGATGATATTTCGGGTCAGGACCCTTCTTCAGTCGGAAGTCTGAGTCTGAAGAAGGATCTTGACCTGAAACATCACCCATCATTTTTCTCCAGATGCGCCGTCTGACCCGCTGAGTTACTCCAGCACTTTACGTCTAACTTTGGTATAAACCAGTATCTGCAGTTTCTTTCTATGCAGGTATTTGTAGCCTGTTTACTTTTGATTTGCAAATCAAGAAATAAGTTGGTATGAAATAATGAGCAAGTCATCAGAGAGTTGACATGGGAACAGATGCAACTGCAGCATGTTCTGTGATAACTCCTACTACAGCATGCTCTGTGACAACTACTACTGCAGCATGTTCTGTGACAACTCCTACTGCAGCATGCTCTGTGATAACTCCTACTGCAGCATGCTCTGTGACAACAACTCCTACTGCAGCATGTTGTGTGACACACCTACTGCAGCATGTTTTGTGACAACTCCTACTGCATGTTCTGTGGGAACAACTACTGTAGCATGTTCTGTGACAACAACTGCAAAAACGCTAAAAGTGACAAATAAAATCTGCACAAATTGAATACTAGAATACTGATTAACCATTCATACAAAAAGTATGTGTTCCTGCAAAACGTTTTGTCAACCAAAATGTGATAAACTAAGAATGCTGATCAAAATGTATTATGGGTACACAAGAGACAGCCGATGGTGGAATGTGGAGCAAACAATGGTGGTGCAGCATCTGTTGAGGGAAGGAGTTGTTGCAGGGTTTCTACCTGAAATGTCAACAGTTCCTTTCCACCCCACTGCCGATGCTGCTCGATCTACTGAATTCCTCCGGCGGTTTATTTTTTACATTATGGATATTTTGATACAAGGTTATTCCCTTGTATGGGGAATAGAATACTGTTTCTTAAAGTACAAAAATGGGTTTGTAAACTAAAGGGCACAGGTTCCAAACAGTCAGCGGTGTTGTGGTGAAAATTGGTAGTTTATTTATAACTCAAGGAGTTACCTTATTATTTTTAACCCGCATTATAAATAGTCAAGGCAGAAAGAGCAAAAGCCCTCAATGTTTATTTTTAACTTTGTGAATTAAATCACAGGACCTTTCTTTTTATCGATAGGTCAAGGTCATTTCTACTTTCGGGGACAAGTGGAAGATTCAGCTACTGCAGAGATTTCCCGGTCACAGGTAAAATTTGCAGACTTTTTCCTTTTCACACATTAAAGATTATTAGGTTTAAAATATATATATTTTAAATGTACCTTGCTGTTTGCTTTCTCAAATTATTATGTCTCTTAATTCTGCTGGACGAAGTATTTAGGAATCTTTTTATATCTTTCTTCTGTATTATTCAGTCAATCAAGTATTATATGGATCAGATTTATAAAGAGGTTACCTCTGCATTACCCCAATAGATTAAGGGTAGGTTTTATTCTGCAAGTTAAATTGCCAATATGATACCAATCCAAAAAAGACACAAAGTGCTGGAGTAACTCAATTTTTTTATTTTTTTTCACACAGTGGTGAATCTGTGGAATTCTTTGCCACAGAAGGTAGTTGAGGCCAGTTCATTGGCTATATTTAAGAGGGAGTTAGATGTGGCCCTTGTGGCTAAAGGGATCAGGGGGTATGGAGAGAAGGCAGGTACGGGATACTGAGTTGGATGATCAGCCATTATCATATTGAATGGCGGTGCAGGCTCGAAGGGCCGAATGGCCTACTCCTGCACCTATTTTCTATGTTTCTATGTCAAGCAGAATCTCTAGAGAACATGAACTGGTGATGGTTCAGGTTGGAACTCTTCTTCAATCCAAGGTTGGTTTTATATCACGTCGCATATTAAGAACTGGTTCAAACCTCCAGAACTTTATCCACCACATCTACTGCGAACAGAGTGCAGAAATATCCATCCATCATAGATATTGTTCTCTCAACATTTATTTCATCCGGTCTAGGAAAGGGGTTTGTGGTGAGGAAGAATGGTCAAACAATGCAATGAAAATGTATCTGTAGCATTGTTAGTTGCTTTTATAGAACTGTCAAGAGAAAGGCATTTCCTACTATTTTAAGGACTGGCTTTGTAACTCTGTAGCTAGCATTAACTTTTTCCAGTTTGAACACTTTCATTTTTGATTTTAGACATGCTCTCGTACAGCACTGAATAGAACTACCCAAGGATATCAGATGAACTCAGTGGGTCAGGCAGCATCTTATGGGGGGGGAAAGGAGTTCGACCTGAAACAACAATAATTCCTTTCCCCACTCCCACAGATGCTGCTTGACTTGCTGAGTTGTTGAGTCACCAATAAAGCATATGGTATCTTTGCTTTCATAGGACGGGGATTAAGTACATGAATAAGGAAATCATTATGCAGCTTTATAGGAATTTGGTTAGGCTGCATTTAGAATATTGTTCTGCAGCTCTGGTCGCCCAATTACAGGAAAGATGTGGAGGCTTTGGAAAGTGTGCAGAGGTGGTTCAACAGGATGCCAGGATGAGAGGAATAGATCAGGTAGATGCACAGAGTCTCTTGCCCAGAGTAGGTGAATCGATGACGAGAGGACATCGGTTTAAGGTGAAGTGGGAAAGATTTAATAGGAATCTGAGGTGTAACTTTTTCACACAAAGTGTGGTGGGTGTATGGAACGAGGTGTATACATATTGGCTGTTCCTGGAATGCATTAACCAACTAAAGACATCAGCTGCCACTGGAGGAAGAGCAGTAGCATTCAGACCCAGAGCCTCAGGGATGTGAGGCAGGCCCAATAGCAGCATTGGAAACAGGAGGCTGAGGAAAGATATAGGGGATGCTCCAAATGAAATTCAATAGCTTCACCTTGCCCTTTACAGAAGAGAGAGGCACCATCAACATGGCCTCTAATGGAGTCACTTCTGGAGTGTAGGAAGGAACTGCAGATAGATACAAAAAGCTGGAATAACTCAGCGGGACAGCCAGCATCTCTGGAGAGAAGGAATGGGTGATGTTTCTGGTTCTCTGGAGAGAGGAATTGGGTGACATTTCGGGTCATAAGTGATGAGTAGAATTAGACCATCAAGTCTACCTTGCCATTCAATCATAGCTGAGCCTTATAGAGCCTCAACATTACATCTGTTTTCGTATACAAGCCCCCTTGAAATAAATGCTAGCATTGAGCTTGCATGCTTTACTACCAATTCAATGTTAGATAGAGCTCTGGGGGGCTAGGGGAATCTAGAGATATGGGGAAAAGTTGGGCACAGGTTACTGATTGTGGATGATCAGCCATGATCACAATGAATGGCGGTGCTGGCTCGAAGGGCCGAACAGCCTCCTCCTGCACCTATTTTCTGTTTCTATATTTCTAACTTTTTGGGAACCCTGCACCAGCACTCCCAAGTCCCTTTGCACCTCCGATTTCTGGATTCTCACCCCATTTAGAAAATAGTCTACGCTTTTATTCCTACTACCAAAATGCATGACTCCACATTTTGCTACACTATATTCTATCTGCCACTTCTCTGCCCTCTCGCAACCTAAGTCCTTTTGCTGAGTCCCTGCTTTTACACTACCTGCACTTCCACCTACTTTCGTTTCATCGGCAAACTTGGCCACAAAGCTTCAATCCCGTCATCCAATTCATTAATATACATGAAGAGTAGCGGCCCCAGCACTGACCCCTGTGGAACTCCACTCGCCACTGACAGCTAACCAGCAAAAGCCCCCTTTATTGCCACTCTTTGTCTTCTGCCATCCAGCTATCCATGCTGGTACCTGCCCTTTGATACTGTGGGCTCTCTTTCTTAGCAGCCTATGTGTGGCACCTTATAAAAGGTTTTCTGAAAATCCAAGTAAAAACATCTGACTCTCTGTCTGTCCTGCTATTTACTTCTTCAAACAATTCCAGCAAATTTGTCAAGACCTCCCCTTCACAAAGCCATGCCGACTTTGGCCTATTTTATCGTGAACTTCTAAGTACTCTGAAACCTCATTCCCTTACCAACCTCCACAGTAAGACTAATCGGCCAATAGTTCCCACTATTCTGCTTCGCTCCCTTCTTATGCAGCGAGGTAATATTGGCAATATTGGAACCTCTCCTGTCTCCAGTGATTTTTGAAATATCACTGTCAATGCCTCCACAATCTCTAAGCCACCTCTTTCAGAACCCTAGGATGCAGTACACCTGGCCCAGAAGACATCCACATTCAGCTCTTTCAGCTTCCCAAGCACCTTTTTCCTAGTAATAGCCACTCCACTAACTTCCAACCACTCTTTTGAATTTCAGGCAAGTTGTTGTCTTCCACTGTGAACTGAAGCAAAAAAGTTATTCAACTCTGCCATTTCTTTATACCCCATTATCACTTCTCCATCATCCCAACATCCTCTTGCCTCTTTCTTACTCTTTATATAATTGATGAAACATGCTATCCTTTTATAATATGGGCTAGCTTACCTTCGTATTTCATCTTTTCTCCCCGTATTGCCTTTTTAGTTACCTTCTGTTGTTCTTTAAAACGCTTCTGAAGAAGGGTCTCGACCCAAAACATCATCCATTCCTTCTCTCCAGATGCTGCCCGTCCAGCTGAGTTACTCCAGCTTTTTGTCTCCCTTTTGAAGAGACTATTTTTATGGCCTATTCATCATTCACCCCTCAATACAAATCATGGTTCCCAATCAAAACCTCTTCAAATTTCAGTCTTTACTTTAAGTTGGACTACATCAGCAATCAAAAACAAACTGCTGGAGGAACAATGGGTCGGGCAGCATCTGTTGAGGCAAAGCGATAGCAATGTTTAAGATTGAGACCCTGCATCAGGTGCGAGGGTATAAGAGGGAAGCAAGCATTATTAAAAAGGTGAGGGGGGGGGGGAGATAAGGTCGGAGCTGGCAAGTGATAGTGATCGCCGACTGTTCCTGTAGCTTGCTTTTTAGTTTGCTTAATTACAATTTAAACTTGTCTGAATTCTAAAACGATAGAGCAGTGGCAACTTTTCCAGAGGGTAGTCAGAATAAAAGTATTAAGGTTTATATTATTTCAGTCTTTGTCAATGAATAATCAATTCAAATTGCTATGTGAAAAAGCCAAATTTGACAGACAGCTTTTTCTTTTCAAAAATAGATGGCAAGCTTGGATTATAGAAAGTTTCTTGTGCAAGATTAGAAGCTAGATATCACGTACTGTAAAATGTCTTTATTTCTCTAAATTTATCTTACAGGTTTGGCAGTGGCTTCGACATAGAGTAAAATTGGAGGATGATGGCAGAATTGTCACCAGAAACCTTGTCCAAGCTCTTGTAAAGGAAGTAGAAACTGAATTAAAGGATGTTTTGCATCACCACACTGACAGGTAAAATATCAATGATATTTTATTGTTACATGTACGTTGATACAGTGAAATGCTGTTTTGCATACAAACCGGTACAATCATACTGCAGACCTATGGCAGGTGGTCCATGAGAAATGGTTGGACAGAGTAGCCCTTCTGCTGGAGTTTAAGAGGGAGAGTGAAGTAAAATCCTCTGGGGTCTTGACAGTGGGTCGAGAGATGATGTTTCTGCTTGAGAGAATCTAGAACTACGAGTTACTGTTTATAGTGGGGATGAGGCAGTTTTAAAAAATATATTGAGGGGGCAATTTTTGAGGAAGATAATTCAAGAGTGAAGACAGTTGATAAAGGCAAAATGGTTACCGGAGGTAGAGCAAAATGTAATTGAGTTTAGTCAGATCAACCATATTATTAAGGCCACATGATGACTCCTGCTTCTAACTTGTATACAAATCTTTTCCCCTTAAAACAGATAATCTGACATGGTCTGATTTGACTGACTGTAAAGAATTTAAACATGAAGTGACGAGACAAAAATTATTGAAAGTTTGCTTTAGTTTGAAAAATAATCAAATTAATTTTATCATTGACAGTAAAACTGGGATTAAAAGGTGCCAATAGAACCACACAGTGGTTCTAATTGGTAAAAAAACCTAAAGACATATTTTGAATATTTCAAAATTATAGCATCAAGTGGCTAACTTCAAGTGGTGAAAATTTATGAATGAGTGGCCTAGGTAAACAAAAATGCCAAGAAATGCCATCATTTTTCAGGAAGTTGTCAACATTTGACCTTGTGACAAAACAATGTAAAATTCTCAATAATTCCTTAAATTAGCTGTGGTGTTGGATTCTATCAACATCACTCACAGGGTCAGATTCTCATCAGAATTAAGTAGTAGTCCCAAATATACTGTCTAAGCAAAGGAAAATTAAGATTTGTGTCCTTTAATGAACAGAAAATGCAGGAAAAGCTCAGGTTAGCTAGCTGTGGAAAGAAAAACTATCAGCTCCTGGGCCTGCAACTTATCCATCTTTGTCTGGTTCTGAAGGGTTGTAGAACTGAGAACATTCGCTGTTTCTCATTCCACAGACGTTGCATGACCTGCTATATGCCTAAGTGCTTTGCCATTTCAGATTTGCAGCATTCTGCAGTTTTATTTTCAATTGTGTTTTTTGTAGCGTGAAGATGAAAAGGTGGCACAATGTTAAAATTAAGAGCATAAAATATATTTGTATCACCATTGCACAAGTCACTAAGGATACATATTAGCCATACACATCTTTTCCCTGAAAGGACAAATGAGCGTTTATGTCAGGAAATTAGTCCCATCTGGGCAAGGTGTTCTGCAATTATTGTGACGTTAACCAAATGGATATGGCTTTTTAGCTCCTATGCAGTTCCCAAGAGTTGCGTTGGCATAAAACACTCAGGTTGTTCCACCCCAAATAAATTACAAGTGAACAAGTACACTATTAAAGTTCAATTTACTTTATTGGTTGAATACACCATGAGCATTTCTATGTTTAGTAGTAAATGATTACCATCTTTCCTCAGCTCCAAAGGACAACTGGCAGTGGCTTCCGAAATATTCCTTGAGATTGTACAGAAGCGAGATTTTCCAGAATTCCTCACGACGTACTTGAACTTGGAACATACATTTTTAAGTGCCAATCATTAATTGCATAGAACATGTAGTAATAACTACAAAAATAAAACTAATGCAATGTATGAAATTAAAAGTGGTGACCAACCACGTTAAAATTGGAATTTGAGGATTAACGGTTTAGTTTAGAGATACAACCCCAGAAACAGGCCCTTCGGCCCAAGTCCACACCAACCAGCGATCCCCACAATAACACAAGCCTACACACACTAGGACCAATTTACACTTAGACCAAGTATACAAACCCAAGCCAATTAACCTACAAACCTGTACGTCTGAGTGTGGGAGGAAACCGAAGATCTCAGAGAAAACCCACGCGGAGAACGTACAAACTCCGTACAGACAGCACCCGTAGTCAGTTTCGAAATTGGGTCTCCAGCACTGTAAGGCAGTAACTCTCCCACTGCACCACCGTACCGCCCTCATCTTTAGAATTAATATCACATTTGTGGGACAATATTGACTTTATGTTCCTAGTAAAGCAAGCCCAGCTCAGCAAAGTTTGCACACTCAATGAGATGCAAATCAATTTCCACTGCTGCAGAATGTAACCATTTCCGGTACCTGAATGATACATACCATTTACTAAATACATGCCATCTACCAGCAAGAACAAACGCAGCAAGCACTTTGGATCACCTGCTGCCATTTGTTTCCAAGAAGTACACTGTCCTGATTTCAAAATATATTGATGATCCTTTGTTGTCTTTAGGATTGCAAGGATCTTGCCCATTTTAAGTATTTGTTTTAAACTTCCCAATCTAAAGGTTTGCTACAATCTCATGAACTAGGCTGGGGCTTTGCCAGCTTGGCCATAACTAAAAATAAATTCTAGGCTTCCCTCAGCCAGGGGTTACAACCCTCGCATCTATGTTATCAAGTTTTCCAAAAATTAAATAAAATCACGTTTTCATTTTAGGTAGGTACACAAAAGAAAGCATTTTAAATTGACAAGTTTTTGAATCTAGAGTGTTTAAAATAAAAATCTTACATTTACAATAAATATGGGGAGAGAACACTGCCTGTATTTTCTGTTTTTATTTCAAGTCCAGCAATCTGCAAACATCCAGGGAAATACTTCCTACAGTATACTGCTTGATTTTAGTTTTAAAAATTCAGAGTGTTTGCACCATGACCAACAAGCAAAAGTCTAATTGGGAATAAACAAATGCCTGAAATACATAGCAAATTTAACAGTATTTCAAGAGGCAAAATCTTTGTGCACATCAAAGGTGTACTTTTTTTGTACGTTTGCAACATTATAACCATTTCAATCACTTAGACTGGGAGACCTGATCAGTTTTCCTTTCCTACCACCTAGAATTGTGGATAACAAAGATAGAAACATTATTATTGAATTTTGTTGGGAAAAGGTGCCATCTACCAGAAGAGCAACTTGGGGACTAATGTTATGCATCCATACATAAGGGTACTGAAAAGTCCTAATACAGTCAGATAAACTGTTCAACGTTTATGCATTGCTTCGTGAATAATCTAAAATGAATGTATCTTTGGTCAAACTTCTGACAGACGTGTTATGATTGTTTGGGCTGAAAATTCATATTCTAGTTCACATGATGTTATAAGATTTAAACTGGCCTGCTGTACCTATCTGGCGGTAGAAAACTCAAAACTTCTATCAGCTTATGCCTATTTGTATGTTTAACATTTAATTTGTGTTCTATCCTCCCTTGTATTTCTTTTTCAAAATACTTCAATTTGATAACTATGAGAATACAAGAATACTCTAACAATTCCTATGAAAAACACTTTCATGTGCTTCATGGAAAGGTCATGGCAATAAAAAAGGCAAAATAGAGCAGAAAATCCTTTGAACTATTTTTACTAACCTGTTAAAGGAACAATTTGCCCAATGCAGTCATTGAACCTTTTGCCATTTTTGGTATTGTCAAATTAGGAAGACTTTTTTGCTATTGTCAAATTAGGGAGATTTTTCATTGCACTTCGCAGCTGGTTGAGATTAATCTGTTAATACAGCCATGACACTACATTATTATCATAGCAGATAATGTATTTTTTAAACAATGAAAACAAGGAATGACTACAAAAAAATGGAAATGTAAGGAATTCAACTTAACATTAATTGTCAATTGGGACATTGTTTAATTAGAAAACAAATATGATGCTCTCAACATGTTATTTAAATGCCAAAGTATGTTAATCAAAGCAAAAATTGCCTTATCCTCTTTCTGTACCCCCCCCCCCCCCCCCCCCATCCCATCCCAAAGCAACTGTTTGACAGTGATCCTTAACTAGAAAGATTTTTATTTCCTTAATGAGTGGGTAGCAGAGCACCTCAGATTTTCCTTTGATTGAACAATGGAAAAATCAAACATTGTGCTACCTTCCTACTAATTATAATTGCAGCATACATCGACATGCTTAATGAATAAAATAACTTAACATTTTCCAGTGCATGTTACTTGACCTTTGGTGTTAGTGGAAATGCGAGTCTTCCTGCTGTGGAAAATGCTTGCATGCACCCAACAGTATAATGAAAATACAGACGGAAGGTTATTAATTTCCATTAAAAAATTACTAGCTTTCCAAACTAGGGGATCCCCACTTGCAGCAAAGTGAATACGGTTAAAGAGAGAATGGATTTTAGCATTAAGACTTGTGACAAAAATGACACAAACACTACCAGTTTATTAGATGCTGAATACAACCAGTGTGGTTAAAATGGAACTAACCACAGAAACAAATGTAAAATTTACATTTCATATGCTGTATCAGTGCCCTGTGTGTTGGATGGATCTCAAAGACAATGAAAAATAAAATCCTACACAAGGCTCAGTGCTGAAATGGTTTAAGACATGAACACAAAAAAAAAACCTCAATGATCAAATCAAATTCTGACAAGAGTTCAGGTTCAAAGAGATCATACTGACATAACCCCACTGGTAATCAGTTTGTGAACTGTGAGCAAGACCATCATTCATACCAACCTAGGAAGTTTTCTCTTGACAGGCCCACAGCTGCATTATTTGGATAGATGTACAGAATACCCTCAGCTTCCAGCTTTAATTGTTTCAAGAGTGGTTAGAAAAAAAACTCCAAAATCCTGCAATATTAAAATGGAACATTGTGCAGTCTTTTACTTGGTTTCTGCAGTCAAACGTCAAGTCAGTAACATAAGAATTCACAACTAAAGATGCAACTGTGCTGAAATGCATGTTTCTTGGATAACCAGCTAGGATTAGGACAGACCAGTTACAAAAAAGCTGTATACAATTATAATCAAATAAACAGGGAGCAATCACATTTTCTTCATAAGTAACAGACAGTGCTTTGAATCAATTGTTGGAGCACATTTTTGAAATATACCTGGAAAATGAAATCTGCAAAATAAAGCCATGTTAATAAATACCCCAGTTAGAACAATTTTCCAAAAAAAAGTTTATTGCATTGTATATTTGGTACCTTTTGCATTTCAGAACCACGGGAATTAATTGTAACTGCAGAAATAAAGAAGCATTTTTTTGTCTCCAAAAATTGTGGGCCCCTTTTAAAAACATACAAAGTCTGGGGCATGAGTAAAACTGCAGAGCAAGAAGTATCCTTAGAAATATTGGGCTTCAAGAACTATAATTGACATTACATAGAGGGAAAAACTGGTATCCAAATGATCAATGTATAATTTTCTACATAATCTGTCAGGTAGTTACTGATGATGATCTGCATTTGCATTAACAAAAACAGTACTGAGTCCAAGACTTGTCCACTAAATTAGAACATGAAACCAGGTTAATTTACCAAACACTTCCTACTGCAACCAAAGATTAAGGATTTAAAAGGAAAGCAGTAACTGTTGACTGCTAACATTTGCAACTTTCAGTCGTTGTAAGCAGCAACATTGAAATGCAGACTCAGAACTGTTCTGTAATGCAGGTGATCTACAGACATACTAAATTTGTGTTTGTTTTTTTAGAAAACCCCAAGGAATTTAGAAATGATGGTCAGTACACACTCTAATTTTACTTCTTCCCATTCAGTCTTCAATTCCAAATACCTATCCCTCTTTAACACTTTTTGTTTAACTGGGTACATTAATCTGTACATCACAATTTACATAAGGTATTTCTTGTGGTCTGCATGTAGTTTCCGTTCATATTCTGTCAGACACTGCCGCCCTGACAAAGTTTGTGCTTAGAGAATCCAGTGCTAGGGCAGCACACCACTGACCATGACAATCTCAAGACAGTAGTTGTTAGACTACATTTTTGTGTCACACCCATCTTTTTAAAACAGCTCTCAAAATTCTTTAGAAATTACATTAAAAACCCGGGAAGCCAATTGCAAGAACGGTGTTGAGTGCATTTAAACTGATGTCACCTTCTCACTCACATGGGCTTCAGAAACACATGGTACAGAAGTCACCTCCAAAATTTCAGATATTTTTTTTTTAAGTCAGCAGGATAAAAAAAAAGACCTCCAATTCTGAAAGTCTATGATCTGTAGGCATTTATGAAACCCTGACACATATTTACAGATCCTGTCGACAAGAGTGGGAAGCTGACATCGGAGGTGTGCGACAAAAATGTGTTCACTTCAGTCACCATCTTCATTCAGATCTCATTGGTCAGTTCTTCTGGTTCGGTAGCACTATCCCCATTCACTGTGATCTTTACATCATCTTCGTATCCAGGAGGCATGAATGCTAGAGCATAGGGAAAAATTTTGTGGCACTGTGCCCTGTAGGCTTCAGCTGTTTCTTTACATACTCCCAGGTTGCCATCGCGCACAGCTTCCAGCACTTTCACACAAATCTGAATAGAAAGAAATAAAAATATCAGACTTGTCAGAGGTAAAGTTATGTTGTTTGTATATTATCCAAAGTAGCCATTGAGCCAGAGCATTGCGGCATCAAACACATAATTTAAGGTTAAAGGTTAGGTTTACCTTTAACAAACCAAGACTTCAATTAACAGCTGGTAAATGTGCCTTAGTAGCAGAAATAAGGAACTGTGGATTCTGGTACACAAAAGTAACACAAAATGTTGGAATAACAGCGCATCAGTCAGCATCTCTACAGAACATGGATAGGTGATGTTTTGGGTCAGGATCCTGACATTCTGAATGGTCCTGACCCAAAACATCACGTATCCATGTTCTCTAGAGAGGCTGCCTGACCTGCTGAGTTACTCCAGCACACTGTGCCTTAGTAGCAAGCCTATTTGGCCAATGAAAGTGCATAAATGATTTTTTGCCTCATCAGCATTCACCAACATGCTAAAGATAAAGATAACGGTTTGCCCAAGTTGGATAATATGCGATGGTATCCTTGAGCTGATTTTAAGCAAGAGGAGGCAGTGAATTTTTCCATGTTAGCTCGAACTCGAGAAAAGGCTGAGACCCAACAAGTCAATGATTGACTAAGGGCCTTTCTGTGGTTGAATTCAATTAGTGACTTCCACACAGCAGGAAAATTAAAGCCCTTATACTCTATTTAATGATCCATTGCTTTCATTGGAAAAATGTCCTATTCACACGTGACAATAAACTAAACTGAAACTGAACTGAATTCAAGTAAGCGTGAGGTGTTGCATTTTTGGAAGTCAAATCAGGCCAAGACCATTACAGTGAAAGGTAGGTTGCTGGAGAATGTTGTAGAGAAGAGGGTTAAATTAGTACAAGTACGTAGTTCCCTGCAAGTGGCATCACAGGTAGATAGGGAGGTGAAGGTAGCTTTTGGCATCCTAGCTGTCAGTAGTTGGAAAAATGAGAATGGAAGTTGGGACATTGTGTTGCAGTTATATGAGACCTCAGTGAGGCCACACTTGGAGTATTGTGTTCTATTTTGGTCATCCTGTTATGGGAAAGATACAATTAAGTTGGAAAGAGTGCAGAGAATAATTACGAGGAGGTTGGCAGGACTCAAGTGCCAGAGCTAAAGAGAGAGGTTGGGCAGAATAGGACTTTTTATTCCTTGGAGTGCAGGAGACTGCACAGTCAGACTTTTTCCCAAGGGAATAAAAACCACAGGACACTTTCTCCTCTCATAATGTGAGAGGAAAGTGTTAAAAGAAACTCAAGGGGCAACCTCTTCACATAAATGTTGGTGAGTATTTAGATCGAGCTACCAGAGGAAATGGTTGAGGAAGATACAAAATATCTTTTAAATGTTGACTGAGCGAAGGTGTTCAGCCAAATGATCGTCAAGTCTGTGTTTGGTCTCGCCGATGTACGAGTCCACATCTTGAACAACCAATACAGTAGATGAGGTTGGAGGAGGTGCAAGTGAACCTCTGCCATACCTGAAAGGACTGTCAGGGTCCTGAGACCGAGTCGAGGGAGGAGGTATAGGGACAGATGTTGCATCATCTGCGGTTGCAGGGGAAGGTACCTGGGGAGGGGGCAGATTGGGTGGGAAGGGATGAGTTAACCAGGGAGTTGCGGAGGGATCGGTCTCTGCGGAAGGCGGAAAGGGGTGGAGATGGGAAGATGTGACCAGTGTTGGGATCCTATTGGTGACAAAAAGTTCGGAGGATTATGTGTTGTATGTGATGGCTGACGGGGTGAAAGGCAAGGACTAGGGGAACTCAGTCTCTGTTGCGACGAGGGGGAGCAAGGGCAAAGCTGTGGGGTACTGAGGAGACATGAGTGAGGGCCTCATCTATGATGGGAGGGGGGAACCCCCGTTCCCTAAAGAATGAGGTCATTTCGGATACCTTGGGTAGACTGAGGAATTGGGAGTAGGGGACAGTCTTTGCAGGAAGCAGGGTGGGAAGAAGTGTAGTCGAGATAGTTGCGGGAGTCTGTGGGTTTGTAATAGACGACAGTCGATAGTTTATTTCCTGTGATAGAGACTGAGATCAAGGAAGGGGAGGGAGGTATCGGGGATCGTCCAAGTAAATTTGAGTGCAGGATGGAAATTGGTGGCGAGGTTGATGTGCAGGAGGAAGTACCAATGTGGTCGTCAAGGTAACGGAGACAGTTCGGGGATAGAGCAAGTGTATACATGGAACAGGGATTGTTCAACATACCCTACAAAGAGGCAAGAATAGCTGGGGCCCATGCTAGTGCCATAGCTACGCCTTGGATTTGGTGGAAGTGGGACGAGTCGAAGGAGAAGTCGTTGAGGGCGAGGTCCAGCTCTGCGAGGCAGAGCAGAGTGTTAGTAGAGGGAAATTGGATGGTTCTGTGGTCGAGAAAGAAACAAAGGTGGCTTTTAAGGCCTTCCTGGTTGGGGATGGAGGTGTAGAGTGACTGAACATCCATAGTAAAGATGAGGGAGTGTGGGCTCAGAAAGCGGAAGTCGATTGAAGAGACGACGGGCATGTGAGGTATCTTGGATATAGGTCAGGAGAGATCGGACCCGGGGGGATAAGATGGGAGTCGAGGTTCGTTGAAATCATTTCAGTGGGACAGGAGCAGGCAGAAACAACAGGTGTGCAAGGGCAGTGGTGTTTATGGATTCTGGGGAGAAGATAAAACCGGGGAGAAGGCTATGCGGGGCTGGGAAACGATAAGGTTGGAGGCTGTGGAAGGCAGACAACAAGAAATGATGAAATCAGAAATGGTCTGTGTGATTATGGCCTGGTGCTCATCTGCGGGATCACAGTCCAAAGATAGGGAGGAGGTGTCCGAGAGATGCCGCATGGCCTCAGTGCGGTAGAGGAAGTGGTAGTGGTAAAAGATATTTAGACAGATACATGGACAGGAAAGGGATGGGACTAGGTTAGATAGTGCATCTTGGTTGGCCTGCCAGTTTATGTGCTATATTACTTGATTATGAAATTGCATCCTGCTTTCCGAGGATGTTGAGCAATAAATTAAAAGCACATAATTTTTCTTCACAAAATGACACATGGCATACAAAGAGTGAAGATGGGAACTTATTGTGTAAACAAACAATCACCTGGATCCCTCTGTGGCTTAGAAATTCATCAAGTCCAGTAGCTAACTCCACCGCCCTCTTCTGAGGAGAAGGGTCATTGTAGCACATCATTTTGGCAGCTGCAAGAAAGTACAAAATATGTTTACATTCTGTGAAGACAGATATGGTGTCATTTGGAAAGACAGTGTGATGAAGATTTCTGCCATAGCCTGTTTAAATTATGAGAAATCTAAAGTTAATTCTGCTATTCCATATTGAACTTAGCTTGGAAACAGCCTTTAACATGAAAAGGAAATTATTTGAATTGTTTTATCACAATACTATATATAGGTTCAACCAAATAATTTACAATTAATATCACATCATCTGATTAATGGGAATTTGGTAATTCAAACTGTCCTTCCATAATTTCTCCCCAGACACTATGAACTCTACATAACACATATTAAATAAAATCCTTTTATGCCAATGACTAAACTAATGTTAGGGTATTTAATCATATCTAAACATTAAATTTAAGCCAATCTGTTATCAATTCAATTATCTCAATTTAGGGACCAACGCTCTCTTATGAACTTAAAAATATTAACACCCAACACCAATAAGCACTCCTCAGCACTTGGTTTATTTAAAAGTTCATTTTCAGCCAAAGTACGTACATAACTAGCTTGTCCTTTTAGTGATCCTAACCAATTACCAACAGATGCATACTCAGAATTTTACTAAAATTGCAATGCAGGAAAAAATTATACAATGCCAACAACCAACAGCCAGATAATTCACATGATGTTCACCATAATGTAGAAACATATCAGCTATTTGTCATTACCACTGGAGAATAAAATCCTGGAATCTGATACCAAGAGCCGTGCCACAGCAATTCCACCACATGGACTGAAGCAGCTCAAGTCAGTAGCTCATCACATCTTCAAGGTTAATTATGTACACACAATAAATACTAGGCTTAACTGAAATACTTAAATAGCTAAATAGAGGAACCAATTGGAAAACTCAGCTTGTTGTTCCTCCATTTTTTTGTCTTCTGGCCATTAAACAAGCCACTTTTGATAATTACCTAAGAAGTGCAACAGATTTATCAGAATTTTGGAAATGTGTCCAAATTTAGGAAATTTAATTCACAACTACATTAATTTGCGATAATCGTAAACATAATTTTTGATTTTAAATTTCACAAGGAACAAATCACCTTATCTCCTTGTAGAAGAGGCTACTTTGTCCTTGGAGAAGAGGCCCGAATCTTTGTCAGCTGACAGCACACAACAATTTTCCTAGTAACCCACTCTCCCTCACGTTTTTACTATAGATCTAATTTGACTACTCACCTACACACTAGGGGCAATTTACAGTGTCCAATTAACTTACCAACCTGCATGTTTCTGGGATGTAGAGGGAACAGGAGAAGCCAGGGAAACCCATGCAGTCACAGGAATAATGTGCAAACTCCACATACATAACACGGAGGTCAGGATTGAGCCTGCGTCACTTTCACCCCTCCTCGTCCCTTCCTCCCACTCCTCCCTCGATTTCACAAAAGGCAAGGAAAACCAAGTTTAATGAGCCCTATTAAGAATGAATCGAATGTAGCATGTTTCTGATCTACAAGTGTCTAATAAATTAGATAAAACAGTAGAATCTTGGACCAGTTTTAACAACTAAAAGTTAAATATTGTAGCATGGGTAATTATTTTAACAATGAACTTGAAATAAATTTCTCCCATGGTTCACACAAAATATTTCCTTTTTTCTCAGTGGCAGTTTACATATTTAATCACTTAAAAACAAGCAACATTTGAGGAAACGACAGTTTTGCTTGAAACATGAAAACTATCTCTTTAGCATAGATAAAAGAGAAGTTGCAGTTGTATAAATAAATTCAGAGTTTAAATAGTATACAGTCTCAGAGCACCGTGGGATTTCAGGGCTCAGATTGACAACCACAATATTCTGCTGGATGAATTTACTTAAACAAAAATCAATCATACCATTGCGAAACACCAAAGGGAAGATAGATGTTTTCTATAGTTGGACAAAATTAAAAAATATCACATAGTAATGATGGAAGCTTAATAATAGGACTGACAAAATACATGGTGCATTCACTTGGCGTAGAGGGGAAGTGAAATAAAACACATCAGTACGACAGAAGGGTTGAAGATGTTAAACAGAATTGACCATTTGTACACAATGTCTCCAAAAGCCCTTTTGGCCAGTGTTTCATTCAATCACTATTTTTGCATGTTAAATAAGATTCAAATCATTCTAGTATTAGAAATGCTTTGATAATGGGGAATTCTGGGGGTGCTTCAATGGACAAACTGGAAGCACCATTTTAAAATATATCCAGTTTTATTATTTCCAGTTTGTTACCTTTTATAGCTGGCAGTAAATGTGAAGTGACGACATGGTTTAAACTCCATTAATGGAGCTTTCCTCAAAGAAGCGTTCAGATGAACCACTTTTGCAATAAAACCACTACATGTCTCTTTTTTTGCAGCGAATGACTAATTTTGATTACATTGCCCATTTAGAAGAAGCTGCAAATAGACAAGAAATTAGTTCATAGGTGCGCAAGAGATTTGTTTTTTTTTTAAGACAATAGGTAGGAACAAATTAATGTTAGACTAAAATGAATGCAGACTTCATGAGTGGCAATAAAATGTTTCAATTTAAATTCTATGGCTGAAAGAGCACAGTGCACCAAATTTGATTGATGATATATGACTAGTTAGCTGATAGTTTGGAATTTGCTGGGATTGTTAAAATTCCCTGCCTTATTAATGAGCTGGTGGGAAAGCAACTGGTGAACCAAGGAAAGAGGGGAGAGATGATAGGGGCTCAGTGTGACCACAAATCAGATTAAGCCGAGATTCATGCAAGAACCACCATTTTAAATATGTAGATTAAATTTACTCACCAGCTGAAAAAAATATCTCAATGATATGATGAATTTAAAGCATGAGGATTATGTACGCTTACGAGGTTTTTGCATTTATTGTAGCTGTTGGTGTGAATCTGTTTTCACTTTACATGTCATTGCCAACTAAGACTATGCAAGAAATTTGATTTATTTGCATTGGATCTTTCCTTTCCAGTTGAAACTGTTAGTAACTGTAATTTATCCTGTTAGTTCCTCACTACATACATTCTAAAAGCTAATTTCACTTACCAGCTAACCTGTGTGGGATTGAGTTCAAGTGCTTGTTTAGAAAAGCTTCATTAAAACTCTTTGGATTTGTTTCTCCAAACAGCCTGCTCATTTGCTGTGTCAGCACTGTTTGAACAGCATCAGGCACATTTTTACTTTCAGATACTGCAAAGATAAAAAAAAGAAAGAAAAATTGTAATTTAGTTCTGTTTACAATGCTTTCAGCAATATCTAAATGAAAAACAATTTTCAAGCTACATACCGTAGTTTTTAAACCCAAGACAATCAACTTTAAATTAAGGTGCTGAGTACGACACGGTCTTAGTATATTTAAATATTTTGTTTATTAACATGCCATACAAAACTATTCAACATTAGGAAATAAAATTATATTCACTAGTGTGCAATTTTGTTATCTGAAAAGCTTATGGGATACAGGCATCACCGACAAGGACTACCATGACTGTACAGTGCCCTCCATAATGTTTGGGACACAGCAATGCCATGCAAATGAAAGTAATCATGTTTACTATTTTGTTGCATATCCTTTGCATGCAATGACTGCTTGAAGTCTGTGATTCATGAACATCACCAGTTGCTGGGTGTCTTCTCTGGTGATGCTCTGCCAGGCCTGTATTGCAGCCATCTTTAGCTTATGCTTGTTTTGGGGGCTAGTCCCCTTCAGTTTTCTCTTCAGAATATAAAAGGTATGCTCAATTGGGTTCAGATGGGTGATTGACTTGGCCATTCAAGAATTGACCATTTTTTAGCTTTGAAAAACTCCTTTGTTGCTTTGGCAGTATGTTTGGGATCATTCTCTTGCTGTAGAATGAACCGCCGACCAATGATCTTGAGGCCACAGAAAGCAATGAAAGCAATGGTCCTGGTTGGAAGAGGTAGAATGGGTGAATCTCTCCTACACTTCGAGGTGCTAATTAGGTCCCTGGATGGAGGTGGTGTAGGGGCATCCGTTGCACCTCCTGTGGTTGCAATCCTGGGGAGGGATGATCATAGTAGGGAGTAATGAGAATGATCCTTGGAATGCAGAAAAGGGTGGGGAGAGAAAGATGTGACTGGTGGTGGAATCAAATGCCTGACCCACTGAGTTCCTCCAACAATACCTTTTTTGACTAGTTTCCAGTATCTGCAGTCTCGTGCCACCAATATATTTCCTTGCCTGATGAATTAGCACGTTTAATTGTAACTACTATTGCCTTTTTTAATTCCTGATTAATTGATATAATTAATTCCTTTAGTGGCATCAAGGATTTGCACGTGTATGTAGTTTTTTTATTAAACTAGTTAGCCACTTAACCATATTAGGATTATAGTAATTGCACATTAACTATAAAATCTGAAAATAAAATAATTTCAATACACATTTTGCTATCACATCACAGGTACATATATCTAATCATATATCAGAAAAATAGTGTTTCATCAATGAGACCCCAAATAGAACACATTATCCCAAGTTCCAACGGTCGCTCATATTACTTGTTAAGCACCAAATAGGAAATTCTTTGAGTTATTAAATGGGAACACAAAATTAAATGGATGGTTTACTTGTCTGTTTAGACTTTAGAGATACATCGCGGAAAAGGGCCCTTTGGCCCACCGAGTCAGAGTGATATCTGGCCAATCGATCCAGATCCTGCTGCAATTTTTCGCAACCATCTTCACTATCTGCAAAACCACTAGCTTTTGTATCATCAGCAAACTTGCTAATCTTGCCCTGTATGTTCTCATCCAAATCATTGATGTAGATGGCTAATAGTAACAGGCCCAGCACCGAACCCTGAGGCACTCCACTAGTCACAGGCCTCCAGTCTGAGAAGCAACCTTGCACCATCACCCTCTACTTCCTTCCATGGAGCCAATTTGCTATCCATTCAGCTATCTCCCCTTGGATCCCATATAATCTAACCTTCCAGAGCAGCCTACCATGCAGAACCTTGTTGAATGCCTTACTGAAGTCCATGTACACAACATCTACAGCTCTGCCCTCATCGACCTTTTTGGTCCCGTCTTAAAAAAAAAATCAGATTTACAATAGACAATAGATGCAGGAGTAGGCCATTCGGCCCTTCGAGCCAACACCACCATTCAATGTGATCATGGCTGATCATTCTCAATCAGTACCCCATTTCTGCTTTCTCCCCATACCCCCTGACTCCGCTATCCTTAAGAGCTCTATCTAGCTCTCTCTTGAATGTATTCAGAAAATTGGCCTCTACTGCCCTCTGAGGCAGAGAATTCCACAGATTCACAACTCTCTGACTGAAAAAGTTTTTCCTCATCTCTGTTCTAAATGGCCTACCCCTTATTCTTAAACTGTGGCCCCTGGTTCTGGATTCCCCCAACATTGGGAACATGTTTCCTGCCTCTAATGTGTCCAACCCCTTAATAATCTTATACGTTTCGATAAAATCCCCTCTCATCCTTCTAAATTCCAGTGTATACAAGCCTAGTCGCTCCAGTCTTTCAACATATGACAGTCCCGCCATTCCGGGAATTAACCTAGTAAACCTACGCTGCACGTGAGATTTGTGAGACACGACTTCCCACATACAAAACCATGCAGACTATCCCTAATCAGCCCTTGCCCATCTTTTTGCATGTATAACCTATCCCTCAGAATACTCTCCAATAACTTACCAGATGTTAAGCTCACCGGCCAATAGTTCACAACATTTTCCCTGCAACCCTTCTTGAAAAGAGGCACAACATTTCCACCCTCCAGTCTTCCGGCACCTCTCCTGTATTTCAGGACGACTCGTAAATTTCAACCAGGGCTCCCGCAATTTCCTCTCTAGTTTCCCACAATGTCCTCAGATATATCTGATCAGGCCCTGGAGATTTGTCTACCTTCAAACACGACAGTACCTTCAGTATTTCTTCGATGGTAACCCTGATTGCTCTCAAAACACTTCCAGTGTCTACTCCAATTTGCCCCGTCCTACTTACTGTCTTTCTCCTCAGTAAATATAGAGGAGAAATACTCATTTAGTACCTTGCCCATCTCCTGTGGCTCCACACAGAGATGACCGCTGTGATTCCTGAGAGGCCCCACTCAGGAATCTCCAGTTCCCCTTTTCCCCCTTATGTATTTATAAAATCTTCTGGGATTGTCCTTAATGCTACCTGCCAGAGCTATCTCCTGGCCCCTTTTTGCTCTTCTGATTTCCTTTTTTAGTTTATTCCTTAGTTCCCAAAACTCCTCCAGAGATGCACTTGATCCCAGCTGCCTATACCTGTCCCATGCATTCTTCTTGTTTTCGACTAACGTCTCAATTTCCCTCATCAGCCAAGTTTCCTTACATTTGCCTGATTTGCCCTTCACTCTAACGGGGACGTACACATCTTGAACTTTCTTCAGTACACTTTTTAAAAACATCCCACTTGACCGATGTTCCTTTCCCCTCAAATAACCTGCTCCTGTCAACTTGAGGGAGACCTTCTCTCATACCCTCAGTTGGCCTTACCCCAGTTGAGCATTTTAACACGTGGACCTTCTCCGTCCCTATCCATAACTATCTTAAACCTAATCGAACGGTGGTCACTGGTCCCAAAAGGCTCCTCCACACACACTTCATTAACTTGCCCTTCCCAATTTCCCAATACTAGATCCGGTGTTGCCCGCTCACTTATGGGGGCCTCCACATACTGCTTATGAAAACTCTCCTGAACACTTTTGAGGAATTGCACCCCATCTAAACCCTTCACGCTACGATTTTCCCAGTCTATATGGGGAAAGTTAAAATCCCCTACTACAACAATCTTATTTGACCTGCAGCTGTTTGCAATATCCCGGCACATTTGTTCTTCTGATTCCCGTTGACTATTCACGGGTCTGTAGTACACCCCCAACAAGGTGATCATTCCTTTCTTGCTCCTCAGCTCCACCCATACACCCTCACTAGACGAACCGTCCATAATGTCACCTCTGAACATGTCCGTGCCATCCTCCTTAACCAACAATGCAATCCCCCCTTTTCCTTCTCCCCTCACCCGTCTCTCCTGAAGCTCCTGTACCCGGAACATTGAGCTGCCAGTCCTGCACCTCCCTTAGCCAGGTTTCAGTCATGGCTACAACGTCCCAGTCGCTCATATCTATCCATGCCCTAAGCTCATCTGCCTTACCCGTCAGGCCCCTTGCATTAAAATATTTGCAGTTTAAACCAACCCTCCTTCCTCGCTCTCTGCCTTTCACCTGCCGATTCTGTCCACTAGCCTTTCCCACACCACCCTCCAAACTAACTTCTAGCCTCTCACGTGCCTCTGTCCTGCACGAGATTCCACCCCCGTGTCCATGCCGACCAGTGATCACCCTGTACACTAAACTATCCTCTACATTCAGGACAATGTACAATTTTTCCAAAGCCAATTAACCTACAAACCTGTCCGTCTTTGGATTGTGGGAGGAAACCAGAGCACCCAGAGAAAACCCAGTTAGAGGGAGAACGTACAAACTCCGTACAGCCAGCATCCGTAGTCAGGATCAAACCTAGGTCTCTGGTGCTGTAAGGCACCAACTCTTCCACTGCACCACTCTACCACTGCGCCACAAACATTTTGTGATCCATTTAAGACGGATCACAAAAGGGAACCACAATTAAGTTAAATGAATACTAATCAAGTATGCATAGAACAACTTTCCTCAAATTCAATGCCTCTCACAGCATTAATTGGCCAATATAGCCAATTTGTGTATTTTGTGTGGAAATTCAGCCATCCAAGATTCATGAAACTGGCACTTCTAAATTGACACTTCTAGAAGGGAGATGTATGCTTCATGTCCTCCACCAGTGCAGAGCACAAATAATGCAAGTTCAGGAATAGGGGGTTGGTTGTTGGCTACAAGCGAGTCAAGTGGTGGGGGTGTAGCCAGTAAGTAATTTGTTTAGGACAATAAATCTAAGTGAGATTGGGACCTGTTCAGGAAGGCACTCTAAATTAACCAATTGTGGGACACGCATTGTTATGAAAATCTGGTTGGGTTGCATCTGCCTGACAACAAGATGCGCTTTGGAACAATGTGGCTTTTGTTTGTTTTGGCAACACTAAATATAATTTTCACTATAAATTTTATTATTCAGCTGAATTTTTACCATAGCACTATTCTACCTAGAATCCTACTCTGGCAAATTTAATTAAATCAAATAACAAAGTTATCATACCACTTTTGAAGAACCGGAACAGACACTCATGAAGCCATGGATTATCTGGATCAATGGAGAATGCTCTTTTGACTGACTGCAACATCAGAAGGAATTTTTCTGCAAAAGAAAATCCATCATTAGACAAAAACATTATATTTATACAGTCTTTGATATTCCATTATAATCATAATTAAGTGACAGGCAAGGTTGTAGTGTAATCCATCACCCCAAAGGCAATACCAACAATACAGTATTTCCTCAATATTACAGCGTGTCTAAATCTGTTGCAAAACTCATAACCATTCTTCCTAAAAATATCTTTACGCATTCCTCCGCATGGATTAAATAAACCTGACACCATATCTTTCCCAACAAACTTTTAAGATTTCATTATTATGACTTTTGGAAACCCTATGGAAGAGTATAATTATATATTTGAATTTATAGTAATTTAAAAGTGATTAGACAATCTAAGTGTTATGCGGGGAAAGAGATTTTTTTTTTAGCTTTCCCAACTCTGACCCAAATAATTCACCGTTGAACTTGGATTTCATAAATTGTTCAGGAAAGCTAACACAATCATGAAGACTGAAGCGCACAACCACTGAGCATCTTCAGAAATCTTCAGTTTTCTCCCTAGCCAATTTTCCAACTAAAGGTCATGAATGTTGGTTTGCTTCCATTTTAGAATTTCAAATAGCCTTCCAATGCCTCCCCTCCCTACAATTCTTGAAACGTCAGCTTTTACAATGAATTTTAGCAGTGTATTCGAAAGAGAAGGATGTCAGTAAGGAGTATCTATGTGCATGCATGATTAACGTAGATAACCTGATCAGAGCAAACCCTATATAAAAATTGTGTGTGAATGAGAGCAAAATTAATAAAAACTACAGCCAATTCTAGCATCACAATGACGATCAACCCCAAGACCAGCAAAGATTAAATGAAATCTGTAATCTTCCACTGCAGGTTCAGCACAACAGGAACAAGTACATTTATGCATGTGGTCAACTAGAAAAGGATTGCCAAATCTTAAGTTCATGGTAGGTGACTCACCTTTTCTATAATAGATCTCAAAAGCAAAAAGATGGGTTTCAATTCGGTTTTTTACCAAGGTTTTCAGTGGTGTCAAAAATTTAATGGCTTCTTCAAGTGGACTGTCCACCTATGTAACAGAAAAACATTTATAATGTTTATAAATTCAGGGCAACATAAGTGAATAGCTGATAGTTGTATGAAACAATACAAGAGCATTTCAGTAGTGTGCTTCGTCTATTCCAAAACCCATGGTATTGGTTTTAATCTGCCAAAATTCATTATTATGTTGAATGTTTGGGAACCTCAGCCTACCAACCACAACACAGAGATGTCTTCCATAATATGCGCTTTCACTAGGTGCGCAAGGAAAAAGTAAAAAACTTGCTGGATTTTCCTAAATTAGGATTGTTAGCACCTACATTTTGACACATAATAGCAATTTGACTTAGACCAGATAACAGATCTCAGTGTGGATATTATCCCAATTCACTTAAGACAGCTAGTGCTACTCTGACTCCTGGGTCCAATTCCTTGCACTCAGGAATCACAGAAGCAATAGATTACTTTGGACAGATAGCACAAAAGTGGGTAGAAATGATTTGGGTCAAAAATCATGAGTCTCCTTAAACACTACAAATCCCAACAGACAACAAGACATTTGGGGAGGAGCACATTGGTGGAAAGAATGTTTACTCCATATGCAGTACAGACGTTGCAAATTCAGATCAGCTACCTACGCACAGAAAAGGATCATACAGATTGTTTACCTTTGCTAATTTTTCGGGTACAAGTTCCTCCTTTTGTGTGCCAATCTCTTCCTCATCCTCTTCCTTCTTCTTCCTTTGATTTTTCAGCTGTTTCTCTTTTTCTGCATTCCTCTTCTCCTCTTCCAGCTGTGCCTTCTTCTGTGCTCGACGCTGTTTGTTCCGTAGCTTCTTTAGCTCTTTATCTGAAAGATTTGCTGCATGGGGAAAACATAGTGAACATGTTTTGGAACTGAACAGAGATAAATCTGTGTAATATGTATTTGTTCAGATTCTAACTTGTTTTAATCCTGTAACAGTGATAAAAACATTGTAAAACAAAACAAAAATGTGACAAATACCCGTATCTGCCTCCAATTCTTTGTTTTCATCAGTTAGCGGATGATCGTGAAGTTTCAAGTAGATTTCAATAGCTACCTTTGCAGCTTTAAAATAAAAAGGATGGCACCGAAGCACATCTTCAAGTTTAAGCAAATCCACATAAGATCGCAATGTCATTTTCCTCATACAATAGGTGTGGAAATCAAATTGGTCATCGGTAATTTCCGCAAAATGCTGAACGAGAAAAACAAAATCAATATGGAATCTTAAATCAAATAGCATAAATAGGAGTATATGCAGCTTGACAGAATCAATTTATAGTGGATGAAAATGTCAAATTTTCAAGCAAAGCATGTGATTGAAGCACAGCCTTGCACATTTAAAGTACTTTTAGCCAAGATAAATCCTCAACAGACTCAGCTGTACATTGTTTGTATTGTGGCTTTGGGTGATGAGCATTTTTAATAAAACTTTGAGTCTACTTACAGTTAGGGTAAATGCTTTATTCAAATATTTGATATACATAATACAATTTTATAGTTGAGAAAATCTTGTTGTATATCCTTCACTAAAATAGCTCCAGGATGCAAAAACAATGCTGTTTGATACCAGAAACTAAGTTTGTGGTTAAGGGACAACCACCTAGCCTTTCTTAGTATGTAATGTACTCGAACATGATAGCAGCTAGAATTTTTGACTCGAAGAGAATTAGTTTGCAGGAAAATTTTATGGATCGTTTTGGTTCAATATGCGCCAGTAGCCAGATTTGTAAAATGAAACTCTACAGATATTCACTTAACAACAGGATCTCCTGACTAGCCTCTTAACCAAATGTTTTGCAGTGATTTGCAAATGTTTTGCAGTGATTAGCTGACAAACGGTTAGGAAGAATAGCTAAGCCTCCTTAAAATAACGACTATATATAAAACACAACTTGGCTTGTTGGGTAAAAATGTCAAGAGAATGATGCAAGATTCCAACTGATACACTGAACATCACATTTCAAAAATTGCAAAGTGATACACTACAGGAAAAAAATTAGTCATGATATTTAATTAATTATCCAGGTCTTTATTTTTGTCCCCTAAATTACTTTACCCCATTTCAAAAATGGAAATGTATTTCATTACATCCCAATATCCAATTTGAATTTTCTTGCACTTACTCTCTCTATCTCATGACACTTCTTCAAAGATTCTCCATATTTGTTCATAGACTGATAGGCAAGAGCACATTCTGTCTGGAACCACATACACTGCATCTCATTCAGATTATCCACTGCAGCTGTCCCTTCCTAGAAAACAGGATTACATGCAGATACATGAAAGAAATGTGGCAGCTGCAAGTTCATTTTGGCACAAAATGGGACGGTTATATTATCCAAAGTAATAATCTTCAGACAAGTATTGTTAAATAACAAATTAAACTATTAAAACAGTTTGTGTGCCCACAGCAGATCACGTGGCATAATATAATTCAGCTATTAGTGACTTAATTTCTCCAAGCACCTACTTCCAAATAAGTAACCACGTTAACGGTAGTTATTATGCAAATCATAGGCGACAACGCATCAAATTCACATTTTGCAATTAAATGAGCACCGAGGCACATTCCTTGTATATGCACATACTTGGCCAATAAACTTATTCATTCAAATTTATATATTTTTAATTTATACTGCAATATTAGGCAATGAAGATACCAACTCTTGTAAACTTGGAGCACATTTCCTCAGCTTCCTTCACCAGGTTGGCTTTTAGCATGTATTTAGCACATTTGGAATTTATAAACCGGTCTGCTGTATCTAAAGCTTGAGCTTCATCCATCCACTTGGCAGCTTCCTTTATGTTTCCTGCATGCTGCAAGGAAAATATTACATTAGGCAAACAAAACTAATATTATTAAACTCAGGTCTTACATATAATCAGTTTATTTGTAACCTTTTAAAGCAAATTACTGATCAATATTTTTTTTATTGGATCTGTACTTATTCACAATTTCTGTAATTGTATTTAATGTTTCTTCTGTTTTCAGCCTTTTGTAAAAGCATTTGTATAAACAAAGCAGAATAAAATAAATGCTAATTGTAAAAAAAAATCCAAAGCTAAGAGTATCAGTGAAGAATAGAATGCATTGTATTTTTACCTTGTAGATTTTGGCCTTAACAAGGAACAATTCTATTAGAGTCGGGGTACTTTCAATTGCAGCATTGATATACTCCAAGGCCAAAGACGGCTGCCCAATTCTGTCATAATGTTGGGCCAAAAAGTACTGGACCCACAATCTAGTAGTAGGCGGTTCTAGGTTTCCATCATCTGAAATGGGATGAAAAATAAGTTCAAATAAAACCTTTGAGGGACAAGCACACAAAATTGTTCAAGAGGATCTTTGTACTTCTGGGCAATCCAAAGATCATCGTTTTCCCTCGTATGATGAACAGGTCCATCACTGGTTTTCCAGCAACTACTGGTCTGGGACCTCCTTTGATCGGGACAAAATTACAAGAGAGCACTTGAAACCTCCCCCTCGAAGTCCCCCGGAAAGTGTGGCACCTAGGCCAGGTGAGGTAGTCTATCTCGACCTCATCGGGGCTTCCGTGGCCGATCGGCGGGTTGAATTTGCTGCCTGCAACCAGGGCTCTGGAACTCTGGCCTAGCAGATGAATCTGTTCAAATAGCCAACTTCAGAGGCCAATTTTGTTGACTGGTAACTCGGCCCCCTACCCGAGGCAGTGACCTCTGTGGGTCTGGCAAAATGGATAATACGGCAAGGCTCTGGAAACAAGGGTGCTGGAAAATCGGCAGTGGACCTGTACATGTATCAATCGTGAACTTTGACTTAATCAGTTTGAGAATTTTTAACAGACACAAGTCAAGAAAATTGGACCAACAAAAATAAATTCTTAAAAAAACATCTAGAAAAATGCAACGTTAGATATACCATCAACATGAATATTTGGATACATCGGGAAATAAAAATTGGAAAGGATTAGATCAACTGAAGCAGCATGTTGCTCATTAAATCATACAGCATAGGAGCTCACCATTTGAATGTTCAAAAATAAGTTGACATTTGGTGGAACAAATCAAAATTAATCTCATTTTTCATCTTTGCAAAGCCATGCATCATCCGTTTCAAACAGTTAATTTCCCTACACATGATTCAAATCTTACATGAATTACACATACAATTTTCATGTCATTTCTCTCCTGTCCGAATTTCCGAACTGATTGCACTTAATCACTAATTCCAGAAGAAAAACAGCCTTTCCTTATTTCCAGCACCTGCAGTTCCTTCCCTTTATTTGCAGTTCTCGTATTTCCTGTGACAGAGGCAGCTGCCTATCAGCTCGCCATGTTTAAGTCAGTTCTCGAAAATGATGCCTTTAATTCCTTTCCCCGCCAGTTTCCCTTCAACTCTCTTACATACCCTACCACCCATCTACACTAATGGTAATTTATAATAACCATTTATCCTATCAACCAGCCACCTTCGGAATGTGGGAAGAAACAGCATTGCCTGAGGTTACTCACATGGTCATGAGAAGAATTTACAAATTTGGAACACGAGATTAAGATTCAACAGAGGTTGAAGTTGTGTGGCACCAACACTACTAAATGTTCATGTTCATAAATCGTAGGAGCAGAATTAGGCCATTCAGTCCATCAGGTCTACTCCACCATTCTATCATTGCTGATCTAACTTTCCCTCTCAACCCAATTCACCTGTCTTCTCCCCATAACCTTTGACACCCCTACTAATCAAGAATCAGCCAATCTCCGCGCTAAAAATACCAAATTACTTGGGCTCCAGTCACCTGTAACAATGAATTCCCTCTGACTAAAGAAATTGCTCATCTCCTTTCTCAAGGTACGTCCTTTCATTCTGAGGTTATACCCTCTGTCCTAGACTCTCCCACTAGTGGAAACATCCTCTCCACATCCACTCTTTCCAAGCCTTTCACTATTCTATGCGTTTAAGTGAGGTCCCCTCATCCTTCTAATCTCCAGCGAGTACAGGCCCAGCGCCATCAAACGCTCATCTCACGATAACCCAATCATCCCCTGGGTCACACTCGTAAAACTGCTCTGGACCCTCTCCACAATTGGAGGTGCAGCCACTTGGGAGTGCTTTTCCCAAAAGGTTAATGTGCAGGTTGAGTGGGTAGTGAGGAAGGTAAATGCAATGCTAGCAGTCATTCCCAGGGGACTAGAATACAAAAACAGGAATGTAACGCTGAGAATTTATAAAGCACTGCTTACTCTGCATTTGGAGTATTGAAAGAGTTTTTAGGCTACATATCTGAGGATGAATGTGCTGGCATTGGAGAGGGCCCAAAGGAGCTTTATGGGAATGATCCCAGAGATGATTGGGTTAATACATGATGAGCGTTTGACGGCTCTGGGCCTGAACGCGCTGGTGTTTAGAAGGATGAAGGGGGATCTCATTGAAATTTACTGTATAATGGAAGAGCTAGACAGAGTGAATGTGGAGAGGAGGTTTCCACTAGTGGGCTGGAGTTAAAGTGCGCCATGACCAGCCTCACAAAGCATTACATGATGGTGGATGCGAACATCCATTGATGATCTGACATCTGAACAATGCTGGAGTAACTCGAACAGTCGTCATTTAGGCATGCCACCTTGCTTTTTTTTGGCCCGTGTGATAATGTTCTTAAAGCAGGTAGGAGCTTCAGAATAGAGTAAGGAGATGTTAAAGATGTCTGTGAATACTCCTGCTGGTCCCGAGGACATGGATGGTGACTATATCTGGGCCAATTGTTTTCCACACGTTCACTCTCAGGAAGGCCGAATTGATATATGTAATAGTGAGCTTGGGTACAAGTACAACACAGGCTGTCAGGGCAGAAGACATCATTCTACCGTCCTTCTGTTCAAATCAAGCATGGAATACTCATACCTACACTGGGGAAAATTTACAGCAGTCATTTAGTTGACAGCTAGCGTGCTTTTGGAATGTGGGTGAAGCACAAGGGGTAAATCACAATCACAAAACGAAAAGACAAAATCTGCACATTCAGCATTGGAAATCAGGATTGAACCTAGATCACTGAAGCTGAGACAGCAGTGTCAGCTGTTGCACAACTTTGCCATCCTGTAAAATATTGTATTTGTACCAAATTGTGCTGACATAGCTGTAAATTGGTGTTTTATACACTCCTACGTTTATCTCTGGGTCTACGGATAAACGCAAAGTTCCAATTTAGTCTAATGTTTATCTACATATTCTGCCCTCAGGTATCGGGACATATGTTCTCAACATTTGTTATTCTACATATATCATGTATTCCTTTGTCACCTCCCTAAATGCATTGACACTCGTGTCTCCAGTTTGAGTTCCATTTGTACATTATTTGTATTGATTTATTGTTGCCACAAATACCAAGATAAAGTCAAAAACTGTGCTTTCCAGTGAAATCTAACAAGTCACAAGTGCAATCAAGCCATTACACAAGTACATATCTCAAAAATCGAGAATGTTTAATTGTCATATGTGCCGGCAATAAAATAATGAAATTCTTACTTGCTGCAGTTTTACAGGCCCATTAACAGAATAACACACAATATACTATACAATAAATTAACAAACAGTACTACTAGGAAATCGGACCATAATCATGCAAAAACAGCAAATCGTGAAATGGAAAAATACTAGAGTGACGAATATGGTGTTACTCTGTTATAGCATTAGTCACAGAGACTGTGCAGATTTTTTTTTTAAGTGCAAAGGCTGCAATGAGGTAGGTTGGGAGATCAGGACTACGCCCTTGGTTAATTAGGGGACCTTTCGGTAGTTTGATAATGGCAGGGAAGAAGCTATTCCTGAATTTGATGGAATGTGCTTTCAAGCTTTTGTATTTCCTGTGTTATGGTGGAGGGGAGAAGAGGAAATGTTTAGCTTATAAAAGGGTCCTTAATTATGCTGGCTGCTTTCCTGCGGCAGCATGAAATGCGAGTGGAGTTATTTGGTAGGGAAGGGTGTGGTAGAACGGGCTGGATTGTGTCAAATTATCTGGATCTGCCCAGACAATCTATGTATATCTTCCTGTAGCCTGGCACCTTTGTTCCTCACTAAACATTTGAGCTGCCAGTTTTGGTGTCACTACAGACCTTGTAATTGTGAAACCTATATTTAAGACCACACCATGGTGGTGCATTGTGTCCAGGGTTTAATCATGATCTGCAGTGCCATCTCTACTCACTGCAGTGGTCTGGGGTTCCTCCCACATCCAGAAACATGTAAATTGGTTGGTTAATTGGCCACTAATTTTGGCCCTTGTATGTAGCTGCATGGTAGAATCTGGAGGAAGTAGATGAGAATACAAGGAGAATAAAAAGTGTTGGATTAATGATGGGATGCAGGATGGTTGCTACAGACTTGGTGGATCATAAAACCTGTTTGCATATAGAATGATTGTGATTCTTCCATTTAAAATTTCACAAAAAACAACTGAGTTGGTTTGGGGCCTTACAGAATCCCACTGCACACAGTAACTTCTCCCATTTCAGTTACCGTTACCCACCCTATTTTTAATGAACGTCACTTTCTCAGGAATTCTATAAACTGGCTTTCTTGATCAGCCAAAGATAGACACAAAATGCTGGACTCAGCGGGACAGGCAGCATCTCTGGAGAGAAGGAATGGGTGACGTTTCGGGTCGAGGCCCTTCTTCAGACTGAGAGTCAGGGGAGCGGGAGATGCAGAGATAAGGTAGTGTAAGGTGTGAGAACGAGACATCAAGGTGGGTGATCAAGGAAAATGTAGAAAAGATCATTGTTAGCTCGGAGAAGGTAACAACAAAGCAGAGATAAAATGTAATCAGGGACAGTCAGATGGATGGGAGAACTGGGATTGGGAGGGATGGAGAGAGAGGGAAAGCAAGGGCTACTTGAAGTTAGAAAAGTTAATATTCATACCGCTGGGCTATAAGCTGCCCAAGCAAATACGAGATGCTGTTCCTCTAATTTATGCTGGGCCTCACTCTGACAATGGAGAAGGCCCAGGACAGAAAGGTCAGTGTGGGAATGGAATGGGGAGTTAAAAGTGTTTAGCAACGGGGAAATCAGGTAGGTTTAGGCGGACTGAGCGGAGGTGTTCAGCGAAACGATCGCCGAGCCTGCACTTGGTCTCACCGATATATAGGAGTCCACACCTGGATACAGTCGATGAGGTTGAAGGAAGTGCAAGTGAACCTCTGCCTCACCTGAAAAGACTGTTGGGGTCCTTGGAGAGTCGAGGGAGGAAGTATAGGGACAGGTGTTGCATCTCCTGCAGTTGCAGGGGAAAGTACCTGGGGAGGGTATGGTTTGGGTGGGAAGGGATGTTAACCAGAGAGTTTCGTAGGGAACGGTCTCTGCAGAAAGGGGTGGAGATAGGAAGATGCAGCTAGTGTTGGGATCCTGTTAGAGATGGTGAAAATGTTGGGAGGATTATGTGCTGTATGCGACGGCTGATGGGGTGAAAGGTGAGGACTAGGGGGACTCAGTCCTTGTTGCGACTGGGGTTGCGGGCTATCTCGGGAGACCCTAGTGAGGGCCTCATCTATGATTGAAGAAGGTTCTCGACCCGAAATGTCCCCCCATTCCTTCTCTCCAGGGATTCTGCCTGTCCGCTGTTACTCCAAGGTTTTGTATCTTCGGTTTAAACCAGCATCTGCAGTTCCATCCTACACATTTCCTGATCACCCATGCAAGCTTTTAATTAAACTCGGTACAAGGCTTTCATTTAGCTTTGTCTTGCATAAATATATTGGAAAGAATGCTACTGCTACTCACTTACAGGATGCTTAATTTGTATTTCTCCAGGTAACAGTTGTTTAAAATTAGAATAACTCTAAACTTGCTTCATGTTGATCACATAAAAGTTCCTGTATTTTTAACATTGTCATTTGTGAAATCTACTTTCAATTTATGATAACTGAAACGGGAGACTTAATCACAAACTATGCTGGTTGAATGTACTATTTTAATTAATGAAATCCAGCAATGAAGATCCGTCAGTTTTGCCTCTTGCCAAACTGCACCTATAATTTACTCCTCTGAGATTGGGCTACATCCTTACATTAAACATGTTCTATTTAAATAAATACAAATATCTTAGTAGTTTGCTTTAGAAGTTCTAAAACAATTAACAGTGGTAGTTGTCAAAACAAATTATATCTCATATGGATGCACCAAAGTGTTAACTTGCATTTAGTTTACGTTACATCTGACCCAGGAATATTTGATGGTTAAGTTGCCAAATAAATGTGGAAATATTTAGCAAACTAAGAATCCAGAAATTTATCCTAATGACATCAGATTTCAATGTTCATACACTTAAACAAAAACAATTTGCGATGAGCCAATGACGAGAAACTGGATGGAAATTAATTTATTACTCTTTGGAAATCTTTAGAAAAATAAAGATGAGTACCCTAGTTGATTGTACCAAGGACATGACAACAACATACATGACTTCACAAAAATATGTTTCAGGATATGTGGTGCAATTAAAATCTGACTTTGAGGTTACTGATGAAAAGAGCCACATGCTGTTGGATGGAGATGATGGCATAGTTTTGGAAAGGTTCAAAGCATACATTATGCATACAAAATATTAGACTTACCATTAGGGTTGAACAAGTTGCAACTTTTCAAAGAGGTTTCATATCCAACTACTAATTCTTCTAGTATTGACACCTACACACAGAAAAAAACACATTTAATGTTTTACTCAAACAAAAAAAATAATGCTCTGATATTAACATGAAGGAATTCTTACCTTCTCCTTATCACAATACAAAGATTTTAGGGTCGTAAACACAGGAGGACAACCTTTGCTGAAATTAATCCTTAAATACTTGTCCAAAACTTCTCTGAATTTTTCACCTGACAGAAAGAGAAATGAAGCAGATATAACCAATGGTTTAAAATTATAGGGCAAGCAAAACTATTCTAAAAATGCCTTGGAGAGACAAGACCACCGGGGAGTCTATTCCATAATACCATGAACCCACTCACGGTAGTCTCAGGAAGTTTATGAAATTAAAGAATATCTTTATTATGTCTTTCATAAGATGTCAGATTGAAGAGCAAAGTGGAATTATTTGTTTGTATTGGCACAATACTGCTCCACAAATAATAATAGAGGAAATACTGTAAAGGTGCTCACACGCACTTTTATGTTAAACAATACAGTAAACCCTCATTATAAGAGACAGGTGTTAGAAACAGTGTCTTTTATTACCAATTGTCCTTATAACAGAGTAAGGGATTACCAAATAGTATCATTGAACAAGTGGCAGGAACAAAGAATAACAAAGGACACAAAGTGCAGGAGTAACTCAGCAGGACAGACAGCATGTCTGGAGAACATGAGATAGGTGATATTTCAGGTTGAGACCCTTCTTCAGACTCTCGGTGTAAAAACTGGGCTTGGAATCCAGGTGAGTTGACGGCCCCGGCCCACTGGCAGCCGGGAGTGGCAAGGATCAGCAGAGTCATTGGTCGCAGTCCGCAGGCAGCCGGGGTGCAGGTAAGAGTGAGCCGAGGTGCTGGTAGGCGTAGCCTGGAGCGGCCGAGGAAGCTGTGTGGGCCAGCAGTGGCAGTCATAGGTTTAGCCTGGAAGCAGTCGAGTAGATGGTGCGGGCCGCCATCAGCAGCCCAGACTGGTGGCGAAGGTCAATAGGTTTGGCGTGGAAGCAGCCAGGGAGGGGGTGGCGTCGGCAGCCTGACCAGGTGGTTAAAGTCGGTCGGGCTGGTCTGGAAGTGGCAGCTCCGATAACCCCAGCCACAGTGAGACCAGGGAGGCGGCGAACGTTGGCAGTGTCTCCCTGCGCCACTCCGTGTCTCGGCCTAATGGTGGTCGGGTGGGCAGTGCAATCCAGCAGTGGGTCTCAATCCGAACGTCACCTATCCATGCTCTCCACAGATGCTGCCTGATCAGCTGAGTTACTCCAGCACTTTGTGTTCCTGCATCATTTCACAAGTGTTGATTGAGGCATTTCTGGCCTCCCACAGTAACAAACAGCCTGTGTGCGTTCTTTAAAGAGACATAGGTGACTGATTACTGTGAGGATGCTCCGTCCTCTATAACCAAAATCAGGCATAAAGAGATCCATAATAACGAGGGTTTACAGGAAAGATGTTGTCAAGCTGGAAAGGGTACACAGAAGATTGATGAGGATGTTGCCAGGACACGAGGGTCTGAGCTATACGAAAAGATTGAGTAGGCTGGGAGTCTATTCCTTTGAGCATAGGAGGATGAGGGTTGATCTTATAAAGGTGTATAAAATCATGAGTGGAATAGATCGGGTAGATGCACAGTCTCTTGCCCGGAGTAGGGGAATCAAGGACCAGAGGACATAGATTTAAGGTGAAGGGGAAAAGATTTAATAGGAATATGAGGGGTAACGTTTTCACACAAAAGGTGGTGGGTGTATGGAACGAGCTGCCAGAGCTACCAGTTGAGGCAGGGGTTATCGTAACATTTAAGAAACATTTATACAGGTGCATGGATAGCACAGGTTTAGAGGGAGTTGGGCCAAATGCCAGCAGGCAGGACTAGTGTATATGGGCCATGTTGGCCGGTGTAGGTGAGTTGGACCGAAGGACGCTTCTCCATAATGTATCGCAATGACTCTACTGCACATTAAAAATCTTTTTTGGCAAATAAGGTCAGGAGATAGAACTAAATCTGGAAGGATATCACCAACACCTATTTAGCTAGAGGCAGAGTATCAACTGCAAGTACACAAAATACTTTGCAATTGAGAACTGAATATGCCAGGAACATTCATTAGATCAATTATCATCTGGGTAGAGAGAAAATAATAAAACCTACTTTAGTTTGGGACAGCGGAGGGTAAACAACACATTACTGTTCATTTTGCAAGGGATGTTCAAGACTTTATAGAACTGCTAATAAAATTAGACCCTGGAAGGAATAACATTTATATTTTGGAGCAAGTGTAAATTAAAAGAATGACCCGATTAGAATGGGAAGATTTCATTGAGATCGTAAGATATACTGCATTATATATTTTTTACAAAAGCTTAAAAACCTCTCCCGCACTGTGTAATTTTTAATTTAACCTTGATGACAATATTACTTGGAAGAAACAGTAAATTACTATTCCTTGAGGTCCACTATCCCAATTAACAATGCTTGGCCAATTCAGAAATGCTGCAACATTTTGCTGATGGAATTACATTTAAATCTGTTCCTCGAAGTCCCCATTTTTTCACTAGCCACTTCATCGTATTACATTGATGCTTGGAAAACTAGTCCAATATTCATTCTTAAGTTTATTTGTCAACAAATAATCAATGATCAATATGCAATGCAAAGGTTTTGCCATTGCACGTAACCTTGAAATTAGAGTGTTTATTAGCTGACTAAAGTGAGCTTTTGCACACAAAAACCTGTTGAAATAACCACTGCACCCACTTTGGAGAATGTTAACAATTATTTGTACATACATAATACCTCTTTTTTTTGCAGGATTCTATTTCCAACCATTAATGATACTAATGCAACTTAATACTTGCTAAATACTGCATTATTTAAATGTAGACTCTCTTTTCCACTTCGCTATGTGAATTAATGAATGTCATTTGCGGCTTCAGATAGCCAGAGACCGCTTAGCCAGCAATAAGCATACCTCTGCTCATCTTAAGGGGAAGCTTTCCTCCATGCCAGCTGCCAGAACAGTTACTGCACTGCAGATCGTAAATTCCCAACTGTTAACTTTAGTTATGTATCACATTGCCTGATTTGCTGAATATTTCTAGCAAATCTTTCCAGTGCAACTGAGCCCTTACACAGTCAAATAAGCAGATCATTATTTTAATAAACAAAATTATTTTCTAGATGTTAATATCTTTTAGTTATGACAGTTCAAGGCCCCGATCACATACAGAAGAGAAATTGAAAAAATGAATTCACTCACCAGATAAAAAGTTAAGAGGTAGCCTTCTAGGTACTAGCCCTTTAGGATACTTTGTCCAAGCATTTTCATAGACACCGAGTCGCTCTTCTACATTGACTAAAAACAGATATTATTTTTCAAAAAGGTTAAATAAATTCCACAGAGCAAAAATACATACCGTTTTTTAAAAACTTGGTTTTCATCGCCTTAGTTACACTTTGATAAGTAAGCCACACAGTTATGATGACATAATTCCTCAGTGAGTTAACTGGTATCACAACAGGGAGTAAGTTACCTTACTGTATTTTGGATTCAGCTCTCCTACTTTCAGAAATGAGAATAGAAGGAAACGCAACAGCAACGGTCTTGTCCTTGATCACTGACAATTAATTTACTTAAGTATACATGTGTTGACAATGGCCAAGAACCACATCAAGCCCAATTCTAATATATTTTCCCTTCACTTCAGGTTGAATCATACTCATATCTTAAAAAGATAGTGCAAAATTGGAAAGAAGCAAACTCTTCTTGCCAGAGCATTTTACACGATCAACCATTCAGTTCCCAGAGCAAATAATCAAACCACTGAGCTTTGCTACTAATATCCAGTCAATCTTCCTTCCTAACCTAATTTCTCAAAAATATTCTACGGTTATTTTAAGGAGAAAATATAGAGAGATATTCTTGGGTTACTTTTAATCCAGTCCCCAACCACATCTCTAAAAAAAAACTTCATTCATACCTGCACTAACTTTTGTATAATTTGTTGGTTTTCAAAAAATGAACGTCTGTTACTACCACCAAATCTTGTCATTGCAGCTTGGAGAGCACCGAAAAATGGCAAGCATTTTCAATCATACCTTTGCTTTGTAAAGTATCAAATTACTATTTTCAGAATGTATAATTTACATTTTTGTGTGTTCTATATTCTTCCCAGCCCAGTCCTACAAAATACGAAATCTGGTCAGATTTTGAACTATGTTATATGCCAGAAATTTGTTCATATAAACTTTATGAAATTACATCAAGACTAATTAATGAAAATCAATCTTGTATCATCTCTCATTTCAAACCCAGGTTTCCTTTCTCTTTCCTTCTCCTGTCCAAGAAGATCCTCATCACCCGTTAGCACCTTATCCCAGTCAAGACCCCAAACGTGCTGTGTGGGGGACAGACAATTAAAATCCATAGTATAATTCCTCAAGATGAGTATGTTGAATATCATTGCTAAGCAGTTCTGAGGGATCATGTAATAGAAACATAGAAAATAGGTGCAGGAGGAGGCCATTTGGCCCTTCGAGCCAGCACCACATTCATTGTGATCATGGCTGATCATCCACAATCAGTAACCTGTGCCTGCCTTCTCCCCATATCCCTTGATTCCGCTAGCCCCTAGAGCTCTATCTAACTGTTTTTTTAAATTCATCCAGTGAATTGGCCTCTACTGCCTTCTGTGACAGAGAATTACACAAATTCACATCCCTCTGGGTGAAAAAGTTCTTTCTCATCTCAGTTTTAAATGGTCTCCTCTTTATTCTTAGACTGTGGCCCCTGGTTCTGGACTCCCTCAACATTGGGAACATTAAAATATTGGGAGTATTAAAATATAACCCATTGTAGCTAAAATCCCATACCGTGAAAAAAGCTGCAGCAAACAATTCATCCAAGCTTTCAACCATCACTCACCAGGTCTCAGAGCCTTTTCTAATCCTTCATAATAGGCCCAGTTTTCAGGATTTCTCTCCAACAATCGCCTGTACACTTCTGCAGCCTCTTTTAATCTGTTCAGTTTTAACATCAGCTCTCCTATTTTCAAACCACATCATATTTTACATCCTTAGTGTTATAATATTATTACCATTTGTACAGCACATAATAATTTGGAATAAAATATGTTAATCACCGTGTTCAGTGTGTTTTACTTTAGGAGAGGGACCAAGGTGTTAAAAGACCAATATGCATCATTTTAAGAAAATTATATATAATGTGCACTATTATATTCTAACCATTTAAGAAAACAGAAAAAGTAGTTGTCATTTAACAAACAAAAACCATTCATAAAATCAGGAAGAGACTTCTATTCTAATCATACATAGAATTGAGATTTCACAAAAAAAAGCTAAATGTTTCTATCTATCTATCTAAACATAGCACAAAAAGTAAGGAAATTTGTGTTTGGTAGATTATTTCTTTGTTGTAACAATGCTTCTTGGCAATAAATCTTATACCGTTGGAAAGCCTGTTTATTTCCCTTTTAAATGGTGCCACATTTGTAAGGAACATGCATTTGTGGGATGAGCAGCAGAGCTGAGTATGTGGGTTGCGCCCATGAAAAATCTGCCAAATCTTCTCTGCCAATGCCAAACAGCTTATTCTGCCATTGACTCTTGTTCGGTGTTGTTTGGTGGATTGGATGATTGAAGTCTGAAGAAACAAGACATATTGGCAATTTAACAATTTATTCATTTAATAAACAGGAGCCTCAGTAGCGTGTGGAAGAACCATACACAGCCACAACAGCCTGGCACCTCCTCCTCATGCTGGTCACCAGCCTGGTCACACACTGTTGTGGGATGGCATCCCATTCTTCAACCAGCATTTGTCGCAAGTCAGCCAACGTGGTTGTGTTGGTCACTCTGGCACGAACAGCACGCCCAAGCTGATACCACAAGTGTTCAATGGGGTTGAGGTCAGGACTGCTGGCAGGCCATTCCATCCTCTCCACTCCCAAATTCTGGAGGTAGTCTCTGAGAAACCCTGCTCTGTGGGGGCGAGCATTGTCATCTTGGAGGATAGAGTTCGGTCCCAGACTGTGGAGATATGGGATTGCCACTGGTTGCAGAATCTCATCTCGATATCTCTCTGCATTGAGATTGCCTCCAATGATGACAAGCCTCGTTTTTCCACTGAGGGAGATGCCGCCCGACACCATCACACTGCCTCCACCAAAAGATGTTACTCTATCGGTGCAGCAATCAGCATAGCGTTCTCCGCGTCTTCTCCACACTTTGACCCTATGGAGCGTAGAGCCAAGGCACCTGGGCCAAGTGTCACTACCTGCTGAGGTTCTACCAGTCCCCGGTGTTGCGAAGGATGGGCCTGGCGCAGATACCATGCAACGTGCAACTGGTGCAGATACCATGCAGCTGGACATTGCCGCACCATCTGTCGCTCGTGGAAAGGTTCTTCCGGACCAACACCTTTGACAAGTCCATCGGGCAGTGGTCAGCAACGAACGTCCTGCAGGCACTGCAGAGAAATGACTCCATGGATCCTGTGGCGTGGTTCCGAGCAGACTGCCCAGCTTGTCTGGCAAAATACCTCATCGCCAGAACTCACCAACAAGCACCAAGACCTGGCTTGGCTGGTGGTGAGGGAAGCACTCCCAGTCAGATCCTTCCTGCACCGCCGGAGCCTCACTACCAGTGCACGCTGCCCTCGGGAGGGCTGCTATGGAGAGGAGACGGTTGCCCACCTCTTCAGTGTGTGGATTTGCCAAGAGAGTCTGGAGAGGTTAGCAGGGGTCCCTGTCACAATTTATTCCGAGCAGCTCCGTCACAGAGGACTCTGATCTACGGACTGTTCCCAGGGACGCATTCAAAGACTGACATCAAGTGCTGCTGGAAGGTCATGAACTCGGTGAAAGACGCTCTTTGGTCTGCCCGAACTTTGTTGACCTCCCAGCGGAACGAGCTGACCATCGGGGAATGTTGCTGACGAGCCCGCTGCAAACTGCAGGTGTACGTGCTGAGGGACGCACTGAAGCTTGGTACAGCCAACGCCAAGGGTCTGTGGGGAGGACCACAGTCTAGGGTCCTTCCACTGCTGCACATGGGGGGCAGGGTGTGGTGGAGACGCCCTTCCAAATAAGAGAAGGGATTCTGTACCTGTATGGAATGTACAATCTCCGGGAATGTCGGATGGAGTTTTGAAAAGAAAATGTTTTGTAAATGTTTATTTCTGGAATAAAATATTTTTTGATTAAAAAAAAAAATGTCCCTGGAAGTCAGCCGCGTTCGACGTCACAATGGAAGCCGCCCGAGTGACGGGAGTGGCTGTCAATGGGGGGGGGGGGGGGGGGTGCTGAGCCATCGAGCTGAAACTTTAAGAAATGCACTCCCCCCCCCATGCCCGGCCGGGAAGACCGGCACCCGTCTCGGCGTGCACCGTGCCTGACCTTCCTCCCGTCGTGCAATTCGGTGGCAACAGGGTCAAAGTAGATGGCCATCGCCGCCAAGCTCCCGCCACAGGAGAGGTTTCCACCCAACGGCTCCACAGCTCGCTCTGGCAGACATGATGCCAGCCCTGGGCCGAGGTGAGTGGCTCCCACTCCCCTTTCCTGTTGACCCTCACCCGCCCATAGCCCCGGGGGACACTCCCCGGCCGCCACCGGATCCACGGATTGTCAGTTGGGGGAGCGTTGCCGGGCCCACAGGAGAGGCTTGCACCCAATGTGGGTTGCCGCACCTGCAGGAGGTTTGCACGGAGGGTTGCCGGGCCCGCAGGAGATTTAAAAATCACTTTTTAAACTTTAATACTTACGTAAGATGGCTGTCGCATTCGCAAGTGCGCATTTGGGGGAGTGTTGCCGCTCGGATGGGGGTGGGACCCGCATGAGTGATGTGAGTGACGGCCAATGAGAGGGGGGGTTGAGGAGAGCTGTCCTGCTGCTGGCCACAGGACAGGTTTGGACGGAGGGTTGGCAGGCCCGGGGAGAGATTTGCACCCAAATCTACATCAAAACGTAAACGAGAGCGCCACAATTTTAGCACCACCTTAATCACCATTGTCCTGGTGACTGTTAATGAAAAGTTTCATTTAAAGTGGTCTTATATTTTTAAGGTTAGAGATTTTAAAGTTGAAAAATTACCCTTAACCGATTACTTAAAGGTCCTTAGCATGTGACGTCACAACGGGACACGCATTACTTTAATTGTGTGTCGTCGTCCCCCCCCCCGCCCGGAGGAGCGTGGCACGAGAGAAGGCAAAGGAAGATAGCCCCTGGCAGGCCGCCCGGGGCCGGGGTCAGTGGTTCCCTCTCCCCTTTCCCACACCCGGCCCCGGGGGTGACTCCGACCAGGAGGGAGATGGTCGTCGTCGACTGATCGTTCCCCTCGGTCTCCTAGAGGGGAAGGGGGAGGGGAAGGAGCGGAGGGGGGGAGAGAGCGGAGGGGAGGGGAGAGCGGAGGGGAGGGGAGAGCGGAGGGGAGGGGAGAGCGGAGGGGAGGGGAGAGCGGAGGGGAGGGGGAGAGCGGAGGGGAGGGGAGAGCGGAGGGGAGGGGAGAGCGGAGGGGAGGGGAGAGCGGGAGGGGGGGAGAGCGGAGGGGGGGAGAGCGGAGGGGGGGAGAGCGGAGGGGGGGAGAGCGGAGGGGGGGAGAGCGGAGGGGGGGAGAGCGGTGGGGGGGGAGCGGAGGGGGGGGAGCGGAGGGGGGAGAGCGGAGGGGGGAGAGCGGAGGGGGGGAGAGCGGAGGGGGGGAGAGCGGAGGGGGGGAGAGCGGAGGGGGGGGAGGCGGAGGGGGGAGAGCGGAGGGGGGGAGGCGGGAGGGGGGGAGGGAGAGGGGGGGAGGGGGGGGAGAGCGGAGGGGGGGGAGAGCGGAGGGGGGGGAGAGCGGAGGGGGGGAGAGCGGAGGGGGGGAGAGCAGGGGGGGAGAGCAGGGGGGGAGAGCAGAGGGGGGGAGAGCAGAGGGGGGGGAGAGCAGAGGGGGGGAGAGCAGAGGGGGGAGAGCAGAGGGGGGGAGAGCAGAGGGGGGGAGAGCAGAGGGGGGGAGAGCAGAGGGGGGGAGAGCAGAGGGGGGGAGAGCAGAGGGGGGGAGAGCAGAGGGGGGGAGAGCAGAGGGGGGAGAGCAGAGGGGGGGAGAGCAGAGGGGGGGAGAGCAGAGGGGGGGAGAGCAGAGGGGGGGAGAGCAGAGGGGGGAGAGCAGGGGGGGGAGAGCAGGGGGGGAGAGCAGAGGGGGGAGAGCAGAGGGGGGAGAGCAGAGGGGGGAGAGCAGAGGGGGAGAGCAGAGGGGGAGAGCAGAGGGGGGAGAGCAGAGGGGGGAGAGCAGAGGGGGGAGAGCAGAGGGGGAGAGCAGAGGGGGGAGAGCAGAGGGGGGAGAGCAGAGGGGGGAGAGCAGAGGGGGGAGAGCAGAGGGGGAGAGCAGAGGGGGGGAGAGCAGAGGGGGGGAGAGCAGAGGGGGGGAGAGCAGAGGGGGGGGAGAGCAGAGGGGGGGAGAGCAGAGGGGGGGGAGAGCAGAGGGGGGGAGAGCAGAGGGGGGGGAGAGCAGAGGGGGGGAGAGCAGAGGGGGGGAGAGCAGAGGGGGGGAGAGCAGAGGGGGGGAGAGCAGAGGGGGGGAGAGCAGAGGGGGGGAGAGCAGAGGGGGGAGAGCAGAGGGGGGAGAGCAGAGGGGGGAGAGCAGAGGGGGGGAGAGCAGAGGGGGGGAGAGCAGAGGGGGGGAGAGCAGAGGGGGGGAGAGCAGAGGGGGGGAGAGCAGAGGGGGGGAGAGCAGAGGGGGGGAGAGCAGAGGGGGGGAGAGCAGAGGGGGGGAGAGCAGAGGGGGGGAGAGCAGAGGGGGGGAGAGCAGAGGGGGGGAGAGCAGAGGGGGGGAGAGCAGAGGGGGGGAGAGCAGAGGGGGGGAGAGCAGAGGGGGGGAGAGCAGAGGGGGGGAGAGCAGAGGGGGGGAGAGCAGAGGGGGGGAGAGCAGAGGGGGGGAGAGCAGAGGGGGGGAGAGCAGAGGGGGGGAGAGCAGAGGGGGGGAGAGCAGAGGGGGGGAGAGCAGAGGGGGGGAGAGCAGAGGGGGGGAGAGCAGAGGGGGGGAGAGCAGAGGGGGGGAGAGCAGAGGGGGGGAGAGCAGAGGGGGGGAGAGCAGAGGGGGGGAGAGCAGAGGGGGGGAGAGCAGAGGGGGGGAGAGCAGAGGGGGGGAGAGCAGAGGGGGGGAGAGCAGAGGGGGGGAGAGCAGAGGGGGGGAGAGCAGAGGGGGGGAGAGCAGAGGGGGGGAGAGCAGAGGGGGGGAGAGCAGAGGGGGGGAGAGCAGAGGGGGGGAGAGCAGAGGGGGGAGAGCAGAGGGGGGGAGAGCAGAGGGGGGGAGAGCAGAGGGGGGGAGAGCAGAGGGGGGGAGAGCAGAGGGGGGGAGAGCAGAGGGGGGGAGAGCAGAGGGGGGGAGAGCAGAGGGGGGGAGAGCAGAGGGGGGGAGAGCAGAGGGGGGGAGAGCAGAGGGGGGGAGAGCAGAGGGGGGGAGAGCAGAGGGGGGGAGAGCAGAGGGGGGGAGAGCAGAGGGGGGGAGAGCAGAGGGGGGGAGAGCAGAGGGGGGGAGAGCAGAGGGGGGGAGAGCAGAGGGGGGGAGAGCAGAGGGGGGGAGAGCAGAGGGGGGGAGAGCAGAGGGGGGGAGAGCAGAGGGGGGGAGAGCAGAGGGGGGGAGAGCAGAGGGGGGGAGAGCAGAGGGGGGGAGAGCAGAGGGGGGGAGAGCAGAGGGGGGGAGAGCAGAGGGGGGGAGAGCAGAGGGGGGGAGAGCAGAGGGGGGAGAGCAGAGGGGGGGAGAGCAGAGGGGGGGAGAGCAGAGGGGGGGAGAGCAGAGGGGGGGAGAGCAGAGGGGGGGAGAGCAGAGGGGGGGAGAGCAGAGGGGGGGAGAGCAGAGGGGGGGAGAGCAGAGGGGGGGAGAGCAGAGGGGGGGAGAGCAGAGGGGGGGAGAGCAGAGGGGGGGAGAGCAGAGGGGGGGAGAGCAGAGGGGGGGAGAGCAGAGGGGGGGAGAGCAGAGGGGGGGAGAGCAGAGGGGGGAGAGCAGAGGGGGGGAGAGCAGAGGGGGGGAGAGCAGAGGGGGGGAGAGCAGAGGGGGGAGAGCAGAGGGGGGGAGAGCAGAGGGGGGGAGAGCAGAGGGGGGGAGAGCAGAGGGGGGGAGAGCAGAGGGGGGGAGAGCAGAGGGGGGGAGAGCAGAGGGGGGGAGAGCAGAGGGGGGGAGAGCAGAGGGGGGGAGAGCAGAGGGGGGGAGAGCAGAGGGGGGGAGAGCAGAGGGGGGGAGAGCAGAGGGGGGGAGAGCAGAGGGGGGGAGAGCAGAGGGGGGGAGAGCAGAGGGGGGGAGAGCAGAGGGGGGGAGAGCAGAGGGGGGGAGAGCAGAGGGGGGAGAGCAGAGGGGGGGAGAGCAGAGGGGGGGAGAGCAGAGGGGGGGAGAGCAGAGGGGGGAGAGCAGAGGGGGGGAGAGCAGAGGGGGGGAGAGCAGAGGGGGGGAGAGCAGAGGGGGGGAGAGCAGAGGGGGGGAGAGCAGAGGGGGGGAGAGCAGAGGGGGGGAGAGCAGAGGGGGGGAGAGCAGAGGGGGGGAGAGCAGAGGGGGGGAGAGCAGAGGGGGGGAGAGCAGAGGGGGGGAGAGCAGAGGGGGGGAGAGCAGAGGGGGGGAGAGCAGAGGGGGGGAGAGCAGAGGGGGGGAGAGCAGAGGGGGGGAGAGCAGAGGGGGGGAGAGCAGAGGGGGGGAGAGCAGAGGGGGGGAGAGCAGAGGGGGGGAGAGCAGAGGGGGGGAGAGCAGAGGGGGGGAGAGCAGAGGGGGGGAGAGCAGAGGGGGGGAGAGCAGAGGGGGGGAGAGCAGAGGGGGGGAGAGCAGAGGGGGGGAGAGCAGAGGGGGGGAGAGCAGAGGGGGGGAGAGCAGAGGGGGGGAGAGCAGAGGGGGGGAGAGCAGAGGGGGGGAGAGCAGAGGGGGGGAGAGCAGAGGGGGGGAGAGCAGAGGGGGGGAGAGCAGAGGGGGGGAGAGCAGAGGGGGGGAGAGCAGAGGGGGGGAGAGCAGAGGGGGGGAGAGCAGAGGGGGGAGAGCAGAGGGGGAGAGCAGAGGGGGGAGAGCAGAGGGGGGAGAGCAGAGGGGGGAGAGCAGAGGGGGGAGAGCAGAGGGGGGAGAGCAGAGGGGGGAGAGCAGAGGGGGGGAGAGCAGAGGGGGGGAGAGCAGAGGGGGGAGAGCAGAGGGGGGAGAGCAGAGGGGGGGAGAGCAGAGGGGGGGAGAGCAGAGGGGGGGAGAGCAGAGGGGGGGAGAGCAGAGGGGGGGAGAGCAGAGGGGGGGAGAGCAGAGGGGGGGAGAGCAGAGGGGGGGAGAGCAGAGGGGGGGAGAGCAGAGGGGGGGAGAGCAGAGGGGGGGAGAGCAGAGGGGGGGAGAGCAGAGGGGGGGAGAGCAGAGGGGGGGAGAGCAGAGGGGGGGAGAGCAGAGGGGGGGAGAGCAGAGGGGGGGAGAGCAGAGGGGGGGAGAGCAGAGGGGGGGAGAGCAGAGGGGGGGAGAGCAGAGGGGGGGAGAGCAGAGGGGGGGAGAGCAGAGGGGGGGAGAGCAGAGGGGGGGAGAGCAGAGGGGGGGAGAGCAGAGGGGGGGAGAGCAGAGGGGGGGAGAGCAGAGGGGGGGAGAGCAGAGGGGGGGAGAGCAGAGGGGGGGAGAGCAGAGGGGGGGAGAGCAGAGGGGGGGAGAGCAGAGGGGGGGAGAGCAGAGGGGGGAGAGCAGAGGGGGGAGAGCAGAGGGGGGAGAGCAGAGGGGGGAGAGCAGAGGGGGGAGAGCAGAGGGGGGAGAGCAGAGGGGGGAGAGCAGAGGGGGGAGAGCAGAGGGGGAGAGCAGAGGGGGGAGAGCAGAGGGGGGAGAGCAGAGGGGGGAGAGCAGAGGGGGGAGAGCAGAGGGGGGAGAGCAGAGGGGGGAGAGCAGAGGGGGGAGAGCAGAGGGGGGAGAGCAGAGGGGGGAGAGCAGAGGGGGGAGAGCAGAGGGGGGAGAGCAGAGGGGGGAGAGCAGAGGGGGGAGAGCAGAGGGGGGAGAGCAGAGGGGGGAGAGCAGAGGGGGGAGAGCAGAGGGGGGAGAGCAGAGGGGGGAGAGCAGAGGGGGGAGAGCAGAGGGGGGAGAGCAGAGGGGGGAGAGCAGAGGGGGGAGAGCAGAGGGGGGAGAGCAGAGGGGGGAGAGCAGAGGGGGGAGAGCAGAGGGGGGAGAGCAGAGGGGGGAGAGCAGAGGGGGGAGAGCAGAGGGGGGAGAGCAGAGGGGGGAGAGCAGAGGGGGGAGAGCAGAGGGGGGAGAGCAGAGGGGGGAGAGCAGAGGGGGGAGAGCAGAGGGGGGAGAGCAGAGGGGGGAGAGCAGAGGGGGGAGAGCAGAGGGGGGAGAGCAGAGGGGGGAGAGCAGAGGGGGGAGAGCAGAGGGGGGAGAGCAGAGGGGGGAGAGCAGAGGGGGGAGAGCAGAGGGGGGGGAGCAGAGGGGGGGGAGCAGAGGGGGGGGAGACCGGAGGGGGGGGAGACCGGAGGGGGGGGAGTGGGGGAGGGGAGGGTGCTACACCAATGCAGGAGAGCTTTGTGCCCGATGTGTCCACCCTGTCTAGTTTTGCACATAGCAAAGTGAAATATCAGGAGTTTCCAAAAGTTACAAGCATACAAATAATTGCATTACCTTGGCACTCCTCCACAGCTAGTTTGTCACAAATTTGCTTTTCATGATTGTCAAGATGTTCCAAGGCTTCTCTATACATTCCTCCTTCCCGCAACACTTGGTTCTGGTAAAGCAGCAGTTCACTATATTCATAATCAATTTTATCAGGAGAAGCCTTAAAAAGATAAAAGGAATTCATAAAATCTTTTGATTTTTGGAACAGGAACATTTCAGTTCTGCTTAAGAGCTACAATACAAAATCAATTCCTTTCTTTACCCCATGACAATAGTTGTTACTTTGCTGGAAGGTTTAACGTTTGAAAGAACTGAATACACAATATTCAATTGTTTAAAAGTTAATAATTTGTTTTCTTCTTTTTCTTTTAAATTCGTCCTTCAGTCATGTAACCTTGCACTTTAAAAACATCAACTTATATTACCCATTTTGCCAGATCTTTACTTTTGCGCTCCTTAGCCTTAAGATCTGGACATCACATGTGTGTTTTTGCTTCAAGGTTAAACATTTGCATACATATTCTTTAAATGCAGTTTCCTGGATTTTCCGACGGAATCTCTGCATCAACAGCTGTTGCTTTTGTTTTTTAAAGAGATCAAGAGAATGCAGTCCACATCCAAATGCAAATCAGAAATGCATATCCAAGAATCTTACAATTGATTTTCAACACCGTAGCTTGAATACAAAAAGAAAAATCTGCTTTATAGCAAAAATACCTAACAATAACAAACTGATGATCAAAATATCTAGTGGCACCCAAGAAACAAAGACTGAGAGTCAAGAATTCTGAAGGTCTCTCAAACCTCTAAAGCATCTTCTCCACACTACAGGATTGTACATTTCTCACAAACTACAATGCTCCAAGACCAGCACCCTAGTCTCTCTGATCTCAGTGTGCCTCAGCTATTATTGATCAGATTCTTGGAACACAAATTGTCCTTCCAACAGTCTTATATCCATCCTAATGTTCTTAATGTACCCATGATTATTGGGGCATTAGACTGAACCTAGTAATGCCTCGATCTCTAAAATCCTTCCAGTGTAGAATTATCAGAACCTAGCATCACTAATACTGTTAATTCATATCCCTATGAATATTACTTATATTAACATCTGCTGCATCCAATTCATTTATCAGAATACTAAATGTTACATTTGAATCGTCTACCTACTCAAAACTGTGTAATACTATTATATTTTGGTTACATCTTCATTACTCTAGCCAAATTTACAAACGTCTCTACATGAACATGCATAGGAATAAAAGGAAAATGCAGACATGTTGCTGTCCTCATGGAAGACACACAAAGTTGGGAAATATACAGAAGTATCATGGGTCTAAAAGAATGAGGAACAAGGGGACATTCATATTAATTTAAAAATTGCGCGAAAAGCAATGTGTCTGAAGCTGGTAAATCAAGGAACTAGTGGGTGTAGGATAGTGTTAATGTACGGGGATCGCTGGGCGGCACGGACTTGGAGGGCCGAAAAGGCCTGTTTCCGGCTGTATATATATGATATGATATGATAAATGTGGAGTTTTGAAAGAAACTAACTGAATGTGTACAAAAGATTTCCCATTGGCTGTAGGGATAATGTGTCCTCTGGTTATCAACTTCCAAAATTCTGCAGATCCTGCACGTGTTCATGAAGATTGGAAGTGAGCAAATGTGACTGATCAATTAGCCTAAGCACAACAGCACAGAAAAAACTGAAATCTGCGCAATGAACGATGCAAAAGAACAGAGAAAAAAGATTTGATCAGTATTAGCATGGATTTATGAAAAAATACCATTTGATAAATTATTTTTGTTAAGGATGTCACAAACAAAGTATAACGTAATAGATATAAGTACTTTGATTTTCAGAAAATATTTGATAAGATTCCATGAGGTCAACAAGGAAACAAAACAATGTGCCAGAGGGTAATATAGATTGGAAATGTTTGATAAAACCGAAAGCAGACATGTCTTTCAGATTGGCAGACTGCGACTTTCACAGGGATCAGTCCTGTACTACAACTAGTTACAATCTATATCAATATTTCATTGAAGGGATCAATGGTAATTTTTGCTGACGATACAAAACTAGGTGGGACTGAGTTTGGAGGAGGATATTTACCTCATTATACATACAAGCTAAATCGATGGGATAAAGCAGTGAATGGAAATATGCACAAGGTTTTGTGCTTAGGTTTAAGAATAAGGGGTAGGCCATTTAGGACTGAGATGAGGAAAAACTTTTTCACCCAGAGTTGTGAATCTGTGGAATTTTCTGCCACAGAAGGCAGTGGGGGCCAATTCACTGGATGTTTAAGAGTGTTAGATATAGCTCTTAGGGCTAACGGAATCAAGGGATGTGGGGAAAAGGCAGGAACGGGGTATTGATTTTGGATGATCAGCCATCATCATATTGAATGGTGCTGGCTAGAAGGGCTGAATGGCCAAATGGCCTGCTCCTGCACCTATTTTCTATGTTTCTATGGTGAATAAAGCAGAAGCAGTTTTATTAAATGGCAAAGGATCAAGGTAAAGGTAAAGTGCAGGTGAAGCAAGAAATTACATTAACAAAAGGTTTGTTGGTATTTATTTGGAGACAAATTCAGGAGCAAAGATACTTTTGTCTGGATCTGAAGAAAACACAATTTACTTCATAAGCAGAAAACTAAACAGACAACAGTTTCAGGGTCCATGAATATACCATCACAATCAAGAATTTAGCAAAAACTCCCAACACTGCCATGATGATTTACTCCACCAAACTACAATCAATAGAATTGCCTGCAGTGTTGAATTAATCCTGTTACCCCAAGACAGCACCGTTGCAACTTCCCTTTGCAGAGAAATTATCTACTAATTTCCATTCTGGCCTTCGCATGCAATACTGCTAATTTCAGCCATCTGCTATTAAATGTAAGAATTTATTTTAAAAAGGAAGGTGGTTGGAAAGAGTTGATTAATTATATTAGCCAGGGAAATAAACCCCAAAGGGAAACTATCAATAAGAATTGTAGTCCAAGGTTTTTACATATTAAAAAAAACAAACGAGATAACCAACCAGCAAAGCAGAACTCAAGCAGAAGTGATGTTATATATTAAAGGAACGGGTTAAAGAGAAACAAGATCTGTAAAAATAAGAAAGCATAAAGCAGTCATCTACAATAGCAAACTCTTCTTAAGCTATGGCTGGAATCAATGGATCACCATAGAATAAAGTGCAGCTGAGAAATACTCAAGAATTCAAATGGAATTTAAATTTGGTTGTGGTACCAAAGAATCATATTGAAGTTTCATCACCACTATAGATTACACACAATTACTGAGTATGGTGTGTGCTTGGATAAAATTCTAAGGGTCAACACATTCCTCTATGTCATTTTACACAGGATAAAGGAGACCTAAAATGGAACAAAATCAAGAGGAACTCAGTGGGTCAAGTGGCAATGCACAGGGAATGTACAGATGATGCTTCGGAACCAAAAGGCTGCCTGTCCATTCTCTCCACAGATGCTGCGGAGTTCCTTCAGTCTTGATTCTTACTCAAGATTCCAGCAGCTGGACTAAAATAGATTAAGCTTCCAGCCATGTCATCTGTCAAGGTGAGGCAAGTGATGAGCCATGCTCGTTTACCCTACCTTTGATAGTACACCAAACCAAGATTGTTCTTTTGAACTTATTTCCAAAAGACAGAACAGTTCTAAGGTACCAAATCTAATAATTTGAAACTGGTTATTGGCAAGATGTTCGTGACAGTCATAAATAACCTCTATAGTAACTAAAATTATTAGGGACTTAATTTCTGGAAAAATGTCTCGTCAACTCATGGGAATTTTCTGAATTTGATTCAGAAAATTCAGATTTGATATTGAGACATCCCGAGACACCTGATTGGACAATCTTATTGAATGTGAGCCTGCCCTATCATGGAGAAAGTCAGTGTATAGTGCAGGAATAAAGTTATTATATGACCCAGAATAGACATCAGCAAATCCATGGACTAATCTTTATTTAAGACCTAGATATCAATATTGGAGTGAGAGATCCACAAATTTCTATATATGTGTGGCGGTGCCCGGGGGCTAGGTCACTCCCTTGGTCATTCCCCTCGGCACTGAGTGGACAGGGGGGATTAGGCCACTCCCTGGGTCATTCCCCTGGGGACAGACTGGTCTGGGGCTACGCGGTTTGCTGGAAGGGGCTAGAGTTTTACTCATGCGGGTGACTGAGTGAGTGAATGTTCAGATACTGTATTAAAGTTATTGTTACTTCTTACCTGGCGTCTGGCCTGATTCCTGTCGCGTCCAGATCCACTACATGTCTAAATATTTGTGCAAGCAATAAGATTCTCAAGAAAAGACAAATATACCTCTACATGCTGAAGAAAACGGCATTTAGCTTACAAGTACAGTGTATTGCACATAGTTGCTCTCAACACCATCTGCATTTTACATAAAAAATTCTGAAATCCATTGATAAAGGAAATACTGACATTGAAATGTTCAAAATTTACATCATGTAGTTGTAGCCAAAGCAAATAATGCATTTGACCTGAGAATAGTACGGTTCAATACATAAAAGGTCACCACTTTATTCCTATACAAGACTTAAACCATTTAGTATATCAAACCTAGTTTTCCTTTCTGCATGGTGGTAAGAGGCGCTTTGGAAAAGGTTCAGAGGATATCCCCTTTTATTCAGTTCCATGAATTTTACAGGGCTCTTCTTCCCCATTTTAATGTAGTCATAGACATTACAAAGATTTTTTAGGCGATTACTAACACAATTTATTTTATTTTATTCTGCTGCTAACCACAACTCCACAGTAACTGTGGTTTGCCAATGTTTTAAGGAATACTGTCAATAAGATTAAACTTGCATCAGATATTTATCCTATTAATCTAATATTGAGAGATGTATTTTGCTACATTGTGGTATAATTATTTTTTCCCTTTCAATTAGTTTTCTTTACATGTTCCAGTCTACAACAGAAAATTTCAAAGTAAGCTCAAAGCAAAATCACAGGAATCAAATTAGAAATAATTAATATTGTCTTGGTAACAAGGTAATCTATCATTGCCCTGCAAGGTTAATAACAAAATAACCAGTTTAATACATAATTAGGGAATTAGGCTATGGTGCCCTAATATTCTTCATCAAGAACAAAATGAATTCATTAAATTGAAAATAGCATACCTGCTGCGTCTTCCTGAATTCTTCTAGAATTTTTGAAGCCATGTCATAATCTTCTAGTAAGTGGTATGCTATTGCATAGCCGATCCAGGATGCTCTCTGAGCAGGGCGGAGTTGAAGTAACTGGTACCTGGTTTCCTAGACAAATTAATATGAAATTAAGCACTACAAATTCATGAAATCATACAAAACATTCAAATAAAAAATACTAAAAAAAGACACAAGAATTAGGTTCTGTTTCAGTCAATAAATTCTATCTGAATTTTAGGATAGATATGAATATAAATCCCCTATTTAAAAAATGGTTAAAGCAGCCATTCAGAAATCAGTCTTAACAGTTTCTTTCCCCGCAGGTGCTTTCCAATTACTCTTTAAACATTGGAAATGGAACAAAGCAGTGCAGCATCGCACAGGATCCACAATGTTCATACCAATGAATCCCTTCCCACCCACTTCTACAGCTGATCTAACTTTAGCTGTGTACCTTGACAAGTTTTTTTACCAAATTTGGTGTCATCTGCAGAGTTACTAACCAATTCACCTACATTTATGTCCAAGCCATTTGTATTTCACACAAACACGAGGTCCCACCACAGACCCCTGGGAAACTCCATAAGTCACAGACCTCCAGCCAGGATAATACCCTTTCACCGCAACCCTCTGTCTAAAGGTAAGCCAGTTCTGGTTCCAAACCACTAAGTCATTGCGTCTCTTGGGCATCTTAAGCTTCTGGATCAGCCTAACAGGGACTTTATCAAATGCCTTACTAAAATTCATGTCAACATGCCCTCCATGTACAAAGCCATGCTGACTATTCTCTTACAAATGCAAGTAAATCCCATCGCGAGAATCCTCTCCAATAACTTCCCAAGCACTGACGTGAGAGTCACTGGCACTAATTATCGCCACGTCCCCTCTTAAACAAAGGAACATGTGCTTTGTAAAATCAAGTGCTTTGATTTTACACTCTGCACTATTTTATTTTTGTCATAAAACTATATTTTGCTTCCTGAAAACAAATTTTGGTAGTACCATAGCGTGCTGGAGATGAAATGCGTCAAAAAAGAAAAGTTACAATAAAAATAACATCGTTGAATGCGAAATTCCAGATGGGAATATTTTCTTCATATTTAAATTCTGACTAGGCAATAAATTTCTCTGTTATTGGAACAAGCCTCAATTAAACTTTATGCCCCATCTTATATTCCTGGTTTACTTAGGTTATCGTAATTTTCACACAATTATTAAAAACTACTGCTCAGAAGCACTCCAATGACCTATAGCTAGACTGCCAGATTTAAAGTTTGGTCAGAATTAGATAGGTATCCCAAAATGGCAGAAAAGGAGACAAGATTTCATTGAAATCTTTTCATTCAAGATTCCTACGCATCAATCTTGGTCAATGGAAACCAGTCACCACCTCCACACATCAAATGGCAAATATTTATTTAAATACTCATTCCCAAAACCAATGCTATAATAAAGCAAAGTGAGTGATAACATTGCACTTTAACACACATGATTAAATCTCAAAACACTGTCTATAACACCAGCTGCACACAAATTAAGCTGAATAAAAAATAAGGTACAGAACTATATTAAGAACTTCACTAGCACATTCGAAAACTAGATTGATGTCTGTGCGTGAAACAAACAGTTCTTTATATATCTATTCCCACATACATTATATGCTTTATAACATAGCCAAGACACTTTATTTACATTTAGTTTATACCCACAGTGTTTTTTAGTTACATTATACTTTTGTGCCAGCAGATGGTGTTCATGGGACAGCCATTTTTATCAGGCCATATATCAAGTACTGTACAATTAAATGTGTTAGAACCATCTTGTGTCAAGGAGCCCACACTGTGAACTCTGCGCTTTTTCTTTTTCCTCAATTCCCTTGTTGCCCCATGCTGCAGTACTGTTCCATGTTTAAGCAAGTCTGAATTTGTCACACGAGTTCAAACAGTAAGCAACAATACAATTGAATCTGAGCCAGTACTCTATCTTATGATCAATGATACATATTTTTCCCCTCTGGCGGTGGGCTACAATTGTACCAATGCTTTCAACTTGGGTATGGATAAAGTGTGTCAAAAATATAATTTTAAAGAAATTTTGTACAGCAAAACTTTGATAATCAAAATTTGGGGGGGCTTTGGTAGATTCTAGATTTGGTAAATTCCAGATTTACAAATGTCCAGGCTAGTGGATGTAATTCAATATTAATATCCAATACACATTTGTAATTCGTTTTTAGATGCTACACAGTGCTTGAATATATTTCCTAGTTAATAAGTTAAAAGAGAGTGTTTAAACCAGTTGGCCTATAGTCAGAAGGGAAACAATCAAGATTTCGAAATTGTAGGACAGTGGATTATCAGTTTTACCGTACAATGCCTCAGCATTGAGCACTGAAACGTCTAACTGTTGAGCTATAAACTGTGTTCAAAACTACTTTCATAATCAACTTATGCTCAATGGAAAAGCAATTAACTTTTAAAAGGAAAAAAAATCAAAAAGTGGAAGTCTGGTGGCAGAAAGCTGTGCTTTGATTTTGTTTTTGGTTTTATGTCTGGCAGACTGTCATCATTTGAAATTGCAGCATACATATACCATTCATTTTCACAAGCCTAATCCAAAAATTCAATATTATCCCAGGAAGCCCACTAAATTAATTTAATAGGGTCACTTATCATTATTCCAAACTGAATTATGACATCAGCTACACAACCTCGCTTAATATGACAGACCCGACATCCCAAGAACCTTTGTGCAGCCTTTGCTGCACACTCTGGAAAATATATCCTTACGGTAATGAGACCACAATTATGCACAATCCTCCACATGTTCCACCACGGGCAAAATAATTGTACCAAGAACTTGATAACAGAAAGGCTTGTTTGAGAACTTAGAACCTAACATCTAATGTGCTAGCCTTTTTATTTATTCATTTTGCAGCAAAGTGGGCTCATTTAGTAAAGATAGCATTTATTTACCAGGCTCATTTGCATTTCAGAAGGTGGCATGAGGTAACTCCATTAACTCCTCAAGTCCCCATTTTGTAACATTGTTAATGTGCTACAAGATAGGGAATTCCAGGATTTAAATTCAATGAAGAATAAATTATAAAATATTTCCAAGTGAATTAGGAGACCAAACCCTCGGTGGGGGGGAAGGGGGAGGGGGAGGGGTCTGTTACAGAAGCATTAATGACAAAAAGGTTCTTTATGTAACCATCAAAATCTAATGAACAAGAAAATCAGATGAACTTTCTAGGTCTATCGCTGTCATAACTCCCAGAATCTGGCTTTTTGGATAAGAATTCTCCATGCAGAATAGTTGAACTCTGTTCAAAACAAAAGCATATTCACAATGTGCCTGTCTCAAAAACAACCTAACACACGCTTATACAAAACAGGCTGGAAACAGCACTCACCCTGTAGCCCTCAAGGTCACGCATCTGAATTTGTAAAAGAGAAAGATCTCTCAAAATCTGAAGATTGTCTTTATCCCATTTCAGAGCATTCCGGTAGCATTTGATGGCTTCATCATACTTTTTGTCTGATCTTTGAAGAAGACCATACACATGCCAACCTGATTCAATGTCAAGAAAAATAAAAACTGCATTTTCCAGAAATTACCACCTTTAACTGCATTGCGATTGGGGTTTGTCAGAATTTTAGCCACAGGATCCTTTTGAAGTTTTAAAAATTAACCATTACAACAATTCGTATCAGAAAAGCTGATGGTCTCACATTTAAAAGATTCCATTTAAACAAATGAAACTGCATCCTGTTACTGAACTGAGACACTGAATAAGACAAACCCATTGTAACAGCTGTGACACTGGTTTGATAATCTAGATTGAAATCAACAATTTGTATCAACAAAAAGCAAGCTGGTCACAATGATTTACATTTATCAGCAGTTATTCCAACCACATCAGCATGCTGCAAGCAACAATTTGGAACTAACCACCAGCTCATTTCCCCACTACCACTTTTCCTTGGTGAAACTGAAACAGCTATTGGGTTTAAACTGAGTTGAAATTTGATGGGATAGTTCAAATTACATGAAAAATCTAAAGTGTATCACATAGAATATGCAAAATATTTCAAGTTACGTAGACGTTCCCCTTATAATGCCTTGTCAGGATTGGATGAACGGATGGGGAAAAAACCCGGCGCATTAGAGACAAAATTTCCAATGTGAGGCTCTGGGCAACCAAGAGAAAAAAGTAACTTAGCACTTCATCGCCAAAAAAAGAATTTGAATCTGTGCCTGGCAAATAACTTGGATATGTAACTCAATCAACTTTTCGCACCCTTTCATGCATTTTAACATTGATTTCAAAAAGGATACAGACATGACTCTTCAGATCATTTCGAAGGCCTCGCCGCACATACTCATATGCTTCTTCTTTCTTTCCCAAGCAGTTTAGAGTCAAACCTTTCATTGCCAAGGTCTCTGCAAACATAGGGGCATTTTATTCGATTTGATAATATGAACACAGTTATTCCATAGGATGAAGTATATATTATCAATTTCCCAGACGCAATGAATTACTTTTGCACAGCTTAAGTTTTAAAGACGTCTTTCCTAGGCAATCAGCCAAGTAGCAAACTTCCCTTGGGCATCTGGTTCAGTAAAATTCATTGCTGAGTGATATCAAAACACAATATTAATCTTTCACCACTTTCACCACCCGAAGGTGGCCACTAGCAACTCAACTCACAAAACACAAATACTAGCAGAATACCTAATTAAATTCAATTCAAGTTTGTCTTCAAAACAGGGTTAGAATTACTATTATTAATTTTAACAAGACTGCTTTTTATGTTAGAACTCTTTTATTTTAAAAATTGAGAATTCAGAAGTGAAAGGAATTACTTCAAACAGTTAAGGAAATGGGACACTGGGGGAAAAGGACAACATGTAGCAATAAGACTGCCCAAGCAGCAGATAACTACCAATGTCAATTTCATGGTTTGAATGGTCTTGTTCTATTGCGTAATTTTATCTTATTCTATGTTATAGAACCACACAGGCAACAGGAAATTGTCTTTAGACTTAAATATGCTTTTTAATCCATTTGATATTAACCTAATATATGAAAGGGTAAAATGCACGTCTGTTCATTTCAACCAAACCAAACCACAAATATGTTATTACAGATTAAAATATTTCAGTTTCTTCTTGCTTCAGGGTGTAACAATAGATGTAGAGTTCATGACAAGAGATAGAAATCTAAGAATTAGCCGATTTCTTTAAATACCTCCTCTTTAAATGTTAGATTACTTTCAATGGATGAACAAATTCCTTTCACTTGTGAATTCTGCAATTTGTACAATTGATTTACTCCAAATTCTCTCATGTTAAATTCTACTTTAGCTTCCATTCATGATATCCTATATTCATAAAATAGTTGGCTATTTGTAAATTTAAGATGTTTAAGATTTAGTGCTCAATTTACAGAATTTCAGCATAAAGATTTGACACTACCTTAATGATTGATAAGCTGCTGAATAATCAATAAAAAATTACTAGATTTTATACAAAGAATAGCTAAAGGAGGACACTGAGAAGGGTAGCATATTGACAGCACAGATACAACATTGGTTAACTAACAGAAAACAGAGTTCCATGGTGAATGGCTGTTTATCAGACTAGGTGATGTGGGGGAGGGGGGTGAGTTCTAACACTTCCCAGGAATCTGTATCAGGGCCACTGTTTTTATAATCCATATTAATGACCTAGCGTTTTACTTGTAAACAACAACTTCCAAATTTGTGAATTACACAAAACCTGGCAGAATCGTGATGTGTGAAGATAATACATTTTAACAGGATATAAACAGGCAAATGCATGGCAGATGAGATTTTCTGTGGAGGAACGAGAGGCGATACATTTTGGTCTGAATAACGCCAGCCATTAAAAATAAAGGATTTTTTTTCTAAAAGAGGTGCAGGAGCAGAGGTGTGCACATATCATTGAAAATGGCAGGGCAGATTGAGAAAACAGTTAAAAAGTCAGGCATAATTCATGGTATATCAGAAGGGACACAAAAAGGCAGGAAAGTTATGCTGAATCTTCATAAAACAGCCGTCAGGCCTTCATGTTCAATTCTGATCACCACGTTATGGTAAGAGTATGAAGACGGAGCCCGACCAGAGGGACTTGAGTTAGATAGACAGGAGAGCCTGGGACTATTTTCTTTGGAGAATATTAAGGAGAGATTTGAAAGTATACAAAATGATGAGGGGTCTGGACAAAGTTGATAGTAGGTGGTTTTGAGAACAAGACTGCAGATGACAAAATCTTAAGTAAAGATTATTTGGATCGGTGTAGAGGGGCAGGAAGGGTGGAGATGATCACAAAGGCTGAAGGTGGGTGATAAATGGAGAATTCAAAGGGGCATATAACACATCACATCGACATTTCCGCCAGCTTCAATGTGATCCCATCACCAATTACGCCTTCCCCTCTCCATCATTTTGTGCTTTCTGCATATACTGCACTCTCCATGACAAGCTGATTTGTTCATCCTTCCCCAGGCATTTCCCCTGTAGCATAAGAGGTGCATCATCTGTCCCTCTACCTCCTCACTCACTTCCATTCAGGGACCTAAACAGCCCTTCCAGGCGTGACACATTTACATGCATTCCTTCCAACCTCATCTATTGCTTAGGATATATCCTCCTATCCATCAGTAAGACCAAGCATAAACTAGGTGACTGTTGCGCCGAACACTTGCACTGACTGCCAGGGCCAGCTGGAGCTCCTGGTTGCTAGCCATTTCAAATCCACTTCCCATTCCCAGTACTGGCAAATCCTGTCAGTCCTCTGCCTCCTCATTGCTGGCAGGAGGTCATATGCCACCAGGAAGAACAGCTCTTCATTCTGCTTGGGTAGTCAATCTAAAATGGCATGAACATTAAACTTTATCAATTTCAGGCAAATTCCCTCCCCCATGCTTCACTCCCCTCATCTACCCAGATCATCTCACAATATCCTTTCTTTACACTCGCCCTAGACCCATCAACCAGTTCCTCTCCCTTCCTCCACCTCCTCCTCCTGCTCATCACACACACCTCTTCGTCACCTATTTCCCACCACTCCACCCACATTCCAACCTATCCACCATCCCTCCCACTGGTTATACATTGCACTTTTAGAAGAAGAAGAAAATAGGTGCAGGAGGAGGCCGTTCGGCCCTTCGAGCCAGCACCGCCATTCATTAGAAATACAGCACCATGTTTTGCCTCAATCCTAACCATCCCAACTTCCATTTCAATGTGATGGTGAATAATTTTCACATGCAGATCTGTAACTCAAACAGCCACCTAATAGTGGAGAAAAATCTGAATAAAGAAACATCAACCACATTGCATAGAAATTAAAATGAGATTATTCAGAAAATTTAAAACTATAATCTGTGAATCTCCACCCCACTCCTCCCAAATCACTCCACACACATCCCATTGTTGCCATTTACCATGAATGTAATTTGCACCACAAAGCTAAGACCACAACAAGCACATTACAAAGAAATGACAGATTGCAGAAATGCGTCAAAGTCGATCACGTTTAGGCTTAGGGTTTACAACTAAAGGAAAAATAAATCAATTGTCAAAATCATAAATAGCAAAGCCAACGTACCTCCATGTTCTGCATATTTAGAATTACTAAGGATTTGTTTGCAGAACTTCAACCCATGTCTGTACTGCTTGTGTTCGTAGCATTTCTGTTAAAGGGAGATGGAGGCAAATTAATTAGAAAACAAAGGCTAGTATTATAATATTGATAAAATCTTTGACAAATTATAGCTACAAAGTCAGACTACTCAAGGCACGAGTAAAGTTTTTTTTTGGAGACGGGTTATATCTCTATGGTATGTCTGTAATTTGATATATACCATTGATTTATGCTCAAACTGAATGCTCCATTTTGAACTATCGTAAACATTGAAAATAGGTGCAGGAGTAGGCCATTCAGCCCTTCGAGCCAGCACCGCCATTCAATATGATCATGGCTGATCATCCAAACTCAATTCCCTGTTCTGTCTTTTTCACTTTATCCCTTGATTCTCTTAGCCCTATGAGCTAAATCTAACTCTCTCTTTCAAGCAAGATGCAAGAACTATTAAAGGTTGAGGAATCACATCATGAAAATTGCTTTTCAACTGGATCCAGTTTTCTCAAGTTCGTTCTTGCAATATTTTTTGCATTTCCTTAGAAAAGCCACCTCTTATTCGAATGCTAATGTTATCTATCCAAATAATTAGCTTCCAAAAGAAGTTAATCACATTCATGCTGTTCCCACCTCTTCACAAAGTATCTGACCTGAGGTTATTCACTTTTAAATATCCACTCTTACTTAATTCTATTTTCAAACTATAATTTCAGCACTAATCCACCCCACTTTGCAGGTCTAATATCAAACCTGTATGTTTGAATTTATGCACCCAAGTCAAATACAGCTGACTCCTATTAGAATTTTACAATGATCTAACAAATGCCATCAACATTTGGCCTACTCCAGAATTGTTAGTTTTTATACTGAGCTGAATCATTTCTGTGAAAACATTGCCTTCTGCTTCAATTCCAAAATTATGATCCTACATTCAATCCATCAATAATCCTTTCTTCCAAGGCAATGGATCATTATCCAATTATATCCTTGAAACACACTACTGCTCTCGATATCATCTTGACAAAAGATTATTTCATACAAAATATAACATGAAGTAAATTTCCACAAAGACCTACAGGTTCACCAAGCCAGCCCAATCCCAATGTGCTGCAGCTCAAATGTATTAACAATTGCTTACTCCAATTATTCAGTTATGAAAGACATTCATAGGAAAACATCTCAAGCAAACCTGAGAAAAATCCTGGGAAATTCATCTCAAAATTCAAAGCAATCAAACATGCTTCAATTCACTGGCTCAGATTTTGGTTTGGCAATGAAGCCAAAATAGGTAGTGTCGTCTTTGGGGTGCATGACGGTTGCTATTGCTGATTCAGCAACCCTTCTCCAAAACTATCTATTGCCTGAGAGTGATTGAAGCCAGGTCATTGACAGCTTTAAAAAAAAGTGTCTTGATGAACACATGAATCACTTGGGCACAGAAGGTTATGGACCAAGTGCTGGGCAATGGAGTTACTACAGAAGGACACCAACAGGCTGTCATGGACAAATTGGGCTTAATGGTCTGTTTCCATGCTGCATGATTGATTCTATGAAAATCAAAAATGTAAGTTATTTATAAATTATTCCCACTGTAAAACTAACTTTATTATGAAGTCTAAGTGAATTTTAGAATATGCCACACTATTTCTGTTGTTTCACACATGATCTGGCCCTGGTAAAAAAATGTTGTGTTCTACAATACCCCCACATAAATATTTCAAATAAGGGAGCTTTAAAATAATTGTAAGAACTGCAATTTTTAAATATATGTCTTAAGGGTCTGTCCCACTTAGGCAATTTTCTAGGCGACTGTCAAAGTCATAGCAGGTCGCCGAGATTTTCTTTTACCCTTCGACAATGCCGAGTCAGGTCGAGATTACACCGTCTTCGGAAACATCGCGAAATTCCCACACTGTCGATTTTTCTCCGGCGTCCTAATTTTCGCTGAAATCACTGATAAGTCGGTATGTACTTGAGAGTTTTGAAATATAACATCTTGCCCGGGTTACTTGAAAACCACGCTTCATGGTAACAAGGCATAAACTGGATTGACTAATAGCTGTATTAAGAAATTTAATTTTAAATGGTTAAATGGATTTTTGTGCAGAGTGTGGGCATTCTTTGAAAATGTACGGGAGATGCATATCTGATTTCTGGGTTGCATATCTGGGTTGGGAGCCTACTTTAAATGTAATCGCTTATGGCCATAAACATCGCGAAAATTCCCACGCTTACCTGACCATCAAACTGTCACCTCCAATCTACCTGTCAAATGTCCTGACGGTAAATAAATTGGTTAAACACAAGTATTTTATGGTATCTTCAAATGCCTTTACTTAATTTAATATTATGTGCTTCTAAATGCATCTAAGAGAACCTAGCAAACCTGGGGACAGCATGCGACATCGCCCGCAATAAGCAATGATACCTGGCAACAAGCCAGCTGTCGCCGAGAAATATCACTCCAGTTGATTTCTCAGCGACGCGCTGAGATCCACTACGATGCTTGGAAGGCTCCTCACGATCATGCCCGCGACACCCCGGTGAACTGTTTGCGACAGCCTAGTCGCCGGCAGTCGCCTTAAAATCGCCTAAGTGGGACAGGCCCTTTAACCAAATCCTTATGTTCAGCCCTCATTACCAAACAGAACCGTTTAAAAAGGTAACTAAAAATATTGCATTTGGTTCTCTGGAGAGTTGTCCGTCAACTATTTTATATCATTGCCTTAATCATTAAACTGGTTGGTTCGATGATATCACAACAGTTGTATATCAAGGATCCACTTCAACAGCTGCATAATAGAAGGCACCAGAAAAGGAGACGTTTTCCTCCCAGAGTCCATTGGGCCTCCATGGACCTTAAAGGTTGGCCGTGAGCCAAGTTCCTTTGCTATTGACAAAATAGTCTAATAATAGTTCACGTTTTAAGTATAATTTGCCCTTTAATTTCTTTATCATTTCCAAATGTTCAGTATTCAGCAAGCTTAATAATGTTCCTCCAATCTGGTGGAAATTATTTCTAAAATATACATTACTGAGTATTTTATATTTTCTGCAGAAACTATCAACCATATAGCACAATGCAGCTGAAATTCCTTAATTTAAAACCATGCCTTGTACATATTCAGAATTTTCCATCCTGTTCAGCAAACATGTATGTATACCTTATTAAGAAGGGTTCTTGGAAATCACTAAACTCTTGTAATATAAATAACAAAATACCTGTTAGCAAGACAGCTAATTTGCAGCCAAAAAAAAGATTAGGCACAAGAACTATCTTTGCTAAGGATTTATCATTATAGAACATATTATTTAAATCAAAATCTAAGGAATTATGCCATAGTATGGAATTCAATTCAGAATCTCTGAAAAATTATTTGAACACAAGATGCATCAGTAAGTCTGCTGATGACACCAAAATTATAGGAATTGCACACAAGCGAGGAATACTAGAAACATAGAAAATAGGTGCTGGAGTAGGCCATTCAGCCCTTCAAGCCAGCACCTTTATTCAATATGATTATGGTTGAACATCCAAAATCATTGGATTTCCTGCTCTCTCCCCATATCCCTTGATTCCATTAGCCCCAAGACATATCTAACTCTCTCTTGAATACATGTCAGAAGATACAGGGGGATATTGAGCAGCTGCAGAAATGGGCTGAGAAATGACAGATGGAGTTTAATCCGATAAAGTGTGGTACGTTCCATTTGGGAAGGATGCATGTACAGGTAGAGTGTGCGGTTAATGGCAAGACCCTTAACAACATTGACGTGCAGAGGGATTTTGGAGTCAAAGTTCATAGCTCACTGAAGATGGCAGCACAAGTAGATAGGGTGGTAAAAAGGTGTAGAGTATGCTTGCCTTCATTGCCAGGAGCATCGAGTATAAGAGTCAGGAAGTCATGATGCAGCTCTACAAGACTTTGGTTAGGCCACATGTGGAGTATTGTGTGCAGTTCTGGTCGCCTTATTACTGGAAAGATGTGGAGACCTCGGAGGGTGCAGAGATTTACCATAATGCCGCCTAGATTAGAAGGATTCAACTGCAGGGAGAGGTTGGATAAACTTGGATTGTTTTCTCTGGAACAGAGATTGAAGTAGATAGAATTATCAGAGGCATAGACAGGGTAGACAGTCAGAACCTTTTTCCCTCAGGGTAGAAATGTTCAACACTCGAGGGCATAGCTATATGGTGAGAGGGGTAAAGTTTAATGAAGATAGGCAATTGGATCCTCGATTTCCTTGTCGGCAGACAACAATCAGCACAAATCGGCAACCTCATCGATGATCATCAACAAAGGAGCACCTCAAGACTGTGCTTAGCCCCTTACTCTCCTCTCTCTATACCCATGACTGTGTAGCCAGACACAGCTTCAATGCCATCTTTAAATTCACCAGCGACACCACTGTTATAATGGGATACCACTGCGATACGACAGTTATAACTGGATGAATAATGCATAACAATGTGTCAGAATATTGGAGGAAGATTAATAATCAACTTCTATCACCGGCTGCGGGGGCTTTGATCGTCGGCTGCGGGGGCTTTGATCGCCCCGACTGTGGATGGTTTAACTGCCCCGAACGCAGCAGAACAGAGGAAGAAGATTGAACTTTATTGCCTTCCAACACAGTGAAGAATGTGGAATCCACTGTGATGGATGTTTATGTTAACTTTTATGTGGGTTGTGTGTCTTGTTGCGCTTCACTTAGTATGGCTCTTTGGTAACTCAAATTTCACTGTGCCTTAATTGGTACATGTGACAATAAACTGATCTTGAATCCTTGAATAGTGCCAGAATAACAATCTTGTTCTCAACCAACGAGCTGATTGTTGACTCCAGTAAGGGAAATCTGAGGATCTATGCACCTGGCTTCATTGATGGGACAGAAGTGGAGAACAATAACTGCTTCCAGTTGTGTAGGAAGAAACTGCAGATGCTGGTTTAAATTGAAGATAGACACAAAAAGCTGGAGTGACTCAGCTGGAGTGAAGGAAAGGGTGACGTTTTGGGTTGAGTCCCTTCTTCAGACTGAAAGTCACGGGAAAAGAAAATGAGAGATCGTTTCAAGTTCTTGCTTGACTGCTTCAAGTTCCTGGGCATGCATCTCTGAAGAATTGTCCAGGGGTCTAGAACATTAATGCAATCATAAAGAGTGGTCATCAACACCTCTACTTCCTTTGAAGATTTGGTATGTCAACAAATACCCCCTCAAACTTCTACAGGTATACAGTATAGTGCATACTGACTGGTTAGATCACAGCCTGGTTCAGTAACTCGAACACCCAGGAAAGGTGTAGCAAGTTGTAGACATTGCATGGTCTATTACAGCCATTGACGTTCACACAACTGTGGGATCTACTGGAAGCACTGCCTCAAAAAGGCAGCTATATCAAAAACCAACACCACCCTACCACACTTTCATCTCACTATTACCACTGGGAAGGCGAGAGCTTGAAAATCATATCTTCCGGGTTCAAGGAGTGTTTCCTTCTGACTACCATCAGGCCTCCCCATCACATTCTACCTCGCTCCACTTCCCTCTACTCGCTCTTCTAGCCAGTTTTCTACTTTCTTGTCAAACTTATCTGATCCATGTGCCATTTCTTGCTCCTTGTGTTATTCTCATTAAATGATTAACCATCGTTCCTTTCACATTTCCATAAGGTTGCTAATATTGAACCGAACTTTGCTTATTGACCAACAACCCACCTTCCAGACTTCATTTCTCCTCCAATGTCCCAATCTATGCCCACCTTTAAGAACTTCAAAAATACTTTCTTTCTCTGCAATACTTTCAAACCTAAGCTGGTTTGGAATTGTTGTAGAGAAAATGCATTTTAAAGCATCCTGATGCGACTGGAACATATGCAAACTGTCTCTTTTTTCTTTCTAACCTATCGCCTGCAATTTTTGAAATTGCTGACCATACCATCCTTCTGCAGCATCTGCAGGATCGTTGATTTGCAAGGACTTATTTAGCAGGTTTAAGTTTTTCAAAATCACAGGCAATATATATTCATCCCATTTTACATCAGTACTTAACAGTGCTACCCACTGCCCCTCCCCCTTCTATTTTACATCCTTATAATGCTCCCTGATTATTCTCTCAAAAAACACAGGGTCAATAACAAACGTATAGATAATAACTCAACCTCACCACCCTAGTCTTGAGTTCTAAGTTTTCCACCAGCTTGCAGACATCCTAAATTGCCTAAACATCTATCAATCAAATAGGCAAAAACTAAAGACTCTCATAAATTTTACTCTGTAGCCAATTCCTACCCTTTGTCTAGCCAGCCTCAAACCAGACAAAAAATGACCTTGATCTTACGACAATTTCGACTTTTCAAAAATAATTTTTCTTCCCCAACCTTCTTAAAAAGGCAGAAACCATGCTGTTGCGTTACTTCATCCAAATATTTTCATGCAATTTCCCGGTGAAAACTGTGGTCAGAATATAGCAAATGAACCAAACTCTACATACAGTGCACACAGCTGCCCAATAATATCCCTCCCAACAGAATACACACTACCTCGCTCTACATCCCTCTACTCGCTCTCCTTCTAGCCAATTTTCTACTTTCTTGTCAAACTTATCTGATCCATGGCAACATTTTGCACATGTTATGAATCCTCAATTAATAGGTTCATTGAAATCTAAGTATTTTTCAACTATCACAGGCAATCAGACCTCAGGGATCATGCAAATATATACAATGACAAATAAAAATGTTCAAGAAGAGTTTCTTTCACCCCGAGAGTGGTTACACCACAGCACTTGCTACTACTACTAATAGCTGAAATGAACAACAGTGCAATTATAGGACTACGCTAGATAAGTGTGTAAAGGAATTGGAGGATATGCATTTAGGATCAGACACGGAAAAAAACTGCTCACGTCAAAGAGAAACACTGGTATGGACCAGCCGGGTTACATGACCCATTATTGTACTGCACATTTTTTAAATCTACAATGGATTTAGTGCTCAGATATCAGCTATCATGCAGGGACAATTGAAGAGTGGGCAATCACATAGAACACACAATAAATTCAAGGAGAAGCAGAAAACCAAGCTGAAAGAACTATAAAAATCTAAAGAAAACAGCATGAAAACAAGCATAAAAACAAGATATACAATTATGTACAGTTGCTCCCCAGCTTACGATGTTTCGACTTGCGATGGTTCAACTTTGCAATGGTGCAAACGGCAGCAACCCGCTGCTCGCTTCCGGCCACGTGATCACATGTATTACAATGCATTTCGACTTACAATACTTTTGGTTTCCAATTGGTTTCTCAGAACGGAACCCCATCAGAAGCTGAGGATCACCTGTATTTTATATATTAAAAGCAATAATTGTAACAGGAATATCTGTTAAAAGCTGACAGCCAAAATTATAATGAATACTGTTTGCATGGAGTTGTTATTGTGTATCCAATTATCAATGCTGGATAATAAAATCATGTTAGTTTGGTATTTTGAGAATAAATCAATGGAAGGAACTTTGTAGCTGAAACAGGTTTCTAAATGGTAACATGCAATAGAAATAGTCTTCATGACGTAATGTTCCAACCCAAAACCTTGGGCATGAATTCCAAATCTCTTTTGATTTCAATATAGTGGCTCGGGATTGGAAAACTGCAAAACATCACCCCTTTGATTGTGGTGTACGCAACTGCAGATTGGTCCATTTAACTAATAAACTACACGAATTTCATGGGCAGAATGATTAAGCACAGATCAGAGTGATGATAGTTCACAAAGCAGTGAGAAGAAAGTTTATCTGACTAATTGCTTGAATCTGAGTTAATTTTCCTTACAACATATGAGAGATAGTTTAACACCAGAGATTATTACAAGGACAGAGTAGGACAGAAACTTTTGATATGAACCACCAATGAGGATAAAGGCCTTGTTCTGATTTCCAGAATGTGCTAAATGGTACTATGCAGTAGCCTACATATAGCCCCAGCATTTCATAGGACTTGGATGAAAAACATCAGGACCCAAAATTACTGTCAGTCAATGCCACATCATTGTGGATGGCACAGTGATAGAGTTGCTGCCTTACAGCACCAGAGACCCAGGTACGATCCTGGCTACGGGAGCTTGTCTGAAGGGAATTGGTACATTCTCCCTGTGACCTGCATGGGTTTTCTCCGGGATCTCCAGTTTCCTCACACACTCCAAAGATGTACAGGTTTGCAGTGTGTGTGTAAGATAGTGTTAATGCACGGGGATCACTGGTCGGCATGGACTCAGTGGGCCTGGTTCCACGCTGTAATTCTAAAATAAAGTAATCAGATGTTTGATGGAGTGGCCATTTTGTTTTGTAAAAATAATTGCTAAGTTACCCATTTTGGATACCACAAAGATAAATATTTTTCCAAATAGTTTGAAACTCAGCGGTCAAAGAGAGAGATTGGGTGCCCAAGTATATCACTTACTAAAAACTAGTGTACAGGTGCTAAGTCCAATTAAAACAACCAAGGGAATTTTGGCATCACCTTCAGAGGGCTGTAATGCAAAGCTGAGGATGTAATTCTTCAGTTGTATGATACCCAAGCCTGAAATACTAGTTAGTTTTGGAGATTTAATGTTATGGAAAGATTATTAGCCTGGGAAGGGTATAGTATGATTTACATAAATTGTACTAGAGATTAAAAGATTAAATGGCAAGGACAGACTGTCTTGTATTCTGGAGTTATATCATTCAGATTTATAAACAAGTTGCTTAAAGAGCCAATGTGACTTTAACCATCACAGTTCAGCAAACTCTGGAGAGCAATGGAAAATCTAGAATAACGGTGCAATCTTTAAATTAGATTCACGGTATTTAAGACTGAAATAAGGAACAATTAATTTCCCCTTAAGGATAGTGGAAAACTGGGGTGTATTCAAAGCTTTATGCGCGCTTGGCAAATTAAATGATCTTGTTGAAAGTAGATTTTCATTAGTTAAAATATGATGGGATGGTAAAGGAGTAGAAGTTGGAACAGAGGCGCAGCCGGTAGAACTGTTGCCTCACAGCACCAGAGACCCGAGTTTGATCCTGTCCTCAGGTGCTGTTGTGTGGAGTTTGCATGTTCTCCTTGTAACTGCGTGGGTTTTCTCCGAGTACTGGTTTCTTCCCACAACCCAAAAACATGTGGGTTTCTAGGTTAATTGGCCTCACCTCTGTAAATGGCCCCGAGTGTGTGGGGAGTGGATGTGAAAATGGAATAACCTAGAACTTGTGTGAACAAATGGTCTTGGTGGACAAAAAGACCCATTTCCATGTTGCATCTTTCAATCAATTCAATGAATCAAATAATGGCCGCAACAGGTTTGCAAGGAACAGCCTTTCCCTCATCCTACTCCCATACAAACTAAATTTAACAATATTTTCACAAGCAGGCCAACCAATTAATTCAAGAATACATTTTCATTATTTCTAATTTATTACGTTATATCTGATCAAATAGAATAATACTTCAGAGTACCTCAGCATCTCCTGCCACATACATTTAACACAAGAAATGGGAGACAATCCAGACCTTCTCGTCTTCTGAACCATGCATTGTTTACAGTCAATCTCAACTCCAATTTTGAGCATTACCCCCCATATCCCTTCACCACCCTCCGAGCGAAGAAACTATCCTCATCTCACTCCAAAACAATCTGATCCTTATTTTGAAACTGTTCTCCCTTGTTTCTAGACAAGTAAATCAGGGGGAAAATTATGGTAGCAGGTTAATGAGTCTTTAATAATTGTGTAAGAAAATAACTGCAGATGCTGGTACAAATCGATTTATTCACAAAATGCTGGAGTAACTCAGCAGGTCAGGCAGCATCTCGGGAGAGAAGGAATGGGTGACGTTTCGGGTCTGAAGAAGGGTCTCGACCCAAAACGTCACCCATATCTTTAATAATTGTGTATGTTAAGACGTGGTGTCCTCTCATTCATCAAATTCCAGAGAATAGAAACTACCCAATATGTTCTCACATGGAAAAAACCACTATCGCTGGAACCAGTGCAATGAATCTTTGCTGCAATCCCTCTACAACAAACACACCCATTCTTAACTAGAGACCACAACTATACACAAGATTCAAAATGGTGATTAACCAAGGCCTGACATGATTGTAATAAGATTTCCTAACTCCAACATTCAACCCTTTTCTAAGGAAATCTACCACACCATTTGCCCCTGTATTGCTTGCTGCACTTGCACAATGCAAGTTAGTGACGAATGGGCAAGCACTCCATAGTCATTGAACAGCAACACTGTCCTATATCATCATGCAATAAATGGTCTACTTTTTAGCTATGTGCACTGGTGTATTTTTCTACATTACATCTGCCATGTTCTTGTCCATATCTCGGTAAAGGCCATTTACATCTCCATACTCCAAATCCCACTTTCAGCAAATGGAGAAATATGACATTTATTCCCTTCAGCCAAATTATCTGTATGGGAATTTATCAAATGCCTTCCAAAATATAAATGCACCATATCCAGTAGTTCCTTCTTATCTAGTCTCATAGTGATGACCTCAACTCTGGAATAGTCAAACATTATTTTCTTATCATAAACCCATGATGGCTCCACTTAATTCTATTTTTTCCTTTGGTGTTCTATATTATATTGAATATTATTCATACCATTATTTTTTCCATCAAATTTTACTTTGAAACAAAAAAGATTAAATCTTCTAACATAGTTATTTTAACATAAACATTTCAAAAATTCTAATGTAAGGCCCATTTCAGAAAGATGATGAGTATTAACTAATGATCACTATAAAGCTTTATCTGCTTTACCATTCAGAAATATGTTGTGTTTTCTGGAATTTTATTTCCCCAAATCAGAGTTAAACTTTATCAGTGGTAGCACAGAGTATTCACAAGAAGTATGAATCATTTTCACATCAGAAAGTTCTACTGCAGAAATCTAAATGCAAAATACTGTCAAACTCTATTGATGGGTATAGTTCAGACAAAACATTAGCAAAATCACATCTGCTCTCAGTTGCATGCAATAGACCCCATTGTAATATCCTGAGGGGCAGGGCCATGGTCAATCTACCCCCTTTATTGAAACTGATTATCAGATTATTATCAATGCGCATTTTTGCTTCTTGCCTCTGACAATTATCTTAGTAACAGTAAATAACGTTAATGAAGTTGATATCACTTCGAATGGTTAAACAATTTCCAGTAGCAAACAACGTGATAACCTTTTTCACAGCATTTCAATACAATATACATTAGTGCTAGCTTGACTACTAACTACAAACCATAAATATGCAGGATATACATTCTAACAATTCCACACAATCTCTGATCACATCCTCATTGTCTGCAATGGAGAGGGAAACTAATTATCAGAATTCTTAGATATATTGTCATAGCAATACTGCGCAGGATTCGAGAACAAAATAATGGCTTTTTTAATATAATTTTTTTAAGAACAAAAATAACCATAAGAAAGGCATTACCTTGTGTCCATATTTATTCGATCACAACTTCTTACCCAGTTATTTTTACATTTTACATTATTTATCCCAACATTAAATATCATACAAACTACAATGAAAAGTCCAGAGCTTGTTTTATCACATATTAAGCCAGTACGTTTCATAAATTCAATATAAACTAGACCTATTTCTGGAGCATATTCAGTTGTACACTCTACTTCAGCATTAAATCTCTTACTTTCGTAGAGACAGGTGATACAGGTTTTTATTGAAAGTGGTTTATTAACGCACACACACTCGTTTTCGTCTTTGTTGTACTGGCAATACCTGGTATACGATAACCTAAACTATGGGATGATTTCATATGGAAATTATGAAACCCAATATACTCCAGATAACTGGTCCAAACCATCAGGCCAGAGGATTGTACCCAAGTTATTTTCGCGTTAAAGCAAGGAATCACCTTTGCGTAAAAGGCGCTGTTCCCGATATCAGGCAGTTAATTCAGAACTTGCTCACATAGTACGTGCAAAATTCAATTTTCAAAAATAAAATCAATGCCTTTATAACAAAAGAAGTGCTGCGAAGCCTGTGCCACGTAAAATAAAAAGCAGGGAACAATTCTAAACCTCGCTCCAGCCTCTAATCCAACGCCCAAGCACCGTTCACGTGTTTGGTTTGGCCTGGCATGGGAGAGCGAAATCTCCAGGCCCGACAGAGAACGGAAACCATGCACCCCTTTGGACGGGGCAGTAATGGATAAAACTCTTCCCGGAGAGACACCGATGACTGCAGGCCTAAACCCGGACGGTAAAAAGAGACCGCCTACCCGAAGGAGTTAAGAGAGCGGGAGTTGGGGAAGCGGAGGTGGGGTTAGTAACCATGTGAAGCGCCGGCCGAAGGCCCAGCCGGTCCCGGCGAGATGGGTGAAAGACAGAATTACAGGCCGCCGCGTTGAGACGAGGGTCGGCCGGGTACACACACACACTGAGCCGGCCAAGCAGCACGGCTTTTTGGTTTTGTTACCACTTTTTTAAAAAATGGTTGAGAAGCCTGCAGTTTTCCCTGGGGGAGCGGAGCTCGGCTCGGGGGGGTCAATGACTTGGGCCCGGCGGGGAGAGTCAGTAGATCGGACCACACTCACCAGGATCCGTTTAAAGAGCGCATTCTCCTTGGCTGGCAGCGTGACCGACGGCATGGTGGGCGCTAGTGTGAGCTAGGGGGCCGGCGGTTGGGACGGGCGGCACACGCGTTATCCGTCTCTTGCTGCTGCTTTTTCCGAGCCGAGCCTCTCTGGCTGGCGCTCACTCGCTCGCTCCCTCCTTGCTGCTGCCGCTGCTGCAGCAGCCTCGCCTGGCCTGGCTTGGCCTGCCTTCCCACCCCTTCACTTTCCTTCCCTCCCTCCCCCCACACAGCCGTCACTGAGGCCGCAATGCCTTCGCTCCGCACGCCGACTTCGAGCGAACCTCCGCCTTCACGTGCTCGCTGCTGCCGCCGCCGCCGCACGAAATTCAAGCAGGGAGGGGGTGGGGTGGCGGGCAGAGAGACAGAAACTCAACCAAAATGGCGGCCGCAGCAGCAGCAGCAGCAGCAACGCCGGCTCCGTCCGGGTCAGCCGCCACTGCGCAGGCGCCGCTGCTCTCCTGGCGAACCCCGCGCACCGTCAAGTGACCTCTCGAGACGGGAGAGCGCGGGATGATGGGCTGCCGGAGGACCACTGCCGGTCATCCCAAGCACTCGGGAGACATCTTTGGTGAAGACAGACACAAAATGCTGGAGTAACTCAGCGGGACAGGCAGCATCTCAGGGTGGAAGGAATGGGTGCCGTTTCCGTTCGGAACCCTTCTTCAGACTGAGAGTCAGGAGAGAGGGAACGGCAGATATAGATGGCGATACAGAACAAAGATACATGTATCTGGAGCGCCAGCATCCTGCTGATTCCAGCACTTTGTACATCCCGAGTCAAACGAGGGGAGGGATATCACCCCTGGGGTGCTTGGTTTCAGGATAGTTTGCGAACACTGCCGAATATAACACTAATGAGAATGTCGGAAGAGTTTTTGCACTGTTTGTGTTTGTATATATTTTTTATTCTGAATAAAGTTTATTTGGGGGGGAAGTTGAGGTGTTGCCCGACCCGCTGAGTTGGTCCAGCACTCTATATCCTTTTTTGTAAACGGCATCTGCAGTTCCTTGTTTCGACATCCTGATGACTACTTTTATTTTATCCTGAAACGTTGTTTTTTTCTTCTAATTGGTCGCCAAATATCATGCAGGCACAAAAACCGAAGTAAGCGCCTAAAACACAACAGGAAATAAACTTAAAGACATTAATTCACTCCTAAACTATAATCAGTAAACATGCCGCTGCAAGTGGTATGTTACTGAGCAAGGATCTTTCAGCAAGAATTCATTTATTCAGATTAAAATACCTAAGAATTATTCCCAAGAGAAGTGACGCCAAAGTGTTTTATTTTGGATGGGAGGTAGGAATTTAGCTTAATACTTGTTGATCAATGGGAAAACACGGCAGGCTAAGTTTATGTAAGAAGGAATTGCAGATGCTGGTTTACATTGAAGATAGACACAAAATGCTGGAGTAACTCAGCGGGACTCAGGCAGCATCTCTGGATAGAACGAATGGGTGACGTTTCGAGTTGAAACCCTTCAGACAGAGCCAGTGGAGAGGGAGACACTGAGATAAAGAAAGGCATGAAAACGAGAAATCAAAAGGGACTAGGTCATGGAAAATGTAGAATAGATCATTGATAGCTGGGGAAGGTGAAAACGAAGCAAACAATGATAAAACATTAATCAAGGGGACGGTCAGTCTGGTCGGAGAACTGAGATGGGGAGGGATGAAGAGAGGGAAAGCAAGGGTTACTTGAAGTTAGCGAAGTCGATATTCATACCGCTGGGTTGTAAGTTTCCCGCTGCTCATGTTAGTAATTGGAAAATCGCTCTGGCTCTGAAGGAAGTTGTGCTATCGACTCAAGTGTTTTTGAAACTTGTCTTGCGTATATTCTGTATTTTATTTCAAAACGAAGATTAATAAAAGTATTTTGCACCTTAAAGTATTTCTCAAAGCGTAGAAAAATACAAGTCGAGAAAGGGAGGAACGGACTTTAACTTTTACCGTAGTGTTAACGCAGTCACTCTGGAGACAAACGCGGCGGTCAAGAACAACATAAATCAGCATAACACCATTGTATTGGATGAAAAATGGGTCCATCTGTAGTTATGATTGTAAGCGAAGAGTGATAGAACAAGTGTATAGTTCACGGCTAAACACTGTAGAGTTGTGGGGAATTTTATAACATTTTACGAATGTTGCAGGAATTCTTTTAGTCTATATCCAATAGACAGACTACTTGCCACAATCCCCCGGTTTTGAAATAACGACTTTTAACTGACGTGGGGTTGTACCCCACAATCTTCCAGTCTTTACGGGGGAGCATTGCAGCTGCAGCGGGACTGAACACTCATTCAAAGGGAAGAACATGCTTGATGGAAGGGAAAGGGACAACGAGGTTTTTTTTCCTGGAAACCGGGATTGACAGATTGAGGGGACTCTTCCGATTGACTATAATTTGGGCAGAAGACCTAAGGGAAAACCTTGATAGACACAAAATGCTGGAGTAACTCAGCGGGACAGGCAGCATCTCCGGAGAGAAGGAATGAATGGATGGCGTTTCGGGTCCAGATCCTTCTTCGGACTGACAGAAAACCTTGCAAGGATAGATGACTTAGTCATTTACACCAAGTCACCTATTGATGTCCCGCCATGGTGGACGACTGAAAGAATCTCGCTAGCATGAGTATACGAAGAAATCGTAATTATTACATAAATGTCTAAGAACCAGACGAATGAGATTGAGTTAATTGGCATGATGCAACTCGCGCGGTCTCTCAAGGGTCTAGAGTTCCGACCCGACGCCGGTGTATTCTCTCCCCAGATGCTTCCTGATCCACTGAATTTCTCCAGCGTCTTGTGGTCTGCTCAACATTCCGGCATCTGCAGACTCTTGTGTCTTCACAAATTTCCATGTTAGGCAGCCACTTATGTATAATTGACTTAGATGATACAATGCAATGGTGCATATCAACATTTGACAATTACACGAAGTGGCAATGGAGATAAAGGTATTTAATTCTTCAGTGATATTTATCAGTAAAAGAACGTGGGGACTTGATTTCCGTTAACGCAAATGTATACTCAGCTACGTGGAACCCTAAAAGCATAGAGTGAATGCTGTTCCAAATGAATAAGAACTGGGTGTAGTAGAGATTTAATAAGACTTTGGTAGCTTTGTGCATTTATCATAAAAATATCCAGAAAAATGCAGAAAAATATGCGAACTAGGCTTATGCGGACTACTCAATTGTCAATAGGTGCTTTTGTTCAAAGTTTACACGATATTAAAGAGAAAAGATGGAGTATATTGCGCATTGAGAAACTAATTCCATTCATTGTCCAGAGACAGAAAACATTTTCTAATACATACAGCTGTGTAAACCTATTTTTTGAAGTTACACAGATTTACATAAGCAGCAAAACGAGAAGATGTGGTAGGAGTTTGAATTCCGGATGAATTGTTAATTTTTAATCTGATGTCCAAGATGAATAGATTTTTTGTTGATCATAAGTATGATTTATAGGACAAAATTGACGCGTGGAGTCAGGTCACCGATCAGCCATGAGTTCAATACATGAGGAAACATGCTTGGGAGGCTAAAATCTCTGCCTGTTCATGCTCCTTTGATCCTACGGCGTAAAATAATAGGGAAGCAGAGAAAGAATTAACTGAACATCACAGGAGTGAAGAACTGGTCGTTTCCTATCAAAGTGTTTGTATGTTCATGTATGTTATTTCATTGGGAAACATTGCCCATACAATGACACAGGTGAGCCATCTTCTCATTTTGCTGCTTATAACATGAAAGTATTTCTGTAAAATAACGCTTGAACTGACAAAGATATCAGAGAGATAAAGCTAAGCCAAAAGCCATCTCCACTCCTGAAATGAAGTTTGCACAGAACACCAAGTTGCCTTGCTGAACTTTGTCTTTGAATTTGGATGGTCATCCATGAGGAAGTCATCACACGTGTGGTAAGAAGAGCTGTAAATCAAACTCTCTTAGTGGAAAAATGAGTGTCATATGTATCATTTGGAAAATATATCTAGAACATTTTCTCAAAAGGAACAAAATTTGATGAAGGTGATGAGGAATGATGGAAGCAGAATAGTCTGGTAAGAGCAAGAGTGAAAAGGAAGAGTCAGCTGCAAAAATCCTGATGAACCAAGATGAAAGTTAGAGGCCTGGTGACAAGAAGAAAGGAGAAGTTTAATATGAAGAAACAATGTATCAGAACAAGCATAAAGAACTTTGGTCTTTACTTGTGTGATGCTGAACTATTTTGTATTCTGCTTTTTCTTTATTTCATCTCAAATCATGAAAGGAAGAAATAGGAATAGGTATCTTATCATCAGCTGGAGTATGACTCCATTTTTGTCTCATGAACCTCATTGTCTTTGGTTAACAACAGTCTATTTACCTTGCATTTGAAATTGACAATTGATTCAGCAACAATTAGAGTCATGGAGTCACACAACACACCAAACAGCCCTTTTGGCCAAAGTTGTCCATGCTGACCAAAATGCCCCATCTAAGCTAGCCCAATTTGCCCATATTTGGTCCATATCCCTCCAAACCTTTCCTATTCATATACCTGTCAAGTGTTGTAATATCTTTTTAAAGTTATTTTTAAATTGCAGGGTTGGAGAAGGCATTCCAAACTTCTACTTAATCTTGTAAGTAGAAGTGTTTCCTAATTTCAATCCTGGCTGTAATTTTTTGACCATGTAATCTCATCATTATCTCCACATCATTGGAACAGGTTGTTCTCTACTGGTTTCTCTCAATCACTTTTAATATTTTGTAAACTACTGGACAGATTTGAGTGGAAAGACAGTTAAAGGCTGTACAATAGGAAGACTGGTGAGCCAAATCTGGAGACGGATTGACTTTGATCTCAACTGACAAAAACGATTGGTTTAGCTAAAGAAAATATTGATTCAGGCATACTGATATTGGATAGAAAGTAATTTGGTATATAGCAACAATTTGAAATTAAATGGGATATTGTGTAGAACTAAAAATAACATAGATGCATTTATTTTACTGCAGGCTGACAGAACATTGCAAGAAAAAAAAATCTAGTTGAAACAGGATATTGAAATATGTTCTTATAAAGCACCCAATAATAATCAGTATTTGATTAAATTAAAAATGTATTAACATTTCGATTCTTCCCATTAACCTTCACAAAAGCAATCGATAAAAAATATTACCTGTCAACTCTTTTTGACAGCTCAAACTTGATGGTGTTGAGCCTGAAGTAAGTCAGTAAGAGTGCAGACTTGGAATAAACTTCACGGTGAAGTATAAAGCTGGTGTAGAGGTGAAACTACTGCAAAAAGTTCTCCACATGCTTGTATCACTGATAAATAAGGAAGGCCTAAGGATGTCAATTTTGGGTGCTGACTAGTTATCATGTGGACACAATGAAATGGAATTTGTAGGCTAATTGTTTGTCTTTCTACTGTAATAGCCTGTGCCTGGATGTATCTGGAGAATGAGAATGTAATGGCCATGGTTTAGGCCTTCTGAGTGTGGTATAGCAACATTTTTGAGGGTTTTTTTTAACAAATAAATTTGTTAATTAAAAAATAGATTTCTCATTATCAATCATCATAGAGCCCACAAAAATAGTGGTTTGGTGATTTTATCTGGACTGAAAATGATACAGATCTTGGAGAAGAAGGAATAGGTTGAATTATTCTCCATTATTGAAGAAAGTTATTAATTCAATGAGATGCAAAAAGCCTTTCACATTATACCGGTCTCCCAAAGCAGGCAATTGAGCTTCCTCATGGCAAGAGATTTTGAGAATGATTGAGAAAAATCTTCAAGGATGTTTTCAATTCCTCTCTAAAAAATTGCAATATCCATATTGACTCGTGAAATCTCTGACCCCTGACCACACAAACTGGAATAACACCTGGGAAGGAATTGAGTACCTTCTACAGTAAAGCCGAACAAAGAGTGCAATGAACCTCCCAAACAACCCATATAGACACCAGCACATCCTAAGCCCCAAGTAACAGAGCCTGCAAATTCCACAGAAGCATGATCAGCCACTTCAGATCATGATTTATGCACAAGCAGGTTAACCTCCTCTTCACGTTCTATGCTTGCTTCGAAAGGGAGAACACTGATGTGCCTTCCTGGGCCCCCAACACTTCCAAGTAATGGAAGTCTTGGTGACTGAGTAATCTCGGTAATGCCAGGGAAGCTTTCGGACTTGATGGTGTACCTGGTCATGTTTCACAACCAGCGTTGACCAACGACTGGAGTTTTTGTGGATATCTTCCCGTACTGAGATCTGAAGTTTCCACTTGTTTTCAAAGGACATCAATAATACCAGTGCCCCAAAAGAGGAAGGTGAACCGCCTCAATGATTACTGACCAGTGTATTGATGTTGGGTGTCAACTCCTACCTTTGAAAGAACCTGGCCTCATTACACTTTGCCTAATGCCACAATAGATCAACAGAGGATGCTATCTTTCTGGCTCTCCACTATGCACTGGACCACACTGACAATAAAAACACATATGTCAGGTTGGTGTTCATAGACTACATGTTAGAAAGGAAGTACAGATGCCAGTTATACACCGAAGATAAACACAAATCACTGGAGTAACTCAGCGGGATAGGCAGCACCTCTGGAGAGATGGAATGGGCGACGTTTCGGTCTCCCCCCTCCCCTCCTCCCCTCCTCCCCCCTCCCTCCCCCTCCCTCCCCCATCCCCCCATCCCTCACCCCCCTCTCCACCCACTTCCCTCCCCCTCCCCCCTCCACCCCCCTTCCCCACTCCCACCCCCACTCCATCCCCCTCAACCCTCCTTATCCTCCTACCTCCCCCCTCCCTCCCTCCCCCCTCCCTCCCTCCCCATCCCACTCCCCCCACCCCCCTCCCTCCCCCAATCCCCCTACCCCCCACCCCACCCCCCTCCCCGCCCTCCCACTCCCATCCCCCTCCACCACACCCCCACTCCCCCTCTCCACTCCCCTCCTCCACTCCCCCCCCAACCCCTAGCCCCCACCCTCACCCCCCTCCCATCCCTCAACCCGGGCATCAGTCAGACCCCCCACATCGCCCTCCGCTGCAAGAGATTAATATATATTGAAAGATATACAATTTCACATTTAATATTCTTACATTATTCTATTTTAAGTATTGTAATTGTTATATAATATTATTATTATTATTACCGTGTGTGTGTGTGTGTGTGCGCGGTGGGGTTGTAGTCCAGTGATTGTCCGGTGCGCTGGGGCGGGAGAGCTGGGACTACACCTCCCAGCTGCACGGTGGGGGTTGTAGTCCTGCGCCACGCTGCACCACGGGGAGAAGGTCAGGCGGTCCTCCCGCTGGTCCTCCAGTGGGGAGGGGGAGGGCATTTGTTAAAGTCAGTTTATTGGCCGTGACTCCCTGGCCCCCCTCCCTCATTGGCGAGCACTCGTGTGGGTCCCATTGTGATGTCACACACTGAAGATCATAATGAAATCAGTCTAAAAGGTAATTTAAAAACTTTAAAATCTCTCTAACTCTAAAAATATAACACCAATTTGAATGCAACTTGTTTTAAAGGGTCCCTAGGACAATGTTGAGTAAGGTAGGCCTAAGATTATTGTGCTATCGTGTACCGTTTTGGCTGTGTAGAGGGCATGGTACACACATAAACATATACACACAAACAAACCGAGAGTTTTAGAAATAGATAGATAGGTAGATAGATGTAGATATAGATATTGCATTCCTGTAATAAAGTAGGGTGAATATCGATCTGTGCTAAGTTTGATACCTCTGAGCCAAGGTTCCAACTTCTACCATACCCCAGAAGTGCTTTTTGTGGACAATGGAAGAGTTCTAATGATCAGTCCTACCATTCTGCTTGGCTCAGCTATGATGACGTCTACAGTCATTAAGCCTGCCACACACAACATTGAGGTCCACACATGCATATCAGCTATTTCAAGAGTGTATATTTGGCATATGCACCAGATATGTAATGGAACAATAAAAGTCTTACTTGCTGCAGCTTTACAGGCATAATCAGACACAACAACAAAAAATAAACATACTATAAATTATCAGTTATTCTAAATAAACCAGACCATAATAATGCAAAAAAACAAAATATGTGGAGCAACTACAGAGGTGCAAAGCCTGTAGTATTTTGGTACTGAGGTAAGGTTGTGGTTTTCATTGTATAGGGTGGTACAAAAACTTGACGATTGATGGGAAGAAGCTATTCATGAACCTGGAAGTAATAATTCCCAGGCTCCTGTGCCTTCTTTTTGATGATAGCAGTAAGGAAAGAGCATAACCAGGGTGGTGCAAGTCTTTGATGATATTAGTGGCTTTCTTAGAAATAAAGTACTTGTGATGGACCGGGCAAAATCCACCATTTTCTGCAGCCTCCTTCATTCCTGAGCATTTGAATTCCCAAACCAGGCTGTGATGTAAACAGTCTGTATGCTCTCTGCATAAACCTGAAGAATTTTGATGTATTCGTTGATATGCTGAATTTCCTCAAACTTCTGAGGAAGTAGAGGTGTTGATGAGCTTTCTTTGTGAATGGCATCACAATCAGAGGTCAAACAAGTACAAAAGCAAACCGACACACTTCACGGGGGAAGAAAATTGGGCTATGTGTCCCTTTAGTGTTAAATTTTCAGAAGAGAATAAAGCAGGATAATTTTGTATGTTTGCATATATATTCCATATTTTTATGAAACATTGTGTTCCTGACATAAAGGTAAACCAGAGGGTAGGAACAAATTACAAGTGGCGAAAATTGATATAGCACAGTATAGCAGCTCAATTGAAATATTGGTGGTTACTTAAAAAACGACTTAAATTCTGATTATATTGGAAGCTATGGTATCTCCCCTAAGGGATCCGGGTTGCTCATTCTATATTTGACCATGACTGAAGCTGTCATTTGTGTTTTGTTATGCTTCACTAATCAGCTCTAGCAGTCATTTACAATAATTCTCTAACATGGCTTGTTGGATGGAAACATTTCTAATAACTGGTTATTTTTATTCCCCAAAAATAATGACCTGTGGTGTATGTTATTACAGCAAGTGAATGGACCATGACCCAATTTATTTAGAGAAGAACATGGCTAAAACTGTCCACAAAATAGATGTTTATCAGAAGGTATTTTTCTTAACAAGTATTGTTCAGGCTTGATCAGTAATGCTTGTTTTCTTTGAAGCAAGAATATAAATCACAGCAAAATGATGAAATTGCATTTATGACAGAGAAAGAATATAAATGCAGAATCCATACCATCAATACAAAGTTGTTCTATTGAATGTATTTTTACTATCTACTAGTTTATAAGTTCCAGATATTTTAAACTGGATTTGTGTTTGCTCCATGTGCAAGTTTAGCTCCAGAGGACATGTAGGGTTTAGCTACTGATACACGTCCTTGCATCAAAATTAGAATACTATGCAAACACAAGCCCTTATTAATCTTGTCCTTACAACATATGACTCATGATTAGAAAATCAAGCACAGAAGCTATGCCTTAACAAGAACATTTTATCAACAAAAACCACAGAGCAATGATCACAATGCATGTAGAGTCATAAAGTTTTATAGTAGTGAAATGGACCTTCAGCCCATTGTGTCCATTCCAACATTTTTGCCCAAGTACACTAATCCTATTTTCTCATGTTAGGATTTTATCCCACAACGTCTTACCAAATGAGTCCTGATCTGAAATGTCGCCTCTCCATATCTGTATAACTGCCTCTTAAACATATAAATGTCTGTTAAAATCTAACGTGCTGTTAGCAACACATCACATAGACAAAGGAACTTGAATGGCACTTGAATTCCACATTCTTTCAATATTAGAAAAAAATATTTTGGTCTAATTTAGTTTAGTTTATTATCACGTGTACTGAGATACTTTGAAAAGCTTTTGCTTCGTGCTAACCAGTCAGCGGAAAGACAATACATGATTCATAGGGTAATTAATCTGTGAAATTCATTGCCACAGAAGGTTGTGGAGGCCAAGTCAATGGATATTTTTAAGGCAGAGATGGATAGATTCTTGATTAGTACAGGTGTCAGGGGTTATGGGGAGAAGACAGGAGAATGGGGTTAAGAGGGAAAGATAGATCATGCATGATTGAATGAAGTAGACTTGATGGGCCGAATGCCTAATTCTGCTCCAATCACTTATGAACTGATTATAATCGAGTCATTCACAGTGTACAGATAAATGATTGTTCAACAATTATACTTCCCCCAAATTCTCTCTTGCATGGACTAACAGGCCAGACTCAACAAAAGAGAGAACTGATATATACGGAAAGATAGAGTGAGTTATTAAAAATCAACTCTTCAATGGATCCTTCTGAAAAGTACATTATTTTAGGTAATTGGTGGGCACAGTCAATCTGATCAACATTGTTTGTTTCTTTTACCCGGAGGCAAATCTTCCTGAACAAAATACAGATGACAATAAAACAACAGTTCCCATTTCATTAGATCCATAGCTTGTTGAAAAAGGTTGGACACGATGAAGATGTTGAGCATCATGGAATAGTATAGTTTTATTTCACCATTGCTTTTTTCTCCATAATGTTTACATTTAATAACAAATCATTGAGTCAGAGTCATAGAGTGACATAGTGTGGAAGCAGGCCCTTCAGCCCAACTCGCCCACACTGGCTAACAATATCCCAGCTACACTAATCCCACTTGCCTGCGCTTGGTCCATATCCCTCCAAACCTGTCCTATCCAATGTACCTGTCTAATTGTGTCTTAAACAATGGGATAGTCGCAGGCTCAGCTACTTCCTCAGGCACCTTGTTCCATACACCCACCACCCTTTGTGTGAAAAAGTTCCCCCTTGGATTCCTAGTAAATCTTTTCCCCTTCACCTTGAACCTATGTCCTCTGGTCCTCGATTCCCCTACTCTGGGCAAAAGACCCTGTGCATATACCCGATCTATTTCTCTCATGATTTTGCATGCCTCAATAAGATCTCCCCTCATCCTCCCGTGCTCCATGGACTAGAGACCCAGCCTACTCAACCTCTCCCTTTAGCTCACACACTCTAGTCCTGGCAACATCCTCATAAATCGTTTCTGAACCCTTTCAAGCTTGACAATATCTTTCCTATACCATGGTGCCCAGAACAGAACACAATATTCTAAGTGCGATCTCACAAACGTCTTATATAACTGCAACATGACCTCCCAACTTCCAAACTAAATACTCTAACTGATGAAAGCCAAAGTGTCAAAAGCCTTTTTGACCACTTTATCTACCCGTGACTCGACCTTCAAGGAACCATGCACCTGTACCCCTAGATCCCTCTGCTCTACAACACTACCCAGAGGCAAATTGTTTACTATGTAGGTCCTGCCCTTTTCGACATCCCAAAATGCAACACCTCATACTTTTCTGTATTAAATTCCATCAACCATTCCTCCGCCCACCTGGCCAATCGATCCAGATCCTGCTGCAATCTTTCGCAACCATCTTCACTATCTGCAAAACCATTAACTTTTATATCATCAGTAAACTTGCTAATCTTGTCCTGTATGTTCTCATCCAAATCATTGATGTAGATGACAAACAGTAACGGGCCCAGCACTGAACCCTGAGGCACACCACTAGTCACAGGCATCCAGTCTGAGAAGCAACCTTCCAACCTCAGGATCACCCTCTGCTTCCTTCCATGGAGCCAATTTGCTATCCATTCAGCTATCTCTCCTTGGATCCCATGCAATCTAACCTTCCAGAGCAGCCTACCATGCGTAATCTTGTTGGATGGCTTACTGAAGCCCATGTACACAACATCTACAGCTCTGCCCTCATCGACCTTTTTGGTCACGTCTTCAAAAAAATCAATCACATTTGTGAGACATGACCTCCCACATACAAAACCATGCTGACTATCCCGAATCAGCCCTTGCCAATCCAAATGCCTGTATAACCTATCCCTCAGAATACTCTCCAATAACCAACTACAAATGTTCAGCTCACCAGCCTATTTCCCTGCATCCCAGCATTTTCCCTGCATCCCTTCTTGAAATGAGGCACAACATTTGCCCCCCTCCAGTCTTCCGGCACCTCTCCTGTATTTAAGGACGACTCGTAAATTTCAACCAGGGCTCCCGCAATTTCCTCTCTAGTTTCCCGCAACGTCCTCTGATTTGTCTGATCAGGCCCTGGAGATTTATCTACTTTCAAACACGACAGTACCTTCAGTACTTCTTCGATGGTAACCCTAACTGCTCTCAAGACACTTCCAGTGACTGCTTCAATTTCCTCCGTCCTACTGTCTTTCTCCTCAGTAAATACAGAGGAGAAATACTCATTTTGGACCTTGCCCATCTCCTGTGGCTCCACACAGAGGCAATCGCTTTGATTTCTGAGAGGTCCCACTCTCTCTCTGGTTACCCTTTTCCCCCTTATGTATTTATAAAATCTTTTGAGATTGTCCTCAATGCTACCCACCAGAGCTATCTCCTGGCCCCTTTTTGCCCTTCTGATTTCTTTTTGTGTGTACTTTTTAGTTCCCGAAACTCCTCCAGGGATGTACTTGATCCCGGATGCCTATACCTGTCCTAAGCATCCTTCTTGTTTTTGACTAACGTCTCAATTTCCCTCGTCAGCCAAGCTTCCTTACATTTGCCTGCTTTGCCCTTCACTCTAACAGGGATGTACACATCCTGAGCTTTCTTCAGGACACTTTTAAAAACTTGGCCAATGTTCCTTTCCCTCAATTAACCTGCTCCTGTCAACTTGAGCGAGACCTTCTCTCATACCCTCAAAGTTGGCCTTACCCCAGTTGAGCATTTTACTTTCACTTTTCACAAAATCCAGAAATCAACTCACAACAGAAAGCCACTCATGCCATAGATAGACACATAAAGCCGGAGCAACTCTGGAGAAAAGGAATAGATGACATTTTGGTCATCAGCATCTCTGGAGAAAAGGAATAGATGACATTTCGGGTCGAGTCCCTTCTTCAGACTGATGCCATATTTTCATTGCATTGTTGGGACATAGAAGTGAAACTTAGAGTTCTTCTTGGAGTCTAGGAACCAGTATTGCCCTAAATTGCACCAGCATTTCCTTTAGATATGGAACTTGCTTTTCCTTATAATTTTTCCATTGTGCATAAAATATAGCATTTTAAGCCATGGACTCAAAGTCAAGCAACCATCAATTGAAAATAATCAAAGGAGGCGAAGAAACCAATTAAATCAAGGAAATGCTAGTGCAGTTTAAGGCAATAAACCATTATATTGTCCATACAGTACTTTCATGGAACAACATTTGTGCATTCCTGGAGTAACTATTCACTACTTGGATGAGCCACTATCAATGTGCTAAAGGCTTGAACCTGTTGAATGAATGAAAAGAGGGGTTAACCTCTGGAAAGAGATGCTACCAGGGAGTTTCAAACACGTGGGTAAATTTACTGAGTTTATTGTGAATTTTGGATTCCTTTGGATATTTAATTATTTACTTTCACTTTTTACTTCATTTTTAAACATTTGACTACTGTCAAACATTTCCTTCATGACTGCACTGCAAGATTGCAACATAAATTGGTTTAAATGTTTGAAATATCATGGTCAGTATATGGCTGAATTTGTAACTTATACTGTCAAGTGGGTGCCGAAATTAGATATCCTGACTGTAGCCTGGTTTTATAACATTTTCTGCAAAGCTAAAAAAATTAAATATCTAAAGAAATCCAAAATTCACAACAAACTCATTAAATTTACCCACATGTTTGAAACTCCCGGGTAGCATTTTTTTCCAGAGGTTAACCTCTCTTTTAATTAATTCAACAGGTTCAAGCCTTTGGCACATTGATAGTGGCTCATCCAAGTAGTGAATAGTTACTCCAGGAATGCACAAATGTTGTTCCATGAAAGTACTGTGTGGACATTTAATTATTGCACACAATACTCCAGATGTTGTATAGGGCCTTGGTGAGACCACATCAGGAGTATTGTGTGGAGTTTTGGTCTCCTAATTTGGGGAAGGACATCCTTGCTATTGAGGCAGTGCAGCGTAGGTAATCCCTGGGATGGAGGGACTGTCATATGAGGATAGATTGGAAAGACTGGGCTTGTATTCACTGGAGTTTAGAAGGATGAGAGGGGATCTTTCTTATAGAGACGTATAAAATTATAAAAGGACTAGACAAACTAGATGCAGGAAAAATGTTCCCAAAGTTGGGGGAGTCCAGAACCAGGGGAACACAGTCTAAGACTGAGGTGAGAAGAAACTTTTTCACCTAGAGAGTTGTGAATTTGTGGAATTCTCTGCCACAGAAGGCAGTGGAGGCCAATTCACTGGATGAATTTAAAAGAGAGTTAGATAGAGCTCTAGGGGCTAGTGGAATCAAGGGATATGGGGAGAAGGCAGGCACAGGTTACTGATTGTGGATGATCAGCCATGATCACAATGAATGGCGGTGCTGGCTCGAGGGGCCAAATGGCCTCCTTCTGCACCTATTTTCTATGTTTCTATTACAGTTTGGAGCAGTAGATGGATGGACATGACGTAGTCTAATTTTTATTCTAGAGAAAACCAGTAACAGTATGTGATGTGACTTACTATCTTATTATAAAGAAAAACAGTTATAGTGCATGAAGTAATAAATTATTTTATTTTAGAGAAACCAGTTACATTATATGATGGGACTTACTTACTAATTGAAAGCCTTGCGCCCCGACTGAAAAGAGTTTTTGATAGTAAAAGCAAGTTAGAGCAAAGTGACCAGCAGCAATTTTTTGTTAGGATCAGGTCAATAAGTTGATATCTTGTTCACATTCACAATCAAAAATAAAGCTAGGCCGTATGTAGGCTCCAAAGTTGCACGTTTCTTGATAGAGAAGTGGGAGGGTTGCTGAGATGAAAAGATGTGTCTTTTTTTCTGACTCAGTTTTTTAACTATATTTTCATTTCTTTTCCCAACTTTGTACCATGTTTTTCTAACTTTTAGCCATGTTTCTTCTCCCTAACATTAAGAAAGGGCACAATGACTTTAAGACCTGTGGTTGTAAAGCAGCCTGATTAAAACTAGTTTTCTGAAACCAGTAGATTTAGAATGTTTAAATCTTCAATTAAAATGTCAAAACTAACCAGGGGCTGACTATCCAAAAAAAGTTTAAAAGTTCATTTCAAAATCATCAAGCACAATCAGATTTATCTCTTTTCATTCATAACATCAAGACCCCTCATTGGCCTGAACCAAAGATAATAGAGGAGCAACTTAGACTACTTGACCCTAAAAACCATGGCAGGTCATGGGTAAATTTCAGTGCCATTTTAGTAAGCAGATTCTGTGTGCTAGACTGGGCAGTGTTCACAACTTTCTGCGATTTCTTCGTATATAAAATGTTTGCAAATAATTATTTTGGTTCAACTTCTTGGATAAGTTGACAGTTGACATTTATAACTATTTCTTGAAGAGTTGTTGCTTCGTGATCTTTAAACTTTGGATGTTACTGATTGAATATTTGCACTAGAGATCCACTCTGTCTGTATCAGGCCAATTGATTATATTTAATGAACTGTTCTTTGCTTTCTCTGTTCATTTTAATTTCACCTCCACGAGCTGTATCTCTTTTCGTTTTATTTTTAAAAGTCATGGAAGCAGAGATTAGGCATTTGCATACAATAGAACTCTACTGTATCCACAATATAATTGAAAAGACATTTCACTTAATACTTAGAGCCAAGAAAATTTGAATTGGTGAATTGATTAGTTAAAAACCCTTGACAGCCACTAAAATAACCAATGCTGCCTGACATGGTACAGAAGCATGAATCCAATTCAAATAGACAGTGTTGGAGTAAATCACCGGGTCAGGCAGCATCTCGAGAAAAAGGATGGGTGATGCTTCAGGTTGGGACTCTTCAGACAAGGGGGGGAAGGTGAAGAACTGGTATAAATCAGGACCTGATCTTTTCATTGGTTAGCTGATATGCGAAACAGTGCAACCCTGTATATCTCGCACACAAAATGATATAAATCTTACCTTGAATGACAGAAATAAAAAGTGTTATCCTTGTTTATGAAGTTTATTTTTGAATGATTTAAAATTGAGGGGGGTTGGTGCAATATACTCCTAACCCACAAATGTGTCGTTATGAGATATTCACATTTGAAAAATCCATAAATCACAAAAAAAACAAGAAAGGTGCCTGTTATTTCACCAACTTATCAGTTGAATTTAAATATGAAATTTTTACAGGTTGTAGGGTAATGGGTAAGGATCGTGTTAATGCATGTAACTAATTTTTCACAAAAGTGAGGGTTAGCACTATATTGCACCGACCCCCTCAATTATATGTTAAATTCAAAACTAAACTATGGTAGCAATGTACATTATTCATGTCTAAAGCAAGCACTTCTTTATCAGTGTACATGTATGCATTACATTTTATTACACTGATATAGAATGAAAAGAATGAAAAAATATCTTGACATGTGTTCATAATTATTTAATTCACAATATTAGGATT